>NW_020174438.1:4497921-4528853 GCF_003031525.2 Neophocaena asiaeorientalis asiaeorientalis
GCTCTGGAGCGCAGGCTCAGTAGTTGTGGCACACGGGCTTAATTGCTCCGCGGCATGTGGGATCTCCCTGGACCAGGGCTCGAACCCGTGTCCCCTGCATTGGCAGGCGGATTCTTAACCACTGCGTCACCAGGGAAGTCCCCCCACTAGTATTTCTTAATTTTTAAAAAAAAATTATTTTTATTTATTTATTTTTGGCTGCGTTGGGTCTTTTTTGCTGCGTGTGGGCTTCCTCTAGTTGTGGCGATCAGGGTCTACTCTTCGTTGAGGTGTGCGTGCTTCTCTTTGCGGTGGCTTCTCTTGTTGTGGAGCATGGGCTCTAGATGCACAGGCTTCAGTAGTTGTGGCACACGGACTCAGTAGTTGTGGCTCCTGGGCTCAGAGGCAGGCTCAGTAGTTGTTGTGCATGGGCTTAGATGCTCTGTGGCATGTGTGATTTTCGCGGACCAGGGCTCGAACCCGTGTCCCCTGCATTGGCAGGCAGATTCTTAACTGTGCCACCAGGGAAGTCCCATTCCACTAGTATTCTTAATTTTAAAGATTTGTTATTGTCAAAGCTGAGATCATTAAATATCACAAGATTTAATGTCCTGTTTTTAATTATTGCTGACTTTGAGTAATGATTTGGGTTATGCAGTTGTTTATAAAGTAAATGCTATTCATTTAAAGTTCTCATTTCTGTAAGCTACATTGAAGGAAAATATAACTTTTATAACTTCATAATTATTTTACTTTCCCTTATACATATCAATGTCTTCATTGTAGAATTTTTCAGAAAAAATTTTTTGGTTATATCTGTAAGTTTTCCCTTGTTTACTGAACAAAATGAATGAAAAATATTTTGCCTGTGGAAATATTTCATAAATTCCTGCTTAAATGTAAATGGTTTTCAAACAGGCTAGATTTTTAAAACTGTATGTACAGTTCTACAGATACTGATTTTTCTGGAGTATAGAACAAAAAGATTAAGAAAGGAAAAAAGCTTGTGTTTTAAGGGAGCATTAACACTATTATAGGGAAGTACCAGAGAAATAGTCCTCATTCTCTAAAATGTCTTAATGACAGTACGATTTATTGTGTAATAGCTACAGGTTAGTGCTCCAACACCGTGTTAGTTTCCTAGGGCTGCCATAACAAATTATCACAAGCTTGGTGTCTTAAAAAAACAGACATTAAAAAAAAAAAACCCATTTATTCTCTCACAGTTCTGGAGGCTAGAAGTCTGAAATCTAGGTGCTGGAAGGGCAGTGTCCCATGAAGACTAGAGAAGAATTCTTCCTTGCTTCTTCCAGCTTCTGGTGGTCCTAGGCTTGCTTTATTTGTGGCAGCATAACTCTGATCTCTGCCTCATCTTCTTCCTGTGTCTCTGTGTCCAAATATCCTTTCTCTTATAAAGACACTAGTCATTGGATTTAGGGCCCACCTTAAATCCAGGATGATTTCATCTCGAGATCCTTAACTAATTAATACTGCAAAGACCATATATCCAAATAAAGTCACATTCTGGGGTTCTGGTGGATGTGAATTTTGTGGGATACTATTCAGCCAACTACAAACACAGTGGTTCACGCAAGTTTTGTAATGGTAGGTGTTCATAAATATTAGGAAACTTATCTGGACAGAATGCTAAATCTAAGACTTAATTTTTGGAAAATAATTTTGTGATAGAGTATACATTCAAAGGCCAAATGTATTTTAAGAAAATCATTCCCACAACATTACAAGTTAAAACATTTTAATGCCTGAGGGGTTATGATGATCAACATCCAGCTGGGTGCCCGGGGCCTTCTGAATGTATGGCAGGGGCAGGGGAAGAGAGGCTTGCTGCATCTGGGACCTGAACTACATTTGTGGTCTCCTTGGCAACATGCTCTATCTAATGGAATTAAACAGAAATACTTGAGTCTCCCACTTGAAAAAAAAAAAAAAAAACCACAAAAAAAAAACAACCCAGCATTTGCTCTAAATACTTGGGTGAATAACATGCTACAAAAAATTCAGAATTTCTTGGAATATACATTATATACATATTTATATAGCTTTGCACATAGCTTTTAGAATGGTTTAGATTTATATATGTTCTTTGTTCTAACTTTTACTAGTGCTATTCTCTCCGTACTATTATGTTAGTAAAGTCTACAGATAACTTTCTTTGGCTGTGTCACATAGCTTACATTTATTTCTTTAGGCATTTGCTTCACATGCAGAGACTTATCTTCATTTTATCCGTTTAAAAAAATTAGAGTGTTTCCACATACATTATCTCAATAACTCTTCTTGGTAACACAGTGAGTTACCCTGTGGAGTCCATCAAAGTTAAATAATTAGCCCACTTTCACACAGATCATAAATGGAATTTGAACTTGATTTTCTGACTTTACATCAATTTTTTTTTTAAATAAAGAGTCTAAATCAAAACTTTTATTTATAAATACATTGTAGGGACTGGGGGTGAAGAAGAGTGAGGGAGAGGAATAGGGAAGGGATTTTTAGGTGAGGGGACAGTAGTGCAAAGGCACTGAAGTGATAAACCATGAATAGGTCTTTGATTTGGCTGAAATATGGGGACCAGAAGAGGAGAACTGATAAATAATAGTATCAGAACCTGAGAAGGAGTGCTGATAGGTAATAAATGAAGATTATATTAGAGTAGCTAAGACAGTTTTTTTTTTTTCCCCCAGCTATTTTTGAGGCTTGTCACTTTTCATTGCATTGTTTTCTTGTCCTTCTGCACTTAATCTCTGGAGTTGAAATTCTTGATATTTTGGAAAACAAAATTTAAAAACCTGTTGCACAAGAAGGTTTAAAAATGTTTCCATAGAACTTTGGCAGTCAGGAAGATAAACTTGCTTTTGAAAATATTTTTCTGTTGCAAAGTGTGGTTGCTATTTTTTGGTATAACAGGTAAGTCTGGACTCCTAATTGCAATGAGAAACATTTTCCCCTTAACTTATCAGCAGTGTCCTTCGTGGAAAGTTAAGTGTTAAACTATGCAAAGTGATCACTGTAAAAGATCATTAGCTATAATCTCAAAAAAAAATTGCTTCTTTTCAAGCTTCTTAAATTTAATGCTTTATTTGATTATAACTATGACCAAAAGTTGAAGAGGATTTTCAAGTTTTGAAAGCTAAACATGTTGTAATCTATAGTATTATGAATACCACATAAGTTCAGAGACAACAGTGAAATATCATATTGTTTTACATGCTCTTCTAAGAAGAGTGTGTGCTTGCTGTAAGAAGACACTTAGTGGACCTTCACAGGTACATATAAGTAACAATAGATTCTACAGAATTTTATTTTATGTTAAAATATTATTTTGGAATAGTGAATTGTTAAAGTGTTATACGTTCCCCAAGAAGCAATTTTTGTTTTACTCCTTCTAGCATATTGATGTTTTGTTTTGTTTTGTTTAAGATTCTTTTGCAGCCTTGGAACTGAGGAGGATTGGGAAACCTGTTTTTTTATGAAAGACTGTTCAGCCATAGAATAAAAGTTAAGGAAAAGTCACATAAGTGAAAGTAATTTTGGTCTGTAAGGTGTATATTTGGACTTAGAAATTAAGAGCATGAAATTAAAACTGTTTAAAACATCCCACAAATAACTTAAAATATTTTAGTTTTACATCGCATAAGTAGGATATCACAGAGAGATGGGTGTCATACCTACTAAGTTGTCCCAGAGAATTAGGTTCCTTAGGAGTAAAATATTTTTTTCTGGTCTTGGAATCAGGGTTATGACACTAAATTCTTTTAAAGTAATGTTGTGCTTTCACAATTGCTTTCACAATTCTTTCATAAGCACAAATGGGGTAACACAATTGCTTGCTTTTATAGGAAGCAGGTTAATTGCCTTTGATTTCAGACTGGTGGTTTGGTTTCCTTTCTCTACAGTCTGTGCACCCTGTTTTACTCACATCTTGACTTTACCTACTTGTTAGACATACTTTCTGACCTTCTGATCTTTTCTGCTTGGCTTTTGAATTACTCTTCTGTCCAGGTGATTGGAAACTCTGCTCATCTATTTTTCTACCCAGTTTTGACTCATACTGTCATGGTTTGGTGGTATATTCCTGCTTTGACCTGTCTATTGCTAATCTGTTTTATATTTTACTTATTTTAGTAACCTACTTGTTACAAATATTTCAAACAGTACAGAAAGTTGCTGACTCTTGACCATAGTACCTATCTCTTCAGACCTTGTCGCAGTTAATTTGGCAGCTAATTTGGTTCTGTGTACTTATACAGAAACTTTCTAGTTCTCTTAATAAAGTGAAAACTCCGGTCTTCCAAGGTTGGCAATGGAAGGAAAGCCATCACATGGGAAGAGTTGGTTTGACCTCAGAGCCCCAATAGAGCCCCAATTCTTCCATGTCTCAAGTGTTCTCATGGAACACCACTATTTTCTTCACATTTTGCCTCAAATGACTCCCTCTCCACCCAGTCATTTCCCCTTTGTTTGCTAAGACACAGCTTAAACAAGGCTGGATTATTGAAAAAAGAGTTTTCTAAAGGCTAAAAACAAAACAAAAGGGTAACAGAGCCAGAGAGTAACTTTTAAGTCAGTAATCTGGTTTGCGAAGTGTAGTTTACTCCTTTTCCATCTGTGGTCTCCTAAAGGGAAAACAGTCCTGCCTACTTTCTGGCCTCCTTTCATGTGATGGAGGTCATCTTTCCTATTAACATGTCTCCTTAAGTCTAGGCCCTAGGTGGGGGCCAAGCAGTCCATTCCTGCCAGGTTTATATAGGGTCCACTTTCCTGGTTCTAGTTTTCTATCCCAAGGATCTGTCTCTGGACTGGGATTCAGGAGATATTCCATTCCTTACCCATTGGCCTATAGCACCAACTGGTCTGCTGTATTAGAATTCAGTGCAAGAAAAGGAGATATATAGAAACAGAAGTGTGGGAATAGGACATCTTTGTGTTTGTACCTGTTTTCCATCCATGGTCCCAGCATTGAAAAAACTTTGATGTTGCCTAGAAATATGGTCATAACATTCATGATTCAAATCAAAGCACAGCTAAACAAGCATCATATTTTCTGTTACTTTTAAAAGAAAAATAAGTTTTGTAGAACTATGTGTTCATATTTATTTTTAATTGATGATTTGTAATCTTTCCTGTTTGATTTTAATCTGAACAAATAATGATACCATTTTTATTACTCAGTAAGCATGAATGTTAGTTGAAGCAGTTTTTAAAAGACAATACCTTAAGTCCAAAAACATCTAGATTCTGGACTGATTTAATTTGTACAGTTAATTTAATGATTTCTGAAAGCTGTCCCTATTGTTTTCTTTTTCTTCTCTAGTATAATGGAACTGTTTTCTTCTACTATTGATTAAACAATAATTAGTTACCAAAGCATCTAATTAAGAAAAACCAAACAAAACAGTATAACTCGTCTTTTCTTCTATGTACGTATTACATAGAGACTTACAAGGGATTGTTTATTTTTAATGGATAATTTAAAAGAAATAGTATGGTGAAATCACCATGTTTGCCAAGAGTTATTTGTACTTGTGGGTCATGAGGTTTGAAACTATTGAAGAAATTGTTGAAAGACTTAAGGAAATAATGTGAGTAGCTGATAATTGGCAAATCGATAAGCCTCAGCTATAGTGAACTACTTGCCATTCTCCTAAGGAATCAAGATTGTTCTTGACTTCGCAGTTGCTAGGTCTTTATTGTTATCTGTCTTTGTCTTTTCAATTATAGCCATCCTAGTGGGTGTGAAGTGGTATATTGCTGATATTTTAATTTAAGATATATTTCCAGAGATTTTTGTGTGCATCCATATGCATCTATATCTATCATTAGTTTTATTTTAATTCTTATAAAACAAGTTCATAACATCTGTTCATTTATGCAGTATGTGTTTTTAAAATTTAACTGTATATTAGTGGCAGCTTTCCATATTCTAAAATATATGTGTGTGTGTATATATAAATATATAGTAGCGTTAATTTTTTTTTTTTTTTGCGGTACGTGGGCCTCTTGCTGCTGTGGCCTCTCCCGTTGCGGAGCACTGGCTCCGGACACGCAGGCTCAGCGGCCATGGCTCACGGGCCCAGCCGCTCCACGGCGTGTGGGATCTTCCTGGACCGGGGCATGAACCCGTGTCCCCTGCATCGGCAGGCGGACTCTCAACCACTGCGCCACCAGGGAAGCCCAGTAGCGTTAATTTTTATTAACTAAAGTGTTTTTATCATTTTAACATATAATTTAATGTACATGTAATTATAAATGTGATGAATTCGTCTAGCTGAATCTTTGCATTCATCTTTAATTTATGTGATAAGTAGTTAAAGAGAGAGGCAGTAAAGTTAAGTAGTTAAAAGCATGGGATGGAGTCAGATGATCTGGGTTTGATTCCTGGTTTTGCCTCTTACTAGTTCTGACTTTAGACAAATTATTTAATTTTTCTGTGTCTGAGTTTCTGTATCTATAAATTGGGATGATAATAAATAGTAGTATCTACCTCACAGAGTTGTTGTGAAGATTAAATGAGTTTATTCTTGTCATTTATTTATGTTTGGTACAGAATAATTGTATAAATTTTAATTCCTTGAAGTGCAATTGCTGGTCAAAGGATATGTACATTTATATGGACATATGTTAATTTTCTGCCTAGCATACCTTCCTTTGGGAATCATGTTATATTCCCTGTGGTTCCAGGGAAAGTGTTCTTGTTACTCCCACCCTGTACCTTAAGCTGGGCCATTTAGAGTCATTCATGGGTCTTCTCTTTTGGAAGGAAAAGAAAAGTCTCTTTTTTTCTACTGGGATGACTAAGGTAGGATAATGTAACTAAGTTGGGGCTGTCAATGTATGTTTTCTCTACAGTGTATAGAGAGTATGTCTGAATATTGAAGAGAGGCAAAGGTAGCCAAAAACTGAGGAGACAAAACTTTTGGCAACATCATTTAAATTTCTGGTTCCAGCCATTCCTGAAAGCCAAAAGAACATTTTTAAAAGTAGTTTTGAGGTATATTGCTCAGTTGTCTTCCAGAAAGATTACATCAGTTTATACTCCCATTTCCTTCAGGGGAATTTTTTTTTTTTTTTTTTTTTTTGCGTTACGTGGGCCTCTCACTGCTGTGGCCTCTCCCGTTGCGGAGCACTGGCTCCGGACGCGCAGGCTCAGCGGCCATGGCTCACGGGCCCAGCCGCTCCGCGGCATGTGGGATCTTCCCGGACCGGGGCACGAACCCGTGTCCCGTGCATCGGCAGGCGGACTCTCAACCACTGCGCCACCAGGGAAGCCCAGGGGAATTTTTTTAAAAAATTAATTAATTTATTTGTTACTGGCTTGTGGGATCTTAGTTCCCCTGACCAGGGATTGAACCTGGGCCCTCAGCAGTGAAAGTGCAGAGTCCTAACCACTGGACTGCCCAGAGAATTCCCTTCCTTCAGGGGAATTTTAATTAGAAAAAAATAATTCACTCAACAAAAGTTATTGCTTAAGCAGCAACAGAGGAAACTGCATAGTTTCATGAAGGCGAGAATGCTAAGGGACAGGATCAGGGAGATCACACCTTACACCTAATTCAAATTCTGTCTCTGAAACATTACAAAGTATTACTTGTCTTTGGCCTTTATTATAACCTAAAAATATTTAAAACCAGGAATCTGAGTTTTTGAGATTCCAAGTTCTTGCCTGATTTACTCAGACTGAAAGAGTTCCTTTAGGGCTTGGTGCAAATAAATTCCAGTATTCTATGAGTAGAAAAGTCTTTGAAACTGGAAAAAAGTCTTTTCAGCAGACATACTTTTATTATTTTAGTAGACTACTTTATCTAATGGGAGCTGAACACTTATTTACTATTTATTTATCGGGTGGACAGATTTGTAGTGCTTTCTTTTTCAGTGATTTCCCAAATAGATTGAGTTAGGAGAAAGAATTTGTATCTTCCTTGGAAAAGCCCATTTCCACGGATGAGACCATTCTGTAGATGACTTCTTTTCCCTTGAGTGGTTGTAGCTCTTTGTGTGTACTTGATTAATTTAAAAAATCAATTAGTGCCATGATTTGAAGAAAAGTTAATTTGTTCGGAAATTTGACATCTCAAGTTATTTTTTTCCATCAAGCAAATATTCAATTGTTATAATTTATTTAAATATAAGATTTGAAAACTTGAAATTGAAGATTCTTATTTAAAGAAAGTAACTAGTTTTGGGACAAGTTTTTAAGTAAAAAAAAAAATCTGTTTACAGTTAATGACATCTGCTTGTAGGTCAAAATATGTCTTTTTTTTTCCAGCTTAATCTGAGTCTAGTTACATTTAGAGAGAGACATCAAGTGTCAGAACAAACTTGCAGGGGAAAGTAGTAGTTGGGACTGGAGTGAATTTTACAAATGCTTTATATAATTATCCCACATGGTTGTATGGAATTTGAAAAGAATGTTACTTGTTTTTCTTTTGAGACAGATATTTTACCAAATAATTTTAGCCTGAGTAAACCAAAATCCACACAGGATTAGATTAATAAAACTCATTTTTTGTTTTTTTTTTTTAAGGAGGAAAGAAATGAGAGGGGACAACAATAAAGATTCATTTGGGATAGTAAATAACTGAAGGTTTTTGAAATTACAAGTTAGAGCGTTTAGGGAAAAGATGGACTTGACTCTTCTCTTTAAAAGAAAAGTTAGTAGCCTTTTATAAGTGGAGTACCAAGTGGCTTCCTTTTAGCCGTTCAGCCAAGTGTCTGTTGAGTGATTGGAGAGCAGGTGAGGGATGTTGGCTTTGTTCTCAAGGAATTTATTTAATTTGCTAGGCTTGATCAATCTCATTAGCAGAGAAATGGAAAATTCTTCTTTTAAAAGGCTGACATCTACACCAGTATGAAATGTAATGACCAAGTAGTTTTGGACAGGTATATGGCATCAAGAAGATACTAGTAGGGGTATGTAGGTAGGCACTAGAAGGTGGAACTGCTTACAGGGGAAAAAAAAAAAATCCACCTAGATGTCTCATAGGAACTGGAAATTCAACATGTTCAAGTAAACATGTTCCTTTTCCAGACCTTTTCCTCTTGATCATTTGGCCAAGTCAGAAACTTGTCACACTTTTCCCTTTCTTCCTCACTTTCACTTCACAGTGTTTTATTTTTCTTCTTAAATTTTTCTCACATTTCTCATTTTTTTGGTCTGTTCCCACAGTTAATGCCATCGTTCAGACCCTCCTTTCAGTTAAATTCTTCTCCAGCTAGTTCCATATTGCTACTAGAGTAATTTTTTTCAAAAAAATGTTTATGTCACTCTGTGTTTAACCTTTCAGTAGTTTGCCAGTGGCTTCAAATTTATACCCAGGATGCCTCAAGGTATCTAAGCAGTGGCAGAGGAAATCTGCATTACCTGTACAATGCAGTCACGGTGTCTTACATGACAGGGATGTTTCTTCTCTACCATGGTGAATGGCATTTCCTAGTCGTTTACAGCCTCAGTGCTCTGTCGTTGGCTGAAAGGTCTCTGATTGTCCAAATAGTGTCCTTTCCTGCTCTGTACCTTTGCAGTGAGGCTCTGCATGCGACAGTATAACTCATTGGTTGGTCACAATTGAGCATAAATTTCATTCATTCATTCATTCGCACCGGGTCTTAGTTGTGGCATGTGTGATCTTCGTTACGGGAGGCTCGGTCTTTTTCTAGTTGCAGCATGTGAGATCTTTAGTTATGGCATGCGAACTCTTAGTTGTGGCATGTGGGATCTAGTTCCCTGACCAGGGATCAAACCTGGGCCCCCTACACTGGGAGCATGGAGTCTTAGCCCCTGGACCACCAGGGAAGTCCTGAACAGAAATTTTTGGGTCAGACAACCTGAGTTTGAATTTCTGCTTAATCATCTACTGGAGTGTGACTGGACAAATCATGCAACTTACCACTGAGCTCAGTTTATCCTCTGTAAACTTGGGTTAATAGTAATAGTAGTACCTGATTCATAAGATTGTTAGGATTAAATGAGCCTATAAGGAGGATCTTCTGCCTAGAAGAAACAGCATTCAAAAATGGCACCTAGGGCTTCCCTGGTGGCGCAGTGGTTGAGAGTCCGCCTGCCGATGCAGGGGACACAGGTTCGTGCCCCGGTCTGGGAGGATCCCACATGCCGTGGAGCGGCTGGGCCCGTGAGCCGTGGCCGCTGAGCCTGCGCGTCCAGAGCCTGTGCTCCGCAACGGGAGAGGCCACAACAGTGAGAGGCCCGCGTATTGCAAAAAAAAAAAAAAAAAAAAAAGGCACCTGTTATTTTTGCATGTATGTATATATGTTCTTAATACACATATATAACATTTAGGCATGTATCACAAAATTTCAGTGGGGTATGGTTTTTTATTGAGTTCCCTGAATGTTTTCATATTAATTAGCAGGAGATACAGAAATTTTAACATATTTTAAAAAGAGATACCTTGTGTTGATTATTTTGCTGATTTCTATACTTGACTGTGAACTCTTTTAAGACAGGGACTGTATCCTGTTCATTTTTAAAAAATTGAAGTATAGTTGATTTACAGTAATTGTGTTAGTTTCACGTATACAGCAAAGTGATTGATATATATATATACTTTTTTCAGATTATTTTCCACTATAGGTTATTATATTAAATATTGTTCCCTGTGTTATACAGTAAATCCTTATTCCTTATCTATTTTGTGTATAGTAGTGTGTATCTGCTAATCCTGTACTCCTAATTTATCTCTCCCCCTCCCTTCCCTTTTGGCAACTATAAGTTTGTTTTCTATGTCTTTGGGTTTGTTTCTGTTTTGTATATAGATTCATTCGTATTACTTTTAGGATTCCACATATAAGGGGTATCATATAATATTTGTCTTTTCTGTCTGACTTCAGTTAGTACGATATTCTCTAGGTCCATCCGTGTTGATACAAATGGCAGTATTTCATACTTCTTAAAAATGGCTGAGTAATATTCCATTGTGTGTGTGTATATATATGTGTGTGTGGTGTGTGTGTGTGTGTATATGTATATAAATATACATATATATACATACACCACGTATTTTTAAAATAAATTTATTTATTTTACATTCATAGTTTGTTCGAGAAGTTCCTGCATTTCTCCTGATAATATTAGTTAACATTTCTGCAGTTCTGTTTTTTATTTATTTATTTATGGCTGTGTTGGGTCTTCGTTTCTGTGCGAGGGCTTTCTCTTGTTGCGGCAAGTAAGGGCCACTCATCATCGCGGTGCGCGGGCCTCTCACTATCGCGGCTTCTCTTGTTGCGGAGCACAGGCTCCAGACACGCAGGCTCAGTAACTGGGGCTCACGGGCCTAGTTGCTCCGCGGCATGTGGGATCTTCCCAGACCAGGGCTCGAACCTGTGTCCCCCGCATTGGCAGGCAGATTCTCAACCACTGCGCCACCAGGGAAGCCCCATTTCTGTAGTTTGAATCAATCATAGTTATCATTAATGTTTTAAGAGTACAGTAATCATTCTCTTGGTTATTCATACATGGCAGTGAGGGCAACACCTTTAAACAGAAAGTAAATTGTAGTTTCTTCCAGAGTTATAACAATTGAGATGAATTTAGAAAAACTTGTTTGAGTATTTGCTATATCTGATACTTGCAGCTTCATGTTTTTTCTTTTGGGGACAAAAATGTGGAATTATTAAAATTACTATAAAATATGTGTAATGTATATGCTTATTTCCTTTTGCTCATACCTAAATGTTGATTTCTTATGCTGATACATCTTACTTAAAAAGAGGATAACAGAAGATTCTTAAATGGTTTATTATTGTCCTTTAACAGGTATAGAGAAAAGGTATTTGTAAAGTGACAGGAAATTTAAGATCCTAAATGTAAATACTATGTATAATTTTTGAAACATGAAAGTAGCAAAACTTCTTTAAGATTAATTAAATGTTGTATTGAACAATGGGAAAATGTTGAACAATTTTAAAGAATGGCATCACTTTTTATGTAAATGTTTTTTCATCTTATGTGATCATAGAATTATAGACTCCATATAACTGCCTGAGGATACCTTTATCTTCAAATAAAGATGCTCAAATCTGGTGCCATAGCTCTTCACAGAGTATTTTCAGAAAGCACCAACCAGTTCTTGAATTCAGTAGGTGTAGTATATTTCATTAATAGCCAAGGACTCAAAAAAAAAATCATGGGCACTTGGTTAAAAGTTTAATGGTTTTTGGGGTTTTTTTGCTGTATGTGGGCCTCTCACTGTTGTGGCCTCTCCCGTTGCGGAGCACAGGCTCCGGACGCGCAGGCTCAGCAGCCATGGCTCACGGGCCCAGCCGCTCCGCGGCATGTGGGATATTCCCAGACCGGAGCACAAACCCGTGTCCCCTGCATCGGCAGGAGGACTTTCAACCACTGCGCCACCAGGGAAGCCCTAATGGTTTTTATTTTAGTTTTCAGACGCATGTATGTGTGTTGTATATGCATATATGTGTATATATTGATATTTAAGTTGACTGATAGGTTTAGCTGTCTTTTGGAAGTTATGGCTCATTAAAGAATTTATACTTACAAAGAAAGAGTAGTCAACAGATCACTACAGTCTTTCTTATTCCCACTCTCAAGAAGCAGCCTCCAAGAGGCTTACACTCTATTTTATAAATATAAGACAATATGTGAAAAGATAGCTAACATAAAATTGCCGAGTGCTCTTGACAGTAAAACTAGTGGTCAGAGGCTGAGGGTGATAGAAAAGGGCTCATAAATAATTGATTTTGAGTTGAATCTTGAGGGATTGGGTAAGTTTTTTTTCCTCACTACATTTGTATGAAAAATTTCAGGGAATTCCCTGGCACTGCAGTGGTTAGGACTCCACACTTTCACTGCTGGGGCCCGGGTTCGATCCCTGGTTGGGAGGACTAAGATTCCCTCAAGCTGTGTGGCCTGACCAAAAAATAAAAAAATAAAAAATCAAAGTTGAAAGAAATTTGTAGTGACCACCATAGCCTACTACTTACACTGTACAGTTAACACTTTACTATATCTATTTTAAAAAATAAATTTATTTTATTTTTGGCTGCGTTGGGTCTTTCTTACTGCATGTAGGCTTTCTCTAGTTGGTGTCGAGTGGGGGCTACTTTTCGTTGTGGTGCACGGCCTTCTCATTGCAGTGGCTTCTCTTGTTGCGGAGCACGGGCTCTAGGCTCGCGGGCTTCAGTAGTTGTGGCTCGTGGGCTCTAGAGCGCAGGCTCTATAATTGTGGCGCACGGGCTTAGTTGCTCCGCGGCACGTGGGATCTCCCTGGTCCAGGGCTCGAACCCGTATTTCCTGTATTGGCAGGCAGATTCTTAACCACTGTGCCACCAGGGAAGTCCTTACTATATCTATTTTATCACATATTAATTCATCTGTTCATTTCTCTATCATCCATCTTCCCATCTTTTTTGGGGATACATTTCAAAGTAAATTGTTAATATCAGTGTACTCCCTCCTAACTAGTTTGGCATGGCTATCATGAACTAGAATGCAATATTTTTTGGACCTTTTTTCTTTTGATGTAAGATTTACATATAATGAGATAAATCTTAAGTTTACATTCTTGGAAATTTTACACATCTGTATAAACCAACCCCCTGTCAAAATGTAGTATAGAACCATTACCCCAAAATATTCCCTTATGCCTCTTCCCAGTTCTTGTCCCCACCTTCCCAGAGGTAATCACTGTCACCGTTCTGATATTTTTTCACTCTAGATTAATTTTCCCCATTTTAGAACTTCCTGTAAATGGGGTTATACAGCATGCTCTCCTTTATATAAGACGTCTTTTACTCAGCATAATGATTTTGACCCATATTATGTCTATCAGAAGTTTATTCCCTTTTTTTTTTTTTTTTGGCTGAATAATATTTGTTGTGTGAATATAAAACAGTCTATCCATTCTCTTGATGGATACCTGGACTGTTTCCAGTTTTTGGCTATAATGGATAAAACTTCTGTGACTATTCCTTTGAGTGTTTTTGTGAAAATATTTTCCGTTTCTCTTGAGTAAATACTTAGCAGTTGAATTTCTGGGTCAGAGGTGGGTGTATGCTTAATTTTATAAGAAACTGCAACATTTTTTCCCAAAGTGGTTGTACCGTTTTGCATCCCTACCAACAGTGCCTGAACGTTGCGGGTATTCCACAGTCTCATCAGTATTTGGCGCTGCCGGTCTTGTAAATATTTGGCCATTCTGGTGTGTGCGTAGTAATATCTCATTGTGGTTTTAATTTCTCGATTTCTCCGATGATTAATATTGTTGATCATTTTTTTCTTATGCTGATTGATGAAGTGTCTGTTCAAATCATTTGTCCATGTCAGAGTTGGGTTGTTTTTCATTTTATTATTGAGTTGTTATTTTATATGTAGTAGTGCTCAAATATGAGCTCAAGTTGTGCCTTTAGTGAACACAGATTCAATTACTTGTGAAAGATAGTTAATCTTATTGAAGTAAAAATAATACAGACTTTTATTTTTATCAACACATTGTGGGTGGTGGGGGCAGGTTAATAAAAAAAGTGGGCTTTTAAAATTTTGATATACTTTCTCAAGTTATTCTAACTAATTTCTTTGCTGTCAAACAGGGGAACTCTAACTGAATAGAGAAGGGTGATACAGATAAATAATTATTAAAATAACTGAATTATTCCTAGGAAGTAAATGACTGTTTCAATATACAAAGTGAATCTAGTATGATCTAGGCATTAATAGAGTTAAAAATACAGTTAGTAAATGGTAATGAGATCACTTGTCTTTGGATTTGAAATTGTTTGTTATTAAAATACCTCAATAGAAACTACTATGTATTTGTTTCCTTTGTATTTCTTGTTATTATAGTAGGTTTGTATATTGATACCAAATATAATAATCTTAGAATAAGAGAAATAACTTACTATTTTATAGAAGTTTATTTTGTTGTCCTTTAAAAGTTGTTATGTTTTGGAATCATTTAAAATGTTGATGCTTTAGATAAGGTGTATCTGGCATTGATGTAACATTTTTACCCCATTGTGGAAAAAAACTCATTTCATTAAGATAGAAAATATTTTCAGAGTATTTGATATTATTATTTCTGCAAAATGTACAAAGGGGTGAAAGAGTCCCTAGAGTTAAGACATTGTGGTTAGTGTAGTAATAAATTAAAAAAAAAAATTACCAGATTTTTTACATCCAGAATAAGATTTTTTTCCTCTCTTAGTTATGGTCTAAGGACAAGATTTTTATATTGAGTGAGAGAAAAATGGGACATTTTTCTTCCAGGTAGCCATATACCCAGCTAAAAACCAAAGGTTCCATTACTGAGTAAGAGGGAAAAACAGATACTGGGGGACAACTAGCAGCCAGGTTGACTCTAAGCCTAGGGAAGTACTGATAGAAAAACAAATCTACCTGTTTTGTCAAGTTCTTTAGAGGAAATGGTTATAAATATTTGAAATATAAATAAAGGATAAAAAACCAGAAACACATGGTAGCAAAAGTAGATAAGTTAATGTCACATCTGTGACGATATATTATCCCCCAGACATTCCTTTTTCATAAACAAAAGAGTGGAGAAATGCTGAAAACTGTTAGACTTTCCTAGTTAAGCTGCATCAATATTTTAATGTTTACTTAGTTTGACCACATTACTTCCTCTCATCTTTCAGATTTATTGCCATCTCTAACCGTTCCTAAATGCTCTGTGAACAATGACCAATTTAGAGCTAAAAGTCTCTTTTCTGGGCCCCAAAATCCCTGCTCGACTAATTCAAATTATAGAAAGAAAACTCTGGCCACAAAATTAAGAGAATTATCTAAGATCATACAAAGCTAGTGGACGGCAGAGCCATAAACCCAGGTCTCTTCACCCCAATACCGAGGCAACTATGTCAAAAAAAGAAAGAAGCACAACTGCTGTTACAGTCTCTGATCAGTAATGGCACAAAGTCCCAGTTCCTCCCACCCAGCTAGTCAGTTGGTCTCATTGACACCAACTAAGTGAATTATTATGCTTTACTTAAAGGATGTGGGTGGTAGTATTAAGCAAGATGGACTCTTCCTGATTGTCAGAACTATATGCAGATTCAATTAAATTACTTCATATCGAGAGTTTAGTGTAAGAGTAGTGTGGAAGGACAAGGACAGTCTCCACAATCAGGCCTCATTGAGAACTGGAACACTAGTCAGAATAAAATAAAATTGGTATCCCAACAGGAACTCTGACTGATCATTGTCATCATTCAGTTTCCTGATTCTGCCTCCACTGTATCTGTAGATATGTTTTACTCTTCACCATGATTGCTCTCTCTACTACATGGTTTCTACTGTCCTGCAGCTTCTGCTTACTGCCTTCTTTGCTGTCTCATATTCAGATTCCCTAAGGAAGAGGATCAGACTGAGTTAGTTCATCATTTTGTAAGACAGAACTACTGGACAGTTCTCAGGTCATGCTAACTTATAAGCCAGAACTCGTGATAGAAAGCATAACAAGTGATGCAAGCCCTTAGAGCTGCTTTTTCCAGAAATGAGCTGTGGTTGTTGCTAACACTCAGAGCATTATGTTCATTTATATACATTTGGTTTAAAAATCAAAACATCATTAGGTGAATTCATCCTAAAAGTCTGGCCTGCCCTCTCCAGAGCATAGTGTCTCACCATATTGTCACCCCCTACACACATACTCCTACATAGCAGATCTCGAACAATAACCTCACCTCACACCACACCCCCATAAATTTTACTCCTTGGTGTAGAAAATTTAATAGCCTTTCTCCTATTGATATCGTTTCTGTGAATTGAGATTCTCCTTTGAACCCATATTTATTCCATATTTACCCTAAAATGAAGTCTGACACATGAATCATGCTAGATAAAACTATTCAGATATGATAATTTCCTATTATAGAAGAATGATTGCCCTAACTGGTGCACCCAAACATTTTCTAGTAGAAACACAGGTAATTTTACAGATCACCATTTATTAAGTATTTACCATGTTAGGCACTGGGCTAAGTACCTGATGGGATGTATCACAGATTAGCAAACTGAGGCCCAGAAAGGTTAAATTCTTATCCAAAATCACACCTAGTATATTGCAGAGCTAAAATTCAAATCCTATCTCTGTGACGTCAAAGCCTGTATTTTTTTTTTTTTTTTTTTTGGCGGTACACGGGCCTCTCACTGTTGTGGCCTCTCCCGTTGCGGGGCACAGGCTTTGGACGCGCAGGCTCAGCGGCCATGGCTCACGGGCCCAGCCGCTCCGTGGTATGTGGGATCTTCCCGGACCAGGGCACAGACCCGTGTCCCCAGCATCGTCAGGCGGACTCAACCACTGCGCCACCAGGGAAGCCCAAAAGCCTGTATTTTTAACAATCATACCCTACTGTCAATGACTGCTAAGTAGAATTACCAATAGTATTTTATTTATTTTATTTTATTTTTTGGAGGAAGGTTTATTTATTAACTTACTTATTTACTTACTTATTTTCATGCATTTTAAAGAATCTTTGTTTTGGACTTACAGTGACCCTGAGCTTTATATAGTTATGGAATCCCTCTCATCGTTTAGGAAGATCACATCACTGCATGGGAGATATCTCTATAAAACTGGTATTCAATAACACATGTTGACGATTATAACAAAGGTTAAGAAATATAGTGTGTGTATATAGGTATATATATTTGCATTTATACATATGCATACATGTACATATACACTCTTATACATATGCACATACACTCTTATTATACATATACATACATGTATATAAATATTTCATAGACTTGATGCAGAGAACATTTGCTCTTATAAACAGCTTTATTGCTTAATCGGTATTTAGGTCCTGCTTGCTTGTCTGCGGCATTAACATAAATTGATAGAGAACCTCACCAGATGCATTCAATTTTAAAAGTTTTAAAGCAAGGTATCAGGTTTACTACTTGGTTGCATTTTGAAAATATAATAGAATTACCGATAGTATTTTATAACACTAACTAATCCTACCCCCCTAAAAAAAGAAAACCCCTACTGTACTCTAATGGAATGCTTCTTCCCCCTGTACTGCTCAGTAAGATAGCTATTACACAAACTGTGTGACAAACTCTGTGACAAGCTAAGTGTGGGAAATGTTATATTAAAGAGCTCGTCAAAGTTCCATATTGCAAGGATTCTCAGTTTTTTTCTTTTTTCCTCCCCTCTTTTTTTTCTTTGAGAATTTTAAAATATACCATTCCACACTGTGAACCTCCAGAAACTAAATCCATTTGGCAGTTTCCTATATATATTTAGGCAGAGTTACCACTCTTCACAGGCCATTGACTAAAACTTCTGTGAAAGGCACCTTAGAAAAATATTTATCTAGTAAAAGTTTCACATGACCATCTTTTTCTTTGATAGTTTCACCTAAACTAGGTCAGTTAGTTGTCAATAAATCTTATGATACCCTCTGACCCATATCCCACTTCTAGGTGAGATGTCATGGCCATGTTTAGGGCCAGTGGCCATGTTTTGGATCATGTAACTTTACCTCTCTTCAGAAATGACAGGATAGGAACTCAAACCCATCCACTTATATGGTCTGCCTCAGAAAGGTGAGATGGGCCCATACGATTTAGCTCCCAAAATGGGAAACAAACAATAAAGCAGAGGGGCTGGAAGAGCCACACAGCAGCAGTAGGACAGCTAGTGAAAATCACAAAGGAATAGGAAACTACTAGGGAGCAAAGGAACTGGCCAACAGAAAAAAAAAAGGGAGAGTAGTTACATAACAGAGAAGTTATGTAGAGATAAGCAAAATCCAGGCTGTGTGCCCACATTTTGGGGCTTGGTCTGGCTCCTGTGAACAAAGCCCTTGGATTTCTACGAGATCTTTGTTGAACCCTTAAACTAACCTCCCTTTCGGTTGAACTTGCTTGAGTAGCTCTCTTTCCCTGCAACCAATCTCACTTATATTCAAATGAGGAAAGTTTGATAATTTTCACTGAAATGAGGCAGGACAACTCAGGTGTTAAAAAAAGAGTGTAGATTGTAGAGTTGAGATTGAATGCTTGAGATTGAATCCCAGGTCCTGTACTGTAAGATGCAAAACTTTGGACAACTTACCTAAAGCCTCCATTTCCTACCTGTAAAATGGAAATGATGAGAGTGTCTCTATCAGACTGTAAGGATTAAATGAGGTGTTTATAAAGTGCTTTGTATATATGGAAAACACTGAATAAATGTTAACTATTATTATTACTTTGCATGTACTTCTTTTCTCTGACTCAACATAAAAATCTTGTTCTTAGACCATAACTAAGAAGAAAAAAAAATCTTATTTCAGGATGTAAAAATCTGGTAAATATTGTTTTGGTTTTTTTTTTTTAGTTTACTAGTACACTAACTACAGTGTCTTAACTCTAGGGAATTGCTCATCCTTTGTACATTTTGCAGAATTAATAACATAAAATACTCTGAAAATATCTTTGATCTTAATGAAATGATTTTTTCCACAACAGGGTAAAAATGTTAATTAATTAATAATTTTTATTGTAGCTAGTTGTGGTGATATGATTAAATACTAAACAGTAAATCACATTCAACTTCTGGGAGGAGTTTTTAAGAGAAAGGAACACAACCTTCATTATTACTTTTCTTTCCTGCTGGTTAGAAGGTAGATGTTATGGTTGGAACTTGAGCAGCCATCTTGGACAGGAACTAAAAGCTATATATTGAAGATTGTAGAATGAAAAGATAATTATGGCTCCTCCATACCAATCTTGGATTATTTCATTTGTGTGAAATAGAAATTTCCTGTTTTGTTTAAGCTACTCTTGCTTAAGGTTTCCATTCACTTGCAGCCCAACCTAACCCTAACTGATATACCTCCATGTCTCTAAATAAATCTTATATTACTGTTTTTGATTAAAAATATTAGACTGTATTTCTTGACTTCCCATCATGAAAATGGGGATTGACTTTCACCTAACTGATTTCACTTGCCTGCACAGACACACTTCCCACTCAACCTGGCATCTTCCCAAATGTTACATTGTAGTTTTGGCTAAGTCAGTGTTCAATGCTTTCATTTTGACTATGTAAATGAACTTAATAATTATCTCTTTTGTTGTTTGTTTACTTAGTTTTTGTTGCTTATTCTTAGTTCAAATGCAGCTAATTCTGCCAGTTATTTAAGTCTCTCCATCAGCTTTATCTTCTTGAAGAACTCTCTCCTTGGGCCTACTGAGGTGCTTTATGTATTAGTTCTATATGATGCACCACTGATATCCGGGAATTTTTCTTCCCCATCATTCTGAAGATTCCCTTTTTTTCCTCTTCCTTGTGTTGGATCTCTTTATTCCCAAACCTCACCTCTTCTTTCTTGTTTTTTCTCTTAATTTTGTTGGAGCGTACCTTTCAGTGGCATCTTGAGAAAGAGTAAAAAGGAAGTAACATTCCTGGGGCCTTGCATGTCTGCAATGTTTATATTCTTGATTGATAATTTGAATTGGCTAGAAATCATTTCCCCTCAGAAATTTGAAGTTATTGATCCATTGTCTTTTCAATTTCAAGATTGCTGAGAATCCAGAGCTACTCTGATTCCTAATCCTTTATGTGGTGCTGTTTCCCCTCCCTCAAAGCTTTTGAGATTTTTCATTTATCCTGATCTTTGAAATTTCATGTCTTGAAGTGGCTCTCTTTTGTATTCCTTATTATAGCTATTCAATAGCCTCTTCCAAACAGGTAACTTAGGGACTTATATCCTTCCATTCTCCACTGTCTGTGTTCTTTCTCTCTGGAACTCCTGTTTTCATCTCTTTGGGCTTTAAAAAATTATGTCTTTTTTCTTCCACCTTTTTTTTTATTTCTACTGTCATTAAAAATATTTCTGCAGCTCTTTTTGTCTCTGAATATTCCTTTTCATAACATTTTCTTGTTTTTTATGGATATGATAGCTTTTCCTGTGTCTCTAAAGATATTACTGATTTTAAAAATGTTTCTAAGTCCAAAAAGACTTTAAAAAGTCTTTTTCTTCTAGATTTTTTCCCCCACTGTTTGTTTTGTTTTTGATCTTCCATGTTAGAGGCTTTCCTTAGCTTCCTCATGATCTTGTGCCTCATGATCTTGTTTTGGACTACGGCCTTCACTATTGCACGATCTTGCTTTAATTGGGTTTGATAACCTCCCGGTCTTTTGGGTTTGTCACATTTCCCAGAGAAGGATCTTCCCATCTTCTGCCTGGGGGGTATAGGTTTGGTTGCCAGAATTTTAGGAGCCAGGAAGGAGAAGATTGTTGGGGGTTGCAACACTCACTATGTAAACTTTTAAACCATTTCTTCTCTTTTCAGTTTGAAATCCTTACTCTCAATTGCTAAATGTTCCCACAGCCGAGTTACCCTCTCTTTTATTTTTTCCTGATGTTAAGCCTCCACTCTTCAGCTAGGATGGAGCAAGGACAGTCACCTAGGTGTACAGAGAAGGGACGGTATCTGGGGATCTAACTGCTTCTTACCTAGGCTTTCGTACAGTTCGCACCCACCCTTCACTTCTAGAATTGTCTGGTACTGCCAGTTTTGCTTGGTATTACCAGAGCTGTTGAGCACTCTGAAGTCTGAATTGGGTAGCTTCTTGTCATTTTCCCCATGGTTTAGGATTTACTGTTCTGAGGGTGAGCTAATTCAGCTAAATTTATCCAGTTGCTTTTCAACTTCTAGACTTGTGTTTTATCCTCTCCTGTTTTTTCCTTTCTCTCTGTGGTTGCGTTGCTAATTATTGTATCTTTGGTAGCACCTCTCCTTTATTTTAAAACTTTGAAACAGAAAAAAAAACCGACTTCAAGTATAGTAATTTTATTTGCTTATGGACTGTAATACCCAATCAAGTTTCTTCAAAATAATTTTAAAATTTCAGAATTCCCTGGATGTTAATTTATATAGAATAAAATGCACAGAACATAAGTGTACAATTTAAGTTTTAACAGACAGATACACCCTTGTAATGTAAATCCCAATCAAGACCTTGATGCTTAACTTGGACAGGCTTCTAGCATGGTTATTTCAATGTTCGTAATTCTAGGATCAAGCTAGGATTTAATGAAGCATTAATGAACTGCTGTTCTATTTCCTGTGGGACTCTTAGGTGTTTTTGAGATATCAACTCATGTAAAAAAAAAAAGACTTTACAATTATATCTCAATAAAACTGGAAGAAAAAACCAACAACAACAACAAAAGACTTTAATTTTTAGAGCAGTTTTAGGTTTATGGCAAATTGAGGGGAAAGTACAGAGTTGCCATATACCCTCTACCCCAGTGTGTACAGCCTTCCCCACTATCAACATCCTGCACCAGAGTGGGACATTTGTTACAGTTGATGAACCTACACTGACACATTATCATCACCCTAAATCTATAGTTTACATTAGGGTTCACTCTTGGTGTTGTACATTCTGTGGGTTTTGACATTATGTCATTATAGCATCATACAGAATAGTTTCACTGCCCTGAAAATCCTTTATGTTCCACCTATTCATCCCTCCCTCTCTCCTGAACTCTTGGCAACCACTAATCTTTTTACTGTCTCCATAGTTTTGCCTTTTCCAGAATGTCATATAGTTGAAATCATACCATATGTATCCTTTTCAGATTGGTGTCTTTCACTTAGTAATATGCACATAAGGTACCTCCATGTCTCTTCCTGGCTTGATAGCTCATACTGTTTTAGCGCTGAATATTATTTGTCTGGATGTGCCACAGTTTATTAATCCCTTTACTTACTGAAGGACATACTGGTTGCTTCCGAGTTTTAGCAATTATGAATAAAGCTACTCCAAACATCCATGTGCAGGTTTTGGTGTGGACATGTTTTCAGCTTCTTTCGATAAATACCATGGAGCACAATTGCTGGATTGTATGGTAACAGTATGTTTAGTTTTGTAAGAAACTGCCACACTGTCTTCCAAAGAGGCTGTACCGTTTTTCATTCTTACCAGAAATGAATGAGATTTCCTGTTGTTACACATTCTTTTTTTTTCACATCTTTATTGGAGTATAATTGCTTTATAATGTTGTGTTAGTTTCTGCTGTATAACAAAGTGAATCAGCTATATGTATACATGTATCCCCCATCCCCTCCCTATCTCACCCCTCTAGGTGGACACAAAGCGTTGAGCTGATCTCCCTGTGCTATGCAGCTGCTTTCTACTAACTGTCTGTTGTACATTTGGTAGTGTATATATGTCAGTGTTACTCTCTCACTTCATCCCAGCTTACCTTCCCCCCCCCACCCCCCCTCCCATGTCTTCAAGTCCATTCTCTACATCCCTTTCTTTATTTCTGTCCTGCCCCTAGGTTCATCAGAACAATTTTTTTTTTTTTTTTAGATTCCATATATATGTGTTAGCATACGGTATTTGTTTTTCTCTTTCTGACTTACTTCACTTTGTTTGACAGACTCTAGGTCCATCCACCTCACTACAAATAACTCAATTTCGTTTCTTTTTATGGTTGAGTAATATTCCATTGTATATATATATGCCATATCTTCTTTATCCATGTTCCACATTCTTAAGAGCATTTAATGTTGTCAGTGTTTTGGATTTTGGCCATTCTAATAGGTGTGTGATGGTATCTTATTATTTTAATTTACAACTCCTGAGTGAAATATGATATTGAATGTCTTTTCATATGCTTATATGCTTCCTCTGTATGTGTTCTTTGGAAAGGTGTCTGTTTAGATCTTTTACCCATTTATTTTTAAAATTTTTTAATTTTTAAAATTTATTTTATTTTTGGCTGCGTTGGGTCTTTGTTGCTGTGTGCGGGCTTTCTCTAGTTGTGGCGAGCAGGGGCTGCTCTTCGTTGCGTGCAGTGCATGGGCTTCTCATAGCAGTGGCTTCTCTTTGTTACGGAGCACAGGCTCTAGGTGCACGGGCTTCAGTAGTTGTGGCACATGGGCTCAGTAGTTGTGGCTCGTAGGCTCTAGAGCGCAGGCTCAGTAGTTGTGGTGCACAGGCTTAATTGCTCTGCGGCATGTGGAATCTTCCCGGACCAGGGCTCAAACCGTGACCCCTGCATTGGCAGACAGATTCTTAACCACTGCGCCACTGGGGAAGTCCCAAGATCTTTCACCCATTTTTAACTTATTGGATTGTTCATTTTCTTACTGTTGATTTTTAAGAGATTTAAAAAATATTTTGGATAACAGCCCTTTATCAGATACACTGTTTGCAAATATTATTTACTTATTTTATTGAAGTATATAGTTGATTTATGTTGTGTTAATTTCTGTTGTACAGCAAAGTGATTCAGTTATACATATATATACATTATTTTAAAATGTTTTTTTCCATTATGGTTTATCATAGGATATTGAATACAGTTCCCTGTGCTGTACAGTAGGACCTTGTTGTTTATCCATTCTATATATAATAGCTTACATCTGCTAACCCCAGCCTCCCACTCCATCCCTCCTCCAACTCCCTCCCCCTTGGCAACCACGAGCCTGTTTTCTATGCCCCTGAGTCTGTTTCTGTTTCATAGATAGGTTCATTTGTGTCATATTTTAGATTCTACGTTTAACTGATATCATATGATATTTGTCTTTCTCTTTCTGACTTACTTCACTTAGTATGATAATCTCTAGTTGCATCCATGTTTCTGCAAATGGCATTATTTTGTTCTTTTTTATGGCTGAGTAGGTATTCCATTGTATATATGTACCACATCTTCTTTATCCATTTATTTGTTGATGAACATTTCGGTTGCTTCCATGTCTTGGCTATTATGAATAGTGCTGCTGTGAATATAGGGGTGCATGTACCTTTTTGAATTATAGTTTTGTCTGGATATATGCCCAGGAGTGGGATTGCTGGATCATATGGTAATTCTATTTTTAGTTTTCTGAGGAACCTCCATACTGGTTTCCATAGTGGCTGCACCAATTTACATTCCAACCAACAGTGTAAGAGGGTTCCCTTTTCTCACACCCTCTCCAGGATTTGTTATCTGTAGACTTTTTAATGACGGCCATTCTGACTGGTGTGAGGTGGTACCTCATTGTAGTTTTGATTTGCATTTCTCTAATGATTAGCAATGTTGGGCATCCTTTTATGTGCCTATTGGCCATCTGTATGTCTTCTTTGGAGAAATGTCTATTTAGGTCTCCTTTGCAAATATTTTTTCCCAGTCTGTGGCTTGTCTTCTCATTCCCTTGAATCAACTCACTTTTTAGAAGGGGAACCTGAAAAAGATTGAAGCTTAACAAAAGTTCTGATACTAGAGGATGGTTTACAATTTTATGATTTGAGGTAGGTCTTTAGATAAAAAACGTTACAAGCACCACTTACATGTTCAGAGCTACTTAAGAGTTTTACTAATTTTGAGAAATACATATCAGTTACATTAACCTGTGTGTTATTTAAAAAAGAAAAACACTTTAGTTACCCGCCATCGTCCACTTAATAAAATTCCTCCATCATCTTGCTTCAGCCCCTTTTCCCAGTTTTTATTTCTTGTTTTCCTTTATACATACATAATGCACCAGCCAAACTGAACCACTCTGTATTCCCCACAGACCTCAGAGTCAGGACCTGCTTGTCCTGTGTCCTTCTCTTCTCTATTCAAAATTCTCTATCCTTTATTTATTTAGTTTGGCTGTGCTGCGTGTCTTGCGGGATCTTAGTCCCCTGACTCATGGATTGAACCCACACCCTCAGCAGTGAAAGTGTAGAGTCCTAACCACTGGATTGCCAGGGAATTCCCAAAATTCTCTATCCTTTAATTCCAGTACCACCTTTTCCATAATGCCTTAGGGAAGACTATGAATCTAACCTAAGAATATAATAAAATTTTGAAAACTTACTATGTAAAGATGTTTATTGCAGCATTGTTTATAGTAGCTAAATACTGGAGCCAGTAATCTTCAGCAGCAATGGAGTGATTATAATTAAAAATGTTTTTGGAGCATATAGAAACATGGAAAGATGCTTATGGTATAGTTGGGAAAAAAGTGAGAATATAAAATCATATATGCAAAATAATTACAGCTCTGAAACACACCCAAATGAAGAGAGTTGAAAGGGGGAAGTACATCGAAATAAGTTGTGTTAGAGTGGCCGAATTGTGTTTTTTCCCCTCTTCATTTTATAAATTTTATGTAATATAAGTAAAATTAAATAATTATAAGTTGCTGTGGTAAATATTTGTGCATTTTAGTTTACCATTTAAAGGATTGATCAAAGTGGTGTTAGGAAAACCCCAAAATGAAGCACATAAAGTGTTGAATATTGGGTAACTGCATTGAAAGGGTTTGTAATGTTTTACAATTACCTATAAAAGAGTTATGTACTTTCAGTCACAAGGAGAACTGAGAGGCATCTGAATTTGATGTTTGGATAGTGTGGAGTTGGTGAAATTTTAATTTTCTAGTGTCTGGCTCTTTGAAGAAGATAAGACATTCTAAAAAAATCATGAGGTATTGCCTGTGAGAACAGAAGGTAAAATAAGATGGGAGTACTGATGAATGCAGATACTGAAAGGACGTAAAGAAGGGCAAGGACAGCCATATAAACAAAGATGAATATAAATGAGAGGCACTAGACTATAAAAATAGTATGGAGAAGGCCAAAGTTTGTAATGAAGCTTGTGACAAATGCTTAAGTCCATAAAAAGCTTTTACAATTGTTTTAGGAGCAGTATCAACAAAGAAAGAATAGTCCTGCTGTTTGGTACTGAGGTGTTATATTAATAGATTGTCGGAGAAAGCAGAGCGTTTCTATTCCCATTTGGCTTTGCTCTCCTCTTTCAAGATGAATTGTCTTTAGATTGAGGAGGATAAAAAGGCTGTTGTTCTTTTATAATTAATTTTCAAATATATCTGTTATGTAAGATTTCCATGTTTGTTGTAGATAAATTTAAAAAACAGACCAATATGGGGAGAAAAACGCCACCAATATTTATGTCACTCAGATATAACTCTTGTTGATATTTTGTTGTGCACCCTCCCAGAATTATTTTCTGCATAATGTATATATGCAATATATTTTTATAAAAAGAGATAAAACTATTATTCAGTAGTTTCTTCTTTTTCTCAGAACTTAATTTTCTCAGAAGTACGCTCTGAAGTTTTCCACGTCAGTACATGTAGACTGCACCATCTCTTAAAATACTTTTAATGAAATTACAGCATGCATAAACAAATTACACAAGCTACACAGCTCAGTAAATACTCCCCCAAATGAACACACCCATGTATCCACTACTCAGTTCAAGAAACAGACCATTATCAGTACCCCAGAAGCCCTCATTATGCTCCATTCCAATCAATAACCCTTCCTCCTCTCTAAAGATACACTTCTGATTTATAATTCCATAGATTACTCTTGCTTGTGTTTGAACTTCCTATGAATGGAGGAATATAGTAAGTATCCTTTTGTGTCTTTCTTCTTTTCACTCAGCATTGTGTTTTGAGATGCATCCATGTTATGTATATTGTGCTCCGTTTTCGTTATTGTGTAGTATTCCATTTTATGAACAAACTGTAATGCATTTATCCATTCTTCTGTTGGTAGGCTTTGAGTTGTTTGTAGTTTATTTTGTTTACTGCTGTATGTACATAGTGCCTAGTTTTGTGCTTGGTACATAGGAGACGTTCAGTGTTTGTTGAATTTAAGAATGAAATGTCTCAGTTTTCTTGACAGTTACTATTGAATTTTCTCTGAATTATCAAAGGCTAATAATATAAATAGACACTTTTATCCTCTTCCTGCTAGTGTAAGGACTTTAAAACACTTTAACTTCATTTATTTCTACTGACTTGTGTGCTGCTGTTGTAGTTTAATTCTATTTAAAATTTAAACGCTATAGGAAATTGTAGCTATTGTTTAAACAGTCATTCATTTAAGTTTACCCACATATTTAATCTGTTACTTTTTTT
Source organism: Neophocaena asiaeorientalis asiaeorientalis (assembly GCF_003031525.2). Lineage (NCBI taxonomy): Eukaryota > Metazoa > Chordata > Mammalia > Artiodactyla > Phocoenidae > Neophocaena > Neophocaena asiaeorientalis. The sequence continues at coordinate 4,525,787 of NW_020174438.1, forward strand.
CCCCTTCCTGGTTCTTTAAGGCTTCTATCTGGCAAAATATTTCTTCTGCCTTAAGCACACTTTATTTATAATAGCCCCAAACTGGAAACAATGTAAATGTCCATTAATAGATTAATGTATAAGTAAATTGAGATATATTTATACAGTTGAATACTGCTTAGCAATAAAAAGGAACAAAATATTGATATACAGAACCATATGAATGAGTCTCAAAATAATTATGCTGAGTTTTCTGTGTGTAATTCTGAGAATTCTCTGTTTTTGTTTGAAAATGTGTTTATTTCACATTCATGCTTGAAAGAAGTTTTTGCAGGGAATAGAATTCTAATTTGGCAGTTGTTATCATTCAGTTTGAGGATGTGTTTCTGTTGTGTTCTGGCTCCTATTGTTTCTATTGAAGTTAGACTAAAGTCTAATTTTTCTTTCCTATTTTTTTAAAAAATAAATTTATTTATTTTATTTATTTAATTTTGTCTGCATTGCGTCTTCGTTGCTGTGAGTGGGCTTTTTCTAGTTGCGGCGAGCAGGGGCTGCTCTTCATTGCGGTGCGGTGGCTTCTCTTGTTGCGGAGCATGGGCTCTAGGCTCGTGGGCTTCAGTAGTTGTGGCACGCGGGCTTAGTAGTCGTGGCTCGTGGGCTCTAGAGCGCAGGCTCAGTAGTTGTGGTGCATGGGAGTAGCTGCTTCACGACATGTGGGATCTTCCCGGACCAGGGCTCAAACCTGTGTCCCCTGCATTGGCAGGTGGATTCTTAACCACTGCGCCACTTGGGAAGCCCTAATTTTTCTTTCCTTGAAAGAAATCTGATTTCCACCCTTTGGCTGCTTTACGCATTTTTCCCCCTTTTTGAACTCAGAATGATTTTCTTTGTAGTTATTTGCTTGAGTTTCATAGGGCTTATTCAGTCTCTATCATGATGTTTTAAAATCAGTTTTCAAAAATTTTAAGCCATTTTCACTTTGAATGCTCTTGTCTCCCATTTTCTTTCTCCTTTTGGAATTCCAAATACATGTATGTTTACTTTCCCACTGTATCCCCTCTGTCTTTTGCTCCCCAACTTTTGTTTTTGATATATTCCATCCTTTTGTCTCTTTGTGTTCTGCATGTTTTCTTCTGACCTACATTCTGAACTGCTGTTAATCCCACCCATTGAATTCTTAATTTTGGTTAATTGTGTGCTTCAGTTTTAGATTACTTACTTTGTTCTTTTGTAAAAAAAAAAAAAATCAAGTTCTTTGAAGATTTATTACTCTTATTTTTTTGAACATATTAAGCATGTTGTTTTAGGTTTATTGAGATATAATTGATGTAAAATAAACTGCGTATATTTAAAATGTACAGTGTTATGAGTTTTGATATGTTTATACTGGTGAAACCATCACCATGATCAACATAATAAACATATCCATTACTCCCCAAAATTTCTTTATGTGCCTTTGTAATCCTTGATTCCTACTCCTTTCTCCCTTATTACTTCCCATCCCTAAGTAACCACTGATCTGCCTTCTGGCACTGTAGATTACTTGTATATTTGGAAATTTATATAAATGCACAACATGTACTTTTTGTGGGGGCTTCTTTCACTCAGCATGATTATCTTGATATTCATCCACGTGGTTGTGTGGATCAAATAGTTTCTTTTTATTGCTGAGTAATATTCCATTGTATCGCTATTTGACAAATTGGCAAAATTGAGATTTGTTGATTCATTCATCCATCGAAAGACATTTAGGTTGTTTTCAGTTTTTGGCTATTACAAATAAAGAGGCTAGGAACATTCTTATAGAAGTTTATGCATGGACATGGCTTGGGTGTTTTCCAGTCTGTTTCTAATAATGCTATTTTCTGGATTCCTGTGGGAGCTTTATTGTTGCTTTAAAAAAAAGCACTTTCCTTTTATGCCTAGTCATATTTGATTGAGTGTTGGATATTAGAAATAGAAAAGTTACAGAAGTAACTGAAGGTTTAGGATGAAGATTTATGTTTGCTTCTGGCAGGTGGCTAGGGGCACTAGTGATTCTGTTTCACTTTAATCCAGTTTTAAGTACTGAGATGATTTGAGGTGGGACTGTAATCCCAAGGATAGTAAGTTTATTTTAGGCTTCCTACGGAGTAGCCTTTCAGTGTTTGGACTCCAAATACTACAGGGTTTTAACTATACTTCTTTTCTTGGTGGACTCTGGACTCCAGTATTTGTTCTCTATCCCTACCTACCTGTCAAAAGCTCTGCTTATCTTCTAAATCTTCAGCTGGATTTGCAGAATTGTGCTAGGGGAAAAGTGGCCCAAAATGCTGATCTTACCTCTAGGTTTTCTTCTTCTCCTTCTGGATCTGTGTCCTGTAATTTTTTTTTTTCTGTCTTGCTTACTCTAATGTCTATGATCAGATGATTTTAACATTTTTCAGCTTTTCTAATTGTTTGCATTGGGAACGTTGGTCTAAATTACAGACTACACATTACTAGAAGGGAAGGTCACTGTTTAAATGGAACCTTTTCAAGTATTCATTAGTTATTTTATTTTTTTATTTTAATTTTTTTAAACATCTTTACTGGAGTATAATTGCTCTACAATGGTGTGTTAGTTTTTGCTGTATAACAAAGTGAGTCGGCTATACGTATACATATATCCCCATATCCCCTCCCTCTTGCGTCTCCCTCCCACCCTCCCTATCCCACCCCTCTAGGTGGACACAAAGCCCCGAGCTGATCTCCCTGTACTATGTGGCTGCTTCCCACTAGCTATTTTACATTTGGTAGTGTATATATGTCCATGCCACTCTCTCACTTCATGCCAGCTTACCCTTTTCCCTCCCCATATCCTCAAGTCCATTCTGTATGTCTGCGTCTTTATTCTTGTCCTGCCCCTAGGTTCTTCAGAACCATTTTTTTGGTTTGTTTTTAGATTCCATACATATGTGTTAGCATACAGTATTTGTTTTTCTCTTTCTGACTGACTTCACTCTGTAGGACAGACTGTAGGTCCATCCATCTCACTACAAATAACTCAATTTCATTTCTTTCTGTGGCTGAGTAATATTCCATTGTATATATGTGCCACATCTTCTTT
>NW_020174438.1:4529115-4531949 GCF_003031525.2 Neophocaena asiaeorientalis asiaeorientalis
ATATTCTTGCCTCCTTTATCAAAAATAAGGTGACCATATGTGCGTGGGTTTACCTCTGGGCTTTCTGTCCTGTTCCATTGATCTATATTTCTGTTTTTGTGCCTGTACCATACTGTCTTGATTATTGTAGCTTTGTAGTGTAGTCTGAAGTCAGGGAGCCTGATTCCTCCAGCTCCGTTTTTCTTTCTCAAGATTGCTTTGGCTATTTGGGGTCTTTTGTGTTTCCATACAAATTGTGAAATTTTTTGTTCTAGTTCTGTGAAAAATGCCATTGGTAGTTTGATAGGGGTTGCATTGAATCTGTAGATTGCTTTGGGTAGTATAGTCTTTTTCACAATGTTGATTCTTCCAATCAAAGAACATGGCATATCTCTCCATCTGTTTGTATCATCTTTAATTTCTTTCATCAGTGTCTTACAGTTTTCCGCATACAGGTCTTTTGTCTCCTTAGGGAGGTTTATTCCTAGGTATTTTTATTCTTTTTTGTGGCAGTGGTAAATGGGAGTGTTTCCTTAATTTCTCTTTCAGATTTTTCATCATTAATGTATAGGAATGCGAGAGATTTCTGTGCATTAATTTTGTATCCTGCTACTTAACCAAATTCATTGATTAGTCCTACTAGTTTTCTGGTAGCATCTTTAGGATTCTCCATGTATAGTATCATGTCATCTGCAAACAGTGACAGTTTTTTCTTCTTTTCTGATTTGGATTACTTTTATTTCTTTTTCTTCTCTGATTGCTGTGGCTAAAACTTCCAAAACTATGTTGAATAATCGTAGTGAGAGTGATCAGCTCAGTGCTTTGTCTTTTTCCTGATCTTAGTGGAAATGCTTTCATTTTTTCACCATTTAGAACAATGTTGGCTGTGGATTTGTCCTATATGGCCTTTATTATGTTGAGGTAAGTTCCCTTTGTGCCTACTTTCTAGAGAATTTTTTGTCATAAATGGGTGTTGAATTTTGTCAGAAGCTTTTTCTTCATCTATTGAGATGATTATATGGTTTTCATCCTTCAGTTTGTTAATATGATTTATCACATTGATTGATTTGCGTATATTGAAAAATCCTTGCATGCCTGGAATAAACTCCACTTGATCATGGTGTATGATCCTTTTAATGTGCTGTTGGATTCTGTTTGCTACTATTTTGTTGAGGATTTTTGCATCTGTGTTCATCAGTGATATTGGCCTGTAGTTTTGTTTTTTTTGTGACATCTTTGTCTGGTTTTGATGTCAGGGTAATGGTGGCCTTTCTCAGTTGGCTTTTAAAAAATGTTCCTTGTTCACATGGCTGAGACTTTTTCAAAGTTGGATCATGGTGAGACTTTCCTGGCCCTATCCTGCTTCCTTTAATCTTTTACAGGCATTGTTCTCCAGTACATCTCTTGCACTCCTGTCTCCATCTCAGCATCTTCTTCCAAAGGACCCAACAGATACAGTTATTTAATACTGATATAACATTATTATTCATCAAAGATCCAAATATAAAAGTATAATATTAGCACCTTAAAACAAACATTTATTTCTTTAATTTATATATTCCTTTGGATTCTTCTACAGGTAATTATAGGATGAGATTTAGAAAATATTACTCTACAACATTATGAAAACAAGTGACACCCTTTACTGGTTAAAGGGTTTATTTTTTGTATCAAAATAATGAATGAATCTTCAGGGAGAAAAAATATTGTTATAAAATATTAAAAGCAAATATACTGAAGACTTTTATCATTTTATTTGGGATGTTAGTTGTTTTTACCCCTGCAGATGTTTTACTCTGACACCAAGGATGTGTTTCTTCTGAGCCAATTTCTAAGCTAGTGTCCTAGCTTGATTAATTTTTGGCACAGCAGTTAACTCTATACAAAGTCTGAGCCAGCTCAGTGGGGAGCTCTAGAGCAAAGATTGCTTTTTAGAAGAATCCCGTGTTAGGTAGAAATGGCCACGTCCTAGTATCCCAACCATGTACAGTCATTGGTTGGGGTATTTCTGTGAAGATTGTGGTTTTGGCTAGAAAGCTGTTGCAGAGCCTGAAGGCTCTAATAGCTATTTACCTTCCCTACAGGTGTATTTTATGTTCTTTCTTGAAAGGAGATCTGAGCAGCTCATCTCCTTGGCTGCCATACTAATCATTGTTTTTTTCTTTTAAAAGAGAATTATCATAGGTTGTTCAAAATAATACAGAATTTTTTGGGTAAAATTTTTTTTTGGTTAGGGAAAAATTTGTTTTTCCTTAGCCTCTTAACACCAAGGGGCTAAGGAAAAATAAATGGATACTGTTTAGTTTAGAAACTCTTAAAAATTCGTGGTACAGTTAAGATTATAAGTTAGGGATTACTCACAATAAGAGCATCTGAACAATGGTCTGGCAGTAGAAAGATTTTTTTTTAGGGGGAGATTTGGCTACATAGTTCTTCTTATGCTTTAAGATAAGGACAAAATAATTCTTCCTGTACGGTTGTAATGAAGATTAGGACATAAAGCTTATCACATATGTAAAAGAAGTCTTGTCAAAATATGATAAAAATGGAGAGAATTGATAGAAAGGACATGGTAACTACTTTAAAAGGTAAGATTAAAGAGCTCAGTTTGTAAATCAGCATGAGAATTTCGAAGAGAAGACATGGTAAACAGAAAATATCTACAAAATAGAAATAGAGTTACAGATGTAGAAAACAAACTCACGGTGACCAGGGAGTAAGGGGGGAGGGATAAATTGGGAGATAGGGATTGACATATACATCCTACTATATATAAAATAGATAACTGGGGCTTCCCTGGTGGCGCAGTGGTTGGGAGTCCGCCTGCCGATGCAGAGGATGTGGGTTCGTGCCCT
>NW_020174438.1:4532005-4544113 GCF_003031525.2 Neophocaena asiaeorientalis asiaeorientalis
GTAATAAGGACCTACTGTATAGCACAAGGAATTCTACTCAATAGTCTGTAATGGCCTATAATGGGAAAAGAGTCTAAAAAAGAGTGGAGGGCTTCCCTGGTGGCGCAGTGGTTGAGAATCTGCCTGCCAATGCAGGGGACACAGGTTTGAGCCCTGGTCTGGGAAGATCCCACATGCCGCGGAGCAACTAAGCCTGTGCGCCACAACTACTGAGCCTGCACTCTAGAGCCTGTGAGACACAACTACTGAGCCCGTGTGCCACAACTACTGAAGCCCGTGCACCTAGAGCCCGTACTCCGCAACAAGAGAAGCCACTGCAATGAGAAGCCCAGGTTCTGCAAGGAAGAGTAGCCCCCGCTCGCTGCAACTAGAGAAAGCCCGCATGCAGCAATGAAGACCCAACGCAGCCAAAAATAAATAAATAAATAAACAAATGAATTAAAAAATTTTGCACAAACATTTATTTGTCAAGTCAGTCTCCTCATGTTTCCCTATCCCAATATGGTAAACTAAGATGTCAAGTAAACTATTTGAAATGAAGCAGTAATGAGATGTGTGAATACTTGAGCCTGTTTTTGGCTTTCAGTTAATTAAAAAAAATTTATTAAGCATCCTCAGTATTCCTGTTGTATTAGCTATCAGGTGTCCTGGCAAACCATGCAGATGTGGTCCCTGTTTTCGTGGAAATATAGTCCTGTATAGGGGTCTCAGACAGTAAAAAGCAATGTAAAGGAAAGCAAAACAAAACAAAGACACCGTAATTCTGATTTATGACAGATGTTATGAGGGGAAAAAAATAGTGCAGCATTAGAGAATAATGTGGAGACATGTTTTTGACAAGGTGCTCAGGATAAGCACTTTGAAGAGGTGACGTAGAAACTTAACGTGTAAAGGATCAGAAGGAGTTAGCCATTTAAATAGCTGGGTATCTTAGTTCAGGCTGCTATAACAAAGTACCATAGACTGGTTGGCGTATAAACAACAGAAATTTATTTCTCAGTTCTGCAGGCAGGAAGTCCAAAATCAGGATGCCAGCATTGTTGGGTTCTGGTGTGATGGCCTTCTTCTAGGTTGCAGACTACCATCTTCTAATTGTACCCTCATATGGTAGAAAGAGGGTGAGAGAGCTTTCTGGGGTAGTCTTTATAAGGACATAAATCCACTCTGCCCTCATGACCAAATTTTCTCACAGGGGTCCTCATTCCTAATGCTATCACATTGAGGACTAGGATTTCAATGTATGAATTTTAGTGGGGGGGTACTCAATTATTCAGTCCATTGCACTAGGGGGTAGACAGGGTAGGGGGAGTAAGCCAGTTTGAGGGAACAGTCTGTACAAAGAACTTTATAAAAGAACTTGATGTGTTCAAGGAATTGAGAGGAGGGCCTCTATCACTGAAATATAATGGGTGAAGTTGAGACTAGAATGGGATGAATGAGGCTGTAGAAATAGGGGCTATATCACACAGATCTTGGAAGCTTAGTAAGGAGTTTAGGTTTTTATTCTAAATGCAGTGGGGCATCAGTGGAGGAGAGTGACATGATCCATGATTTGTGGCTGTTGTGAGAATAATAGAAGGGCAAGAGGGAAAATAGTAATCCATGTAAGGAATGATGATGGCATGAGTAGAGGCAATAAAGATTGAGAGAAGTGGATGGATTCAAGATATATTTAGGAGGTAGAAATGACAGGATATATTGAGGAGTTGAATGTGGGACAGGGAGGAAACAACTGATGTCCCATGTTTCTAGCTTGTTAGATTTTATAGTCAGTGCGTTAATAAAAATATTCAACAGTGTATGCCTACTGTATTACTTTTTATTTACATTCCTAGTTTCATAAAATGGATAAAACTTTCAAATATACAGTTTGGGAGAGGTGTCTTAGTCCGTTTGGGATGCTTTAACGAAAATACTGTAGACTGGGGTGGTTATAAACAACAGTAATTTATTTCTCATAGTTCTGGAGGCTGGGAAGTCCAAGATCAGGGTGCTGGCAGATTGTCTGGTGAGGGCCTGCTTCCTGGTTCATAGACAGCCATCTTCCTGCATGGCAGAAGGGGCAAGGGAGCTCTCTGGGGTCTCTTTTATAATGGCACTAATCCTATTCATAAGGCCTCCACCGCCATGACCTAATCACCTCTCAAAGGCTCACCTCCTAATACCACCATATTGGGGGTTAGGACTTCAACGTGTGAATTTTGGGGGACGCAAACATTCAGTCTAAAGCAGGAGGTAAAGAGACTTCATGGGAATTCCCTGGTGGTGCAGTGTTTAGGACTCAGCGCTTTCACTGCTGTGGCCGGGGTTCAGTCACTGGTCGGGGGAACTAAAATCCTACAAGCTGTGTGGTGCGGCGAAAAAAAAAAAGCGAGACTTCATAACTGGCATATAGAGGACTACTGATAAAACATCCCTGAAAATATAGCATAAATTAATAATAAAAATTATTTATAAACAAGGTTAATGAAATGTTTATTGCCTAAAGGACATTGTTTATCGTAGGTACGTGTTAAGTATTTGTTGAATTAATGAATGCATTTCAAGACATTTCTAGTGCCCTTCATACTTTCTGAAGATCTGAGTTTCCATCTAGTATCATTTTCCTTCAGCCTAAAGAAATTCTTTTAGCATTTTGTGTGCCAGTCTGCTGGCCCTGAGACTTTCTTTTTTCCCCTAAATCTTTTTTTCTCTCTGTTCTTCAAATTCCATAATTATATTGGTCTATTTTCAAGTGCACTGAGTTTTTTCTCTGTCATTTTCATTTTGCTGTTAAGTTCGTCCAGTGAATTTTTCGGTGTAGGATATCTGTTGGTTATTTTTAAATTTTCTTTTGGCCTGTTAAGCTTTCTTTTCATTTGTTATGATAGAATTTTCTCTGCATCATTGAGCATAGTTGTAATACTTGTTTGAAAATCTTGTCTACTAATTCTAACATCTGAGCAATTTACTTAGTCTCAGTTGTTTATCTTTTCTCTTGAAAATGGGTCACCTTTTCCTGATTGTGTTGTCTGTGAAGGAAGTTTGGATTGTATCCTGGACATTGTACTCATGAAGTTGTGGAGACTCTTGACTTCTGTTATATTCCTTTAAACACTGTTGATGCTTTTGTTTAGTAGGCAGTTAACATGATTGGACTCAAACTCTAAGCTATCTCTTGGATGGTAGTGTTAATTCAGTTCTTTTATCCTTAGCTGGGCTTCCTATGGTTTACTCCTTGCAAATGTGGTTCAGAGGTCAGCTAGAAACTTGGATAGAGTTTGTACCTAGATTTTGTATCTCTCCCTTTTTGGCTCTCTTCATTCTGAGATTCCTCTTAACTTTTCAGCATCCATGGTGTCCCTGAACTCTGTCTTCTGGTTCTTCAAGATAGGAAGGTTGTGAGGTTTACATTCGAGTTTTAGGAACCCCTGTGGTACTGACTGGACTTGCCATAGGAAAAAAAAAGTGAGAAATTCACCTGTACTGCTCTATTCTAAGTATTGACTCCCCTCTAATTTAATATGCCTTCTTTTGGTTACTCTTCAGTGCCTTTAGGTAGTTATTTTTGTATTTTGTTCACGAATTACAGTTGTTATCTGATTTGGTAGGCACTTACTCAGTGATACCGGAAGCAGAATTCTCCCTTGTTCCTTTTTGTGTGGGGAAATTCCTTTTATGATTATATTCCCTATTATAGATACCAGCTTTTAGAAATATCACATTTAATTAGTTAAGAAATTGTTATTTTGAATATTGTCTTGTAAGTTGCCTGACTCAAAGAGAGAAGTCACCGTTCCTGATCTTGAGACAACATTCTAGTGGTAAAGAGAAAATAGTAATATAAGTGAAAGGAGACATGATAGGATAAACAGAGGGATAGACAGAATACTATGAAGAGCACAGAGAAAGGGAACCTTAACATGGTCTGGTAGGGAAGAGAGGAGATGCAAAAAGACTTTCTGGAGCATGTGATTTCTGTATTGTATCTATGAGAAATAAGGGTATGCCAGCTGAAGAAGAGAATAAGGGGCTTCTAAGGAAGAAGAGAGAAGCACATAAATAAATACGTGGGGGCCTAAGAACGAATGACCCTTTAGAAGAATTGCAAGTAGTTTTGGTGTGGCCAGAGTTATGAGGTGTATATGGGGATGTGTGAAAATATGAGGCCAGAGAGATTGGGCTAGAGCCAGGTCATTAAGGGCCTTGAATGTCATGCCAAGGACTTTGGACTTTATACATAGTGGGAAGACATTGATATTTTAAATGTGGGTGCGACATAATCAAGTTTGCATGCTAGGGGCTTCCCTGGTGATGCAGTGGTTATGAATCCGCCTGCCAGTGCAGGGGACATGGGTTCGACCCCTGGCCCAGGAAGATCCCACATGCCGCGGAGCAACTAAGCCTGTGTGCCACAACTACTGAGCCCGCGCGCCCAGAGCCCAGGCTCCCCAACAAGAGAAGCCACTGCAGTGAGAAGCCCGCACACTACAACGCAGAGTACCCCCACTCGCTGTAACTAGAGAAAGCCCACGCGCAGCAACGAAGACCCAATGCAGCCAAAAATAAAAACAAACAAATTAATTAAAAAAAAAAGTTTGCATGCTAGAATGATTGTTTTGTATCAGTGTACGGAATGAGGAGAAAAGGGAGAGAAGGATACCAATTAAGGCAAGAAATTTTGAAGGCCTAAGGGAGTGGTGGTAGAGAGGAGGGAATTAAAATGAGAATTTAGGGGGCTTCCCTGGTGGCGCAGTGGTTGAGAGTCCACCTGCCGATGCAGGGGACGCGGGTTCATGCCCCGGTCCGGGAGGATCCCGCATGCCGCGGAGCAGCTGGGCCCCTGAGCCATGGCCGCTGATTGGAAGTTATTCTTCCTCTCAGAGGTTGTTATAAAATAGAGCAACATCTCTCTAGGGCTCAGAGATTTTTTTTGCTCCTAAATATTATGTGGAAGCAATGGCACAATTTGGCCTCTGGTAGAGGCATCGCGGTCTCTGACTTGTAGCAGTGAGTGTTTTGTGATTTCATAGCGATGATACTTGTGGAGCAATTAATAGAAAAAACTATTCAAAGTTGTCAGTGGTCATTTTGTTTTTTATTTCCTTGAGTATGTAATCACAGATTTTACTACTTATTTTTTTCCCATATTGTATGTACTAGTAAATGTTTTATTTTTAGTTGGTTGTTTTTGTTTCGTTTTTCAAACAAAACAGTTAAACTGAAGAATATAAAGTAAAAAGTCTCCCTTACTTTATCCACCCTCATGCCTGCTTCCTTTGAAGTAATACTTCTTTTCAGTTTGTTTTTGTTTTGTTGGTGGGCACATAGAGGAATGAATATGTTGAACAACTTTATACAGCATCTGTTGATTCTCAAATATGAAAGATGTGGGATTTAATAAACCTAATAACTAACTTATCCTTCTACCTCCTCATATTTGTTATGTTAATATTGTTAGTCTAGAGGGTACTTTATTACTTTAAATACTATGAGTAAACACGTTTCTTGAATTATCAAATGTATAATGTCTGCTGATTACTTACTATGAAAGGAAACTAATATGCTTTTTATATGTCTTTGGTTCCTGTATTTTTTTTAAAATTAATCAATTTATTTTTGGCTGAGTTGGGTCTTCATTGCTGCGCGTGGGCTTCCTCTAGTTGTGGCGGGCGGGGGCTACTCTCCACTGCGGTGTGCGGGCTTCTCTTTGCTGTGGCTTTTCTTGTTGTGGAGCATAGGCTCTAGGTGCGCGGGCTTCAGTAATTGTAGCGCATGGGCTTAGTTGCTCTGCGGCATGTGGGATCTTCCCAGACTAGGGCTCGAACCTGTGTCCCCTGCATCGGCAGGCGGATTCATAACCACTGTGCCACCAGGGAAGTCCCAATTCCTGTATTGTTTGTTGTGACTTTTTAGAATACTCATTTGGACATTAATTTATTTACAAGTTTAAATATTTGCTTTTTCCTAAGATGAATTGTCTCTTATCTCTCTGCTTTTTAATCCTTTTATATGTTATTATTCTCTGTTAATTATTCTTCTACATTTCTTTTTTTTTTGACTGGAATTTACACTTAATTATTTATTTATTTTTTATTGAAGTATAGTTGAATTACATCTTCCACATTTCTTAAGTTGTTTAACTCTATTTGGATACTATATGATAAGAATTAGAGTAATGTATAATAGGACGATTACTCAGTTCCATTAGAGGAATTAGGCGAGTAGGATGGGAGAATCATGCTTATGGCCTTCAAACAGCTAAAAAGCTGTCATGTTAAAGAAGGAATAGAAATACTCTGAATCTGGTGACATCAGGTGGTGAGAATACTTGGAGAAGATTTTGACTCAGTGTAAAAAGAACAATGTTTTAAGATAGTTTAGACATTTCCAATAGGGTGATATAATCTCTCAGCCCTCATTTATTTATTTTATTTAAAATGTTTTATTATTTTTTAATAACCACTTTTTATTGAATATAATTTGCAGTCTTGTGTTAGTGGCAGGTGTACAGCAAAGTGATTTAGTTATACATATATCTATTCTTTTTCAGATTCTTTTCCATTATAGGTTATTACAAGACATTGAATATAGTTCCCTGTGCTATATAGTAGGTCCTTGCGGTTTATCTGTTTTATACATAGTAGTGTGTATATGTTAATCCCAGACTCCTAATTTATCCCCTCTGCTGCCCCCCACTATAAGCATATTATAAACCATAAGTTTGTTTTCTATGTCTGTGAGTCTGTTATTTATCAGCACCCTTTTAGCATCATTCTTTTCCTTTCCTAGTTAGAATTCCATAGCTATTCACTTCAACGGTTTTTAAAAAATATTTATTTATTTATTTATTTAGGTTGTGCTGGGTCTTAGTTGTGGCAGGTGGGCTCCTTAGTTGCGGCAGGTTGGCTCCTTAGTTGTGGCTCACTGGCTCTTTGGTTGAGGCATGTGAGCTCTTTAGTTGTGGCAGGCAGACTGCTTAGTTGTGGCTCACCGGCTCCTTAGATGTAGAACATGGGCTCCTTAGTTGCGGCATCCGAACTCTTTGTTGTGGCATGCATGTGGGATCTAGTTCTCTGACCAGGATTGAACCCGGGCCCCCTGCATTGGGAGCGCAGAGTCTTAACCACTGCACCACCAGGGAAGTCCCATATTCACTTCAACTTTAGTCTGACTTGCCCTCAGCTTTCCTGTTCTCCTGATTGTCTCAATATAACATTGAATGAGCCTCACAATTCATTTTTTTCTCTTATGTTTTAGAACTGCTAAGTCCTGTTGGAGATCACATAACCATTTGACTCCCCCCGCCCCCACCTAAATATTTAGAATGAGATATTATGGAAGTGCAGAAAAGGAACACTTAATCTTGGGACACAAGGCGCCAGGAAATATTTCTAAAAGGAAATGACACTTGAACTTAATCCTGTAAAATGTGTAAGAGTTAACTTGGTGATGGGAGAAAAGGAGAGGTTCTGGCAGAAGGGACAGTATATTCAAAGGCAGATCGATGAGTTTGAATGGATCCGACTTGTTTGGGCTGCTTTATGAATAGGCTGTTGAAACTAGAGTCTCTGTAAGGATATGGATGAGAGTTAGGTAAGGCTCAGATTGTTAGGAATTTGACCATTATCCTGAATGTGGTGGTAAGTCAGTTAATTGGAGTGACACAATGTACAAAACGCTGGCAGCATTGAAGAAAATGGTTTGGAGTAAGCAACAGTGAACTCAGGGAGAACAGTTAGGAAGCTGTTGCGGTAGTCCATGCAAGAAATGATGAGGGGGGACTTCCCTGGTGGCGCAGTGGTTGGGAGTCTGCCTGCCAATGCAGGGGACATGGGTTCGAGCCCTGGTCTGGGAAGATCCCACATGCCGCGGAGCAACTAAGCCTGTGAGCCACAACTACTGAGCTTGGGTGTCTGGAGCCTGTGCTCTGCAACAGGGGAGGCCGCGACAGTGAGAGGCCCACGCACCACGATGAAGAGTGGCCCCCGCTCGCTGCAACTGGAGAAAGCCCTCACACAGAAACGAAGACCCAACACAGCCAAAAATTAATTAATTAATTAATTAAAAAAAAAATGATGAGGACCTAAAACAAAACCATTGTAGTGGACGTGGGAGAATGTTGCAGTTCAAAACTGTAAGAGGTATATGCTTGTTACTGATACAGGGGATTGTTCCTATAAGATGTCATTTACCTTAGTCTGGAATCTAGTTTTCAGTAATGCAGGCTCAGGAAACTGCATTATTGATAGGTTAAAATTCAATATGCCTCTTGGGGAATACCACTTTTAAAAATGACAGTGTAGAAATGTAAGTTTCAGAATGAGAGTACTTAATAGTCTTCCTGACCAGTACATTCTCTCCCTATAGGCTACTTTGTTTCTGGACATGATTTAGGTTCCACCCTTCATATACACTTTGATTTGGAACTGAATCAGGTGGAGATAGAGGTGGGGGGTGGGCTTGAATTTTGCTGGCATAAATTGTGAGGGAGATAGATTTGTTCTGAGTTAGCAGTTTGTGGGGGTGGTTTCCTAATTTAGTGGGTGTCTTTCTATTTCTGCAGCTTCTGCAGCAGCTTCCTTGTTTGCCAGCTTCCTGTACTGATGGTGACAGCTTTCCTGATTGTGGCTGAGGCAGAATGTATATGGGTTAGGAGTTTCTGGAATCTCAGTTACTCTAGAGTCTGTCTCTCCATTTTTCTAGTGATTTTGTGAACATCTGATTCTTTTTTTAATGAATGTTAGAATTTTATTTTTTATACAGCAGGTTCTTATTAGTTATCCATTTTATACACATCAGTGTATACATGTCAATCCCAATCTCCCAGTTCATCACACACACACCCCCCACCCGCCACTTTCCCCCCTTGGTGTCCATATGTTTGTTCACTACATCTGTGTCTCAATTTCTGCCCTGCAAACTGGTTCATCTGTACCATTTTTCTAGGTTCCACATATATGCGTTAATATACGATATTTGTTTTTCTCTTTCTGACTTACTTCATTCTGTATGACAGTCTATAGATCTGTCCATGTCTCTACAAATGACTCAATTTCATTCCTTTTTATGGCTGAGTAATATTCTATTGTATATATGTACTACATCTTCTTTATCCATTTGTCTGAACCAAAATTGGGTCAAAGTCTAATCCAGTAAGTTGTTGAAATACATGTAGGTCGAATCTACAGCTTAATCAGATCTCTTAGCTGTAAGCTGGGGCATTGATTGGGAAAGAATGAGATTCCAAGAATTGGAATGTGTTTGGATGACTCCAGATAATCTTTTTTTTTTAATTTGCTTTTTATTTTATTTATTTATTCTTTTGGCTGCACTGTGCAGCTTGCGAGATCTTAGTTCCCTGACCGGAGATCGAACCTGTGCCCTTGGCAATGAAAGTGCGGAATCCTAACCACTGGACTGTCAGGGAACTCACCAGATATTCTGAATCTATGATTTTTACTGAACCTCCCTTGCCAGCAGAAACAGCCCGTCTTTCTTTGACTGGTGAGAGTGGTCCTGCCTTGCTTAAAGTTGCTATCATGACCTCACCTTGTAGAGTCATGGCTGTACTCAATCCCATCCCTACCTCTAGACCTATATAGCTAGAGTCAGATCCTAGCAAGTCCAAAGGGCCAATTTCGAAATCAAAGACCAGTTTTATGCATCAAAAAATTGTAAGAATTTTACTAATTTATATTAGCAAAAATCCAGGAAATAGATACAAGATTGGCTTTTGAGGCTGCTAGATAAGGAAAGAAGGGATCCAGTTTTAGTTTGGGCTGAATTTGTTAATGTAGGTTCACCCACAAGAGATTTCAGATTTGGTGATTGCTCAAGCAGCAAGAACTGGTTCTAATTGTCTGCTTGTTTTGTTGACTGAAACTTCAATTCAGTAGTGACCTACATTGAACAAAGTTAAGATGCCAGAGTGGAGAAGTTAGGAATGTTGGGGAGGTGAATTTATTATGTTCAGCTGGCTTTCTTACTCACTAATTATGTCCTCCCAAGATGGATGTTCTCTACCAGCTTTAAGAAAATACAGTGGTGAGGGGCATGCTGGCATCCTTAAAAAGTGCTGTAGTGGCAGTCATTTCTTTTCTTGTTATGAGTGTGAGAGATGCTGCTATAAAATGGGCCCCTTTAAGTGAGTGGGATCCTGGAAGGGCAGAGACGAGTAACAAGTTAACCGTCAGAGGCAAGGTGGACAGTGGTTATCATAGCGGATTGACACGGAGGCGCAGCTCACTAAAGTCTTACTTGATCTGGATGCCTGAATTAAAGCAAACAAGCCAAACGAAACACCTTAGGTCTGATAAACATAGGATTGATTTTAGGTCAGCATACTGGAATCACCTAATCCCCATACCTTTATCACTTCACATATCTAGATATGTGGATAAAGAGGAGGCAAGGTACTTTCCTTTGAGGCAGTTAATTTTTTTCATAGCCTTCCCTAAAGAAAGGGACCTTTGGCCATATACGAGTGTGACTGTGCATCAGGGAAGGGAAAATACTCAACCTTTCAGGGATTACTGGAACCTTAGCTAATGCTAATTCCTAGTGACTCGGGATGCCACTGTGTCCCACCAGGCAGAATGAGAGCTTGTGGAAATCAGGTGTGAAATGGAGCTTTGGCTTGAAACTATTTCACAGTGCTGCTGGTGGGTCTGTGAATTCATCCTGTGGTTATATCTAGTTTCTTAGTGCATATTTGGAATAAATGTTTGACAGCTGGGAGAATTCCCAAATTGGCTTCCATATCCATGGATTAAGAATCATTATGGCAGGAAGAGCCAGGTGTAGCCCCCTGGAGCTCTCTCTTTCTACCAAGATAATAAACCAAAAGCAGTCTCACATCCAGAATTACAGAGATTAATGCTGCATTAAAGAATTGAAAGGTTCAGGGGTGGAAAGCTTCAGGCTGCATTGAACTCTCTTGTCTGTGTGGAAGATAGGTAGATCTTGGAGAATGATGATATATTACCATAACCTTCATCCACAACTCTAATTCTACCTGGTTC
This sequence comes from Neophocaena asiaeorientalis asiaeorientalis, assembly GCF_003031525.2. Taxonomy (NCBI): domain Eukaryota; kingdom Metazoa; phylum Chordata; class Mammalia; order Artiodactyla; family Phocoenidae; genus Neophocaena; species Neophocaena asiaeorientalis. The sequence goes on from NW_020174438.1 coordinate 4,543,009, forward strand.
TATCTGGTGTTCCACATGTGATCTCTTCACTAGAAACAGACCCTGGCACCCGGTGATTAACTACTGATCTATCAAATGCCTTACCAAAAAAAAAAAGAGGGGGGGGGCCTTCCCTGGTGGTCTAGTGGTAAAGAATCCACCTTCCAGTGCAGGGAACTTGGGTCCCTGGTTAGGGAACTAAGATCCCACATGCCACAGGGTAACTAAGTCCGCATGCTGCAACTACTGAACCTGCATACCACAACTAGAGAGAAGCCCGTGCACCGCAATGAAAAGATTCCGTGTGCTGTAACTACTGAGCTCGTGCATCTCAACTAGAGAGCCTGCATGCCGCAAACTAAAGAGCCCACGCACTCTGGAACCTGCGCGTCACAACTGCAAAGCCCATGTGCTCTGGAGCCTGCGTGCCACAACTAGAGAGAGAAAACCTGCACGCCACTACTAAAGAGAAGGCCGTATGCCACAAGCAAGAGCCCACGCGCCACAATGAAAGAGCCCGCGTGCCTCAACAAAGATCCTGTGTGCCTCAACTAAGACCCGACACAGCCAAAAAAAGAGCAAAGTATATATAGCCACACACACACATATGCAAAGATCATCAGAAATGACCAGCGGTGTAATACCACCATATTGTCACCATATTACCTCCATGATTAGGTTAGTTTTTTAGCTCTGTGCTATAATTTAGTCTGTGGGGATTTTGTTCATCTCACTATCTCAGAGTGTATCTCACTGGTCCCCTACAATGATGACATAATGCTCAATGACAGGACTTTGGGTTAGAGAACTAGCAAGCACCCTAGAGCCTTTGTAAAGACCCAGCAGTAGTACACAAAGCCCATAAAATTTTTAAGCATCTGACACCTTAGTGAAGTTTGTCACGTGGCAGTGTTTAGGGATATGTTGAGATGTCCCTTCTAAAGTAGAAGATAAGCTACTGCATCTTATATCCCCTGCTACCAGTGAAGCTGAAGAAGCTGGATCCCTGAGGCCATAGATATGTCTTTAGTCTTGGGCTCCCACTTCTAGACTTCCTTTGTATGAAATGAAAACAAACTTCTCCCTTGTTTAAGCTGCTAATATTTTAGGTTTTTGTAATATGCTG
>NW_020174438.1:4550393-4575154 GCF_003031525.2 Neophocaena asiaeorientalis asiaeorientalis
GAGGCCGCGACAGTGAGAGGCCCACGCACCACGATGAAGAGTGGCCCCCGCTCGCTGCAACTGGAGAAAGCCCTCACACAGAAACGAAGACCCAACACAGCCAAAAATTAATTAATTAATTAATTAAAAAAAAAATGATGAGGACCTAAAACAAAACCATTGTAGTGGACGTGGGAGAATGTTGCAGTTCAAAACTGTAAGAGGTATATGCTTGTTACTGATACAGGGGATTGTTCCTATAAGATGTCATTTACCTTAGTCTGGAATCTAGTTTTCAGTAATGCAGGCTCAGGAAACTGCATTATTGATAGGTTAAAATTCAATATGCCTCTTGGGGAATACCACTTTTAAAAATGACAGTGTAGAAATGTAAGTTTCAGAATGAGAGTACTTAATAGTCTTCCTGACCAGTACATTCTCTCCCTATAGGCTACTTTGTTTCTGGACATGATTTAGGTTCCACCCTTCATATACACTTTGATTTGGAACTGAATCAGGTGGAGATAGAGGTGGGGGGTGGGCTTGAATTTTGCTGGCATAAATTGTGAGGGAGATAGATTTGTTCTGAGTTAGCAGTTTGTGGGGGTGGTTTCCTAATTTAGTGGGTGTCTTTCTATTTCTGCAGCTTCTGCAGCAGCTTCCTTGTTTGCCAGCTTCCTGTACTGATGGTGACAGCTTTCCTGATTGTGGCTGAGGCAGAATGTATATGGGTTAGGAGTTTCTGGAATCTCAGTTACTCTAGAGTCTGTCTCTCCATTTTTCTAGTGATTTTGTGAACATCTGATTCTTTTTTTAATGAATGTTAGAATTTTATTTTTTATACAGCAGGTTCTTATTAGTTATCCATTTTATACACATCAGTGTATACATGTCAATCCCAATCTCCCAGTTCATCACACACACACCCCCCACCCGCCACTTTCCCCCCTTGGTGTCCATATGTTTGTTCACTACATCTGTGTCTCAATTTCTGCCCTGCAAACTGGTTCATCTGTACCATTTTTCTAGGTTCCACATATATGCGTTAATATACGATATTTGTTTTTCTCTTTCTGACTTACTTCATTCTGTATGACAGTCTATAGATCCGTCCATGTCTCTACAAATGACTCAATTTCATTCCTTTTTATGGCTGAGTAATATTCTATTGTATATATGTACTACATCTTCTTTATCCATTTGTCTGAACCAAAATTGGGTCAAAGTCTAATCCAGTAAGTTGTTGAAATACATGTAGGTCGAATCTACAGCTTAATCAGATCTCTTAGCTGTAAGCTGGGGCATTGATTGGGAAAGAATGAGATTCCAAGAATTGGAATGTGTTTGGATGACTCCAGATAATCTTTTTTTTTTAATTTGCTTTTTATTTTATTTATTTATTCTTTTGGCTGCACTGTGCAGCTTGCGAGATCTTAGTTCCCTGACCGGAGATCGAACCTGTGCCCTTGGCAATGAAAGTGCGGAATCCTAACCACTGGACTGTCAGGGAACTCACCAGATATTCTGAATCTATGATTTTTACTGAACCTCCCTTGCCAGCAGAAACAGCCCGTCTTTCTTTGACTGGTGAGAGTGGTCCTGCCTTGCTTAAAGTTGCTATCATGACCTCACCTTGTAGAGTCATGGCTGTACTCAATCCCATCCCTACCTCTAGACCTATATAGCTAGAGTCAGATCCTAGCAAGTCCAAAGGGCCAATTTCGAAATCAAAGACCAGTTTTATGCATCAAAAAATTGTAAGAATTTTACTAATTTATATTAGCAAAAATCCAGGAAATAGATACAAGATTGGCTTTTGAGGCTGCTAGATAAGGAAAGAAGGGATCCAGTTTTAGTTTGGGCTGAATTTGTTAATGTAGGTTCACCCACAAGAGATTTCAGATTTGGTGATTGCTCAAGCAGCAAGAACTGGTTCTAATTGTCTGCTTGTTTTGTTGACTGAAACTTCAATTCAGTAGTGACCTACATTGAACAAAGTTAAGATGCCAGAGTGGAGAAGTTAGGAATGTTGGGGAGGTGAATTTATTATGTTCAGCTGGCTTTCTTACTCACTAATTATGTCCTCCCAAGATGGATGTTCTCTACCAGCTTTAAGAAAATACAGTGGTGAGGGGCATGCTGGCATCCTTAAAAAGTGCTGTAGTGGCAGTCATTTCTTTTCTTGTTATGAGTGTGAGAGATGCTGCTATAAAATGGGCCCCTTTAAGTGAGTGGGATCCTGGAAGGGCAGAGACGAGTAACAAGTTAACCGTCAGAGGCAAGGTGGACAGTGGTTATCATAGCGGATTGACACGGAGGCGCAGCTCACTAAAGTCTTACTTGATCTGGATGCCTGAATTAAAGCAAACAAGCCAAACGAAACACCTTAGGTCTGATAAACATAGGATTGATTTTAGGTCAGCATACTGGAATCACCTAATCCCCATACCTTTATCACTTCACATATCTAGATATGTGGATAAAGAGGAGGCAAGGTACTTTCCTTTGAGGCAGTTAATTTTTTTCATAGCCTTCCCTAAAGAAAGGGACCTTTGGCCATATACGAGTGTGACTGTGCATCAGGGAAGGGAAAATACTCAACCTTTCAGGGATTACTGGAACCTGAGCTAATGCTAATTCCTAGTGACTCGGGATGCCACTGTGTCCCACCAGGCAGAATGAGAGCTTGTGGAAATCAGGTGTGAAATGGAGCTTTGGCTTGAAACTATTTCACAGTGCTGCTGGTGGGTCTGTGAATTCATCCTGTGGTTATATCTAGTTTCTTAGTGCATATTTGGAATAAATGTTTGACAGCTGGGAGAATTCCCAAATTGGCTTCCATATCCATGGATTAAGAATCATTATGGCAGGAAGAGCCAGGTGTAGCCCCCTGGAGCTCTCTCTTTCTACCAAGATAATAAACCAAAAGCAGTCTCACATCCAGAATTACAGAGATTAATGCTGCATTAAAGAATTGAAAGGTTCAGGGGTGGAAAGCTTCAGGCTGCATTGAACTCTCTTGTCTGTGTGGAAGATAGGTAGATCTTGGAGAATGATGATATATTACCATAACCTTCATCCACAACTCTAATTCTACCTGGTTCTATCTGGTGTTCCACATGTGATCTCTTCACTAGAAACAGACCCTGGCACCCGGTGATTAACTACTGATCTATCAAATGCCTTACCAAAAAAAAAAGAGGGGGGGGGCCTTCCCTGGTGGTCTAGTGGTAAAGAATCCACCTTCCAGTGCAGGGAACTTGGGTCCCTGGTTAGGGAACTAAGATCCCACATGCCACAGGGTAACTAAGTCCGCATGCTGCAACTACTGAACCTGCATACCACAACTAGAGAGAAGCCCGTGCACCGCAATGAAAAGATTCCGTGTGCTGTAACTACTGAGCTCGTGCATCTCAACTAGAGAGCCTGCATGCCGCAAACTAAAGAGCCCACGCACTCTGGAACCTGCGCGTCACAACTGCAAAGCCCATGTGCTCTGGAGCCTGCGTGCCACAACTAGAGAGAGAAAACCTGCACGCCACTACTAAAGAGAAGGCCGTATGCCACAAGCAAGAGCCCATGCGCCACAATGAAAGAGCCCGCGTGCCTCAACAAAGATCCTGTGTGCCTCAACTAAGACCCGACACAGCCAAAAAAAGAGCAAAGTATATATAGCCACACACACACATATGCAAAGATCATCAGAAATGACCAGCGGTGTAATACCACCATATTGTCACCATATTACCTCCATGATTAGGTTAGTTTTTTAGCTCTGTGCTATAATTTAGTCTGTGGGGATTTTGTTCATCTCACTATCTCAGAGTGTATCTCACTGGTCCCCTACAATGATGACATAATGCTCAATGACAGGACTTTGGGTTAGAGAACTAGCAAGCACCCTAGAGCCTTTGTAAAGACCCAGCAGTAGTACACAAAGCCCATAAAATTTTTAAGCATCTGACACCTTAGTGAAGTTTGTCACGTGGCAGTGTTTAGGGATATGTTGAGATGTCCCTTCTAAAGTAGAAGATAAGCTACTGCATCTTATATCCCCTGCTACCAGTGAAGCTGAAGAAGCTGGATCCCTGAGGCCATAGATATGTCTTTAGTCTTGGGCTCCCACTTCTAGACTTCCTTTGTATGAAATGAAAACAAACTTCTCCCTTGTTTAAGCTGCTAATATTTTAGGTTTTTGTCATATGCTGCTGAACCTACTTCTAATGGAGGCACTGAATACCCAGATGGGTAAGGTGCCCCTCTCCGAGACAGGGAATGGAGGAGAAGATACAGGTTTTGTAGAAACGATGGAAAAATCCCATTTTGGTCATGTTTAATTTACTGCGTCTGTGGAAGTGCTCAGTAAGGGATGTAGATAGCATTGGGAGATTGAGAAAGATTGTTTTATCTGGTAGAAAAAGGCAATGTTTGTTTTTAAGAGAATGAAACCTCAGGGAAAACAACCAGCCTTATAACTCGTTCAGTTCTTTTTGTAGGACAGGAAGTTTGATTTTTGAGAAGAATTGAGCAGAAAACATAAGGCTTGCTGGTATCTGTGCTGGTAGTTCTGCTCAAAGGTGAACTTTGAGTTGGAGATAGGGAGTTAGAGATGTGAAAGAAAGAGACGGGGATAATGCTGTAGGTAGGGGACATGTTTAAACTGCATTTGGGAAGAAGAAATTTAGCATCTGTATTCCTTTAAAGACGTGATTGATTTGCAAGGCACAGGTTGCTAGAGATTCTTTCAAACTCAGATTTCCTGCCTTCTCCTTTATTGAGTTAGAGTTAAGGAATCCATTGATAGGAACATGTTGAATGAGTTTTAATGAGAAATTTAGGTGTATCACACCTGATAGCATTGTGTAACAAACAGGAATCTCTTGTTTAAGGAAGATGAACATGATGACCTTTGCTGTTGTTGTCAATAACTTTTCTCCTTAGTTTAAAAATGTTCTATTTTAAAATTCTTATGCTAAAACTAAGTACCTGTCACATAATAATCTTATCTTCAGTTGGAGGGAAACTTAAACAACATAGTGAAAGTGATACAGCAAGTCATAGTAGAGAAGAATTGTATTTTAAATGTGTAATTTTTTTATTCTAAAAAGATCAAGGTATTATGCATACAACCAACATATTGGTGTTTTTAAACTGTTTCTAAGAAAGTTGTCTGAAATTTTTATGTGGGATTACTTTTTCTGCTGTATTATCAACAGGGGCTAAATATTCTGTGGTGTCATGGTAATACATTTCTATAATACTTTGAAAGGCATAGGTACACTGTTATATTAGAAATTCCAGAAAACCCCAGCTGTTTCTTTTTCTCTTCCTCACTTCTCCTTTCCTTCCATCTGTGTTCTTTCTGTCCTACTGTATCAATCCCTCTTTTTTTGGTAAGGTTGCTGATTTCTCAGTATTATACAATAAGCATGTTTTTGCGATATTCAGTTTGGTTTAAGATAACTTTAACCAGTCTAGAAAGAGATCTGTTATTCTACATCATACAAAATAACAGTGTTTAAGCAGTAGCCTGGAGTTCTTTGTCAGCAGATGAGTTATTGAGGCATAGTTTAAATTCATATAGTTTAAATGAGTGTAGTTTTCCTAGCAAGGTAATCTGTCTGGAGATTTTTATCTACTCTTTAGGTTGGCAACCATAGTTTTGTTCCCTCTAGTGGTAGATGTATGTATTTCACATTTTCTGGTGTCTATCATGCATAGAATTTTAGAGCCAGAAGGGACCTAAGATCACTTTATAGGTGAGAGACTGAGATTCAGAGAAGTTAGAGGATTTGCTTAAGGTTACTATTTAGAGATAGAGCTAAGACAAGCCTGGGATCTCCTGATTACCAATGTACTGTTCTTTTTTAAAACAGGACTCAATGGTGTATATGTATATATCTGTGAGGACTGTCTTAGATTAGTTAGAAGATACTTACTGTGGGAAGGTATTTATATTTTGAGTTATTTCTGTTTATTCATAATTACTGTTGATGTCTTTAGTGTAGTGGTCTTTTGAGAAATAGACCCTTGGAAGAGTGACCAAGATAGAAGGGGAAATGAAAATCATATTTACCTTTTAGAAGACACAGTAGTTGTCTTTAAGTAGTTGAAGGACTACTTGTCGGAGAAGGGTGAGCTTATTTTTAGCTTGTTACATTGAGTGTAGCAAATATTAATTATTGAATCTCTGGGCTTTCCCTGGGATGGTCTAGTTTCTTTCAGTAGAATAGGAAGAGTAGGAGAGAGTCAGGGCCCTCGAATTGGACTTATCTACAGGATCATACCCAGATTAAGTTCTGTGTTGAAAGAAGAGTTAATTCCAGCAATTACTACCCACCTGCCCTGCTACAGTACAGCAACTAAAGGTTGCAAGTCAGGCAAGCAGTAAAATTCAAGGTTAGAGAAGTTTTAAGTGGTCCAAATGTTGTTGGACTGAGGATAGAGAATGGAGAATATTGCCCTGGAAGAAGGTTTAGAGCCAGTTGACATCAAGACACCAGCCATTGGTTGAGAAGCATATTGAGTACTGGATTTAGGATGACTTGGATTCACATTTGTGGGCTGCCGCTTATTTATACAGTGTGACTTTGGGAACATTAGCTGGTATGTAAATTTATTTCTTTATGTATAAAATGGAGATTAATATTTTTATTTCATAGCTTGTTAAGATTAACTCATGTATAGTAACTGCAGAATAAATATTGTTTGGATCTGATCTGAAGGTGTCTGACCTGAACAAAAACAAAACCCCAGTCCTAGGGAGACTTGGATTCTGAACAAATATTTCAACATATGGAAGAACTTTCTAATAATTTGGGAAGTAGTAATTTCATTTTTACTTAGAGGTGTTAAGGCAGAGGCTAAACAACTGCTTGGGGATATTGTAGAAGGTATTTAAACATTGAATTGAATTGTTATACTTTTTGTTTAATTATCAGATATGATTTATGAAACTCATGAAGAGAATGATAGTTTATCGTATGTACTCATAGTTTTGCTCTGTCCATTGTTCTTCTTTCCTGATGCTCCAGTATTGCTTCCTTTATCATTTCTTTTGTTTGAACAGTTTCCTTTAGCTGATCTTTAAGGATAGGTCTTTTAGTGGCAGTTTCTTAGTTTTTCTTCATCTGAGAATGTCTGGATTTCCCCTTCATTCCTGAAGGATATTTTGTTGGAAATAGAATTCGTAGTTGATAGTTCTTTCTCTCAGCACTTAATAAATGTTGTGCCACTTCCTTTTGACCTCCATGGATTCTGATGCGAAGTTTGCTGTCATTTGAATAGGTGTTATCCTGTAGGCAACATATTGTTTCTCTCTTGCTTCTTTCAATATATTTTTTTTAAGTTTTCAGAAGTTTAATTATTATTGTGTCTTGGTGTAGATTTCTTTGAATTTATCCCATTTGAGGTTCCCTCAGCTTCTTGAATTTTTCTACTTTGCCAAATTTGGGAATCTTTCAGTCATTATTATCTCTGAATACTCTTTCAGTTACACTCTCTCTTCTCCTTCTAGTACTCCAGTGGTATGAATGTTAGATACTTTGTTATGGTCCCATGGATCCTCAGGGCCCTGTTCTTTATATTTTATTTCCTCACATTGTTCATAATTGGGTAAATTCTATTGATCTGTCTCAAAGTTCACTAATTCTGTCCTATGCTGTCTCTATTCTAACATTGAATCCTTCTACTGATATTTTTATTTTGGTTATTTTATTTTTAGTTTTGTAATTTTCATTCATTTTATAACTTCTGTTTCTTTGCTGATATTTCCTGTTTTTTCCTTTGTTTCGAGGGAGTTTGGGATCAATTATTGATGAATTTTTATGACAGCTGCTTTAAAATCCTTGTCATATGTTCCAATAACTGATTCATGTCTCTTTTGGCATCAGTTGATTTTTCAGGTTTGCTTTTCCTGGTTCCTGGTACAATGGATGTTTTACAGATTGCATCCTGGGTATTTTGGCTGCTGAGTTAGGTATTCTGTTTAGATTTAACACATGGACCATTGTCTAATTTTGTAAGCTGTTGTTCCAGTGGCAGTCTAGTTTTCAGTTCTTAGCAATGTTATTTTGGTCTTCTTGGTTTATCTGGTTCTCCCACTGGTGCAGGCTAGTGCTGTCTGAAGTGGCAGAAGAATATGTTCCCCAGGCTGGGCTGTCTGATGTCTCTTGGTGGAGGAGGGGAATCTCAGACCCACAGGGCCTAAAATGCTGAGTTGACATTTTTTTCCTTTAAGTATTTTAAAGATGTGACTCCATTGTCTTTTAACTTGCATTGTTTATAATGGGAAGTCTGCTGTCATTTTTTACCTTTGTTGCTCTTCATAACATGTCTCTTTTTTTCTGGTTGTTTTTAAGATTTTCTTTTCATATCATTTTAAATTAACTTGACTATTATGTGCCTTGGTATAGTTTTCCCCAATTTTTTTTTGTGTCTGTGTGTTTGTGGTTTGTTGAGCTTCTTGATCATTGGGTTTATAATTTCTATCAAATTTGGAAAAATAAAATTTCATCAAATTTGGCCATTATTACTTCAGATATATTTTGGTCTCCCTCCCCCTTCCCTGACTCCTGTTACATGCATATTAGGCCAATGGAAGCTGTTTCACAGCTCACTGATGCTCTGTTTATTTTTTTGCAGTCTGTTTGTCTTTCTCTGTTTCATGGTGGAGACTTTATATCACTATAACTTAAAGTTCATTGATCTTTTTTTTTCTGTAGTGTCTAATTCATTAATTCTATCCAGTATATTTTTCATGTCTGTATACCTGAAAATATGCAACAAAGTTATAATAACTTTGAATGTCCTTATCTGCTAATTTCATCACCTTTGTCATTTTGAGTCTGTTTCAGTTGACTGATTTTTCTACTCCTATGGCTCATACTTTTCTGCTGCTTTTCATGCCTGGTGGTTTTTGACTTAGATGTTAGACATTGTGCATTTTACTCTGTTGAGTGCTGGATATTTTTATGTTTCTATAACTGTTCTTGAACTTTGTTCTGGGGTGTAATTAAATCACTTGAAAATAGCTTGATCTATTTGAGGCTTGGTATTCAGTTTTGTTAGGTGGACCCTCAGCAGCGTTTAGTCTAGGGCTGATTTTTCCACATTACTGAGGCAGTACTCTTCTGAATTCTCTACTTGAAGCCCTGGGAATTATGGCAGCGTTTTTCTTGGTTGGTTGGTTGGTTTGTTTTCCCACTGTTGGTTATTGGGAACACAAGCTATTCCTGGCCTTATGTGAGCTCTGAGACTCATTCTCTCTGTTCCTTTCATGTGGTTTATTCCCTGGCCTCAGGTGATTTTTCTCATGTTCAAGTAATGAGTACTCAGCTGAAGACTCAGGTAGATCCTCTGCAGATCTCTGGACTTCTCTTTTCCTGTGAATCTCTCTTCTCGTTGGTATTCTGCCTTGTGAACTCTAACCTCTTTGGCTTTCCTGGACCCTCAACTCTATTGCTTCAACTCAGGGAAGCTGCTAGACTTCACTTGGATTCCCCTTTCCTGTTCTGCAGTCTGGAAACTCTCACCAGGGAGTAAGCTGGGGCAATTGTAGGACTCATTTGTTTATTTTCTCTCTCAGTTTACTGTCATCTACTGCCTGATGTCAGTGTCTGAAAGCCATTGTATTTTTTTTCTGCTTTTTTAGTTGTTGCAGGTTAGAGGATAAATTCAGTCCTTGTTGCTTTCATCTTGGGAGAGGTGGCAGTCCCTAAAGTAATGATTTTGGAATATTTTATTCTGTAGCCAGTGGGAGAATCATTTAATGATTTTAAGCAAGGGAGTTAGTGTGATGAACTGTGACTTTGCAGAGCTTATTTCCATACTGCCAGAAGCTTGAATATGTTGGAGTGAAGAGGAGCAGGAAGATGATGAGGCTCTAGCCATCATTTAGGTGAAAGATGATGAGAATTTGAACTGTTGGAGTGACTGTGAGTGACGCTGTAGCCTGGGCACATTTGGTAGATATTTGGAGCTATAGACTTGAAAAGGCTTTCTCTTTTAAAATATTGATACACAGCTGTATAGTTTTTACAGCATTTCAGACTGTGAACAGCTTTACATGCATTGCTGTGAAAGAAGGCATTTTTATTCAGTAAGAAGATGCAATCTGAAGAACTTTATCAAAATGCTAAATCACATATTTAGTTTTAATTTCAATTTGTACTCTTTTCTCTTTTCCTAAATCCTGACCTTTAATCTCTCAATCACTGGATTTATACATTATCGATAAACTGTGAGTTTAATAGAAGCTAAGGTTATATAGCTATTGTTGGCTTATTATTTTTAATGGTATACCTTGTTCTCTATGTATTCTGTTCAATTTTGAAATGCATTCTTTTTCACTTCTGTGAAAGCCCATGGGCTTTTGCTAAATTTAACTCTGGAAAAAAATAGTTTGTGTGTTCTAAATAAGCCTTTTGAATAATAGGAGATTATACTGGAAATTCGGAAAATCATATTGCATTCCTACCTAAATTTTTGAATAACCACAAAAAGGCTTGTTTCAGTTGAAAAAAACAGACTTCTTTGATTAAATACTAAATGGATCAAATATGAAAGCCTTTTGTGGAATGATTTCCTGCATGCTTTCTTTTCAGTGAATGAACAGTTTCTATTTTCCTTATCCTTTGAAAGTCGGTCTTTACTGGCACAATTAGATCTTGTTTTGGTGAACTTTGATCTTCTGATTATTTTGGCATTATAGCACAAGTCTTCTGATGAATAAGCAAACATTAAAAAAAATTATCATTTGCTAAAAAGCAGATTTTGTAAATCAAGTATCAGGACCTTGGGATCTGCAAGACCCTCATCTTAATTTTACCTGTGAACAAGTAAATTAAGCTTCTGCTGATCAGCTTTTACCCTGTTAAGATGTATAGATCAGTTATATATTCCTGAAAGGTCAGAAGTTCTGATTTTCTAGCATTGTGTTTTTGCTTCATTCGTTTCCCCTTGAGGGTGATTTTTCTCAATGAAGAAGAGAAGAACAGGTGCTAGGCAGAGTGCTGAAGTTGCAGATTGTTTGGGGATAGAATGGGATAGAAGGACTGGTGCCAGTGTCCATAATGTGTGTATAGCATGTTTTGACCAAGACTTTTTCCCTGTGGAAATTTTAACTCCAGTTGGGAAAATAAAAAATTTTAATCAGACTTATGCTGATATTGATGAAGTGTTCTTGGAAAATATTTTCTGGAGGAACTCCTTGAGCGATTTTTTAGTATAACACAAATCATTTCTATTTTTGTTTTTATTTTACTGAAATAGTTTTTAAGATTTTGTCAACACCTATTGAACTGTTAAAATGGTCACATTCTATGAAATGTATGCCCTCACTTAAAAAAATTGAGTAATATAAATACAGTGAGTAACAGACATAGGATCTAAAACATGCCTGTGCTAGGCTAACTAAAGAAATTTAATAGGTACAACTTGAGTCTGCAACAGTGTTTGTACAGGTACAGGATAGCATCAACGTTTAAAAAAAGGTTTACATGTTTCATTCAAAAGTCTTGTGGTAACCAAAAGACCTAATATAATTAACACTTTAAGCTTCATTGTCAGTAGCACAGTTATTTAGAACAACAGTTCTCTATACTGCATCACTTACAGCAACTCAGTAATCTCAAGTACTGTGTTCAGCTCTGAGTACTACTCAGGCAAACTGGCACACGCTTACTTTGTTATAATCGTGGTCATCATTATCGTCATCATCATCAACACTTATTTAGCATTTACCATGCGCCAAGTATTTGTTGAAACACCTTTCATGTATATTAACTCATATTTTTCCTGACAAGAGCTTTTAAGAGGTCTCTTTTATGTATGGGGAAAACAATGAAGCACAAAGAGATAATGCAATTTTCGCAGAGTCAGGTAGCAAGTAAATGGCAGAACTGGATTAGAATGCAGGTAATCTAGACCCGCACTCCATATTTCTAACCGTGTAAAAAAAAAAAAAATCACATTGGGATCTGTGGGACAAACTGAAACTATTTAAGCTGAAAAAGTAAAGATAAAGATCAGGGAGAGGAGGAGGCAGGGGATAAGATTTTTGTTAGTTATATTCAGATATTTGAAGGACTACAATGTAGAAATGGGACTAAATTTATCCTATATAGGAGCACCGTGACCAGCAAGTAGATATTATAACAAAATAGATTTTTGTTTTTAGTTTTTCTTTCATGTCAACAAAATCAGATATCTACTAATGTAATGAAATATTGTTACCAAATATTTTAGTTTTCTAGGGCTGATGTGACCAGGTACTGCAATTTGGGTAGCTTGAAGCAACAGAAATTTATTCTCTCACAGTTCTAGAGATTAGAAGACCAAAATCAGGGTGTTGGTAAGGTTGCTTCTTTCTGGAGGGTGCTGAGGGAGAGTCTGGTCCATGCCTGTCTTCTAGCTTTTGGTGGTTGCTTGCAGTCCAAGACATTCTTTGACTTGCAGCTCTAACATTCCAGTCTCTGCTTTTGTCTTCACATGGCATTTTTCCTGTGTATCTGTCTGTATCTCTGTTTTCTCTTCTTCCAGGGCACTGGCCATTGCCCATTGGATTAGGGCCTACCCTAATCCAGTATGACCTCATTTTAACTAATTAAGACCATATTCTAAATAAGACCATATTTCCAAATAAAGTTTTATTTTGAGGTTCCAAGTAGGCATGAATCTTTGGGGTACATTATTCAACCTAGTACACCTTATAACTAAAATACATTTTAGTTATACACCTCATAACTAAATACATCTCCTATCTTCTGGGGCTTAGAAAGAGTTTAAAATTATTCAAATTCATTTAAAGATACCTATTTTTAAAAATTAAAAACCAAAATATATGTATAGAGAGAGCCAGAGAAGAAATAGTTATTCTCATTAAATTTTTTTAATCTGTGAATTGTTTTATTTTTGATTCCATATATAAGATATTCTCCTTAAATATTAACACAGTTGTCTTCTCAGTTTGTATTCACATATTACGTTTAGTACTTAAAAAATACTTTGATAGATTGATGATAATACTGCACATCATAGTTAAAGTTTCCTGTATCAGGTTCTCAGGAAGATCTTCTATGATAATCATCCAGAGATAGAATAGGCTCCCTTGGGATATTGCACATTTCTATCACAGTATCTTCCAGACAGACTAGAGGAACATGTTCAAATATAGAGAAAACTATTACAGGAGGAAAATATACATTACAGATGAATTATGCTAGGACTCTTTCATTCTTCCATAGATTACAATAGATTCCATTCTGACTACAGGCAAAATTTAAAGAAGATGTATTCCTTCCTGATTGTCTTAACTCTCTGGTAGCAGAAGTATTTACTCACGTAAACACCACGGCATTAAGAATAAAGAAAATTTCCATCACTCTAAAAAATTCCCTCATACCTCTTTTATTCAAGTTGATCCCTAATATGCATCCCTAGGCAACCACTGATTTGCTTTCTATCACTATAGAGTAGATTTATCTTTTCTGCAGTTTCATGTGAATGAAATCCTGTAGCAGGTACTCGTTTGTGTTTTGCTTCTTTTGATCTGTGTAATTATTTTAAGATTTATCCATGTCGTTACATATATCAGCAGTTTTATTTTTTAGTGCTGAATTATGTTCCAGTGTATGAATATACCACAATTTTTTATCCATTTACCTATTAATGGCCCTAAGTATTTCATGATTTTTGATATATGGCATATGTTTTTTAAATTTTTATTGCTAGTATATAGAAATCTACTAGTATTTAGAAATACAATCAATATTTTATATTGATCCTTAGAAGTCTTGCTAAACTCATTTATTCTAGTAGCTTTTTTAAGATTTCTTAGGAGTTTCTATAGGTTGTCTTCAAATAAAGACAATATTACTTATACTTTTCCCATTTGTATACCTTTTGCGTCTTTTTCTTATTGTATTGCACTGGTTAGCACTTGCAGTACAATGTTGAATAGAAGTCATGGTAGTGGACATCCTTTTTCTGTATCTTAGTGGAAAAGCATTTAAGTCTATATCCATTAAGTATGATGTTAGCCATAGGCTTTTTATAAATGCTTTTTAATGTATTGAGGATGTTTTATTTGTTATTTGCTGAGTGTTTTTTTAAATCATGAATGGATATTGAATTTTGTCAAATGCTTTTTTCTGCATCTGTTGAGACAGTCATGTGGGTTTTCTTTTATTGTCCAATTTATTGATTGATTCTAATAACAGTACCACATTGTCTTTTTAAAATTCGTTTATTTATTTATTTATTTATTTATGGCTGCATTGGGTCTTTGTTGCTGCGTGCAGGCTTTCTCTAGTTGCAGCAAGAGAGGCTACTCTTTGTTGCGGTGTGTGGGATTCTTAGGGCTCTAGGCACGTGGGATTCAGTAGTTGTGGCACACAGGCTTCAGTAGTTGTGGCTTGCGGGCTCTGGAGCACAGGCTGAGTAGCTGTGGCGCATGGGCTTAGTTGCTCCACGACATGTGGGCTCTTCCCGGATCAGGGCTCGAACCCATGTCCCCTCCATTGGGAAGCGGATTCTTAACCACTGCGCCACCAGGAAAGTCCCTACCACATTGTCTTGATTCCTCTAGCTTTAATTGTAAGTCTTTAAGTCAGGTAGTATAAGTCCTTTTCTGCTCAATTTTGATTCTACTCCCTGCAGTTTCTCCAGTGTGGGGGCTTAAACTGCTCCAGCAATTTTAGTCCTTGCTGCAGAAATGTTGTCCTTGCCCTTCCATTTTGAGCTGCTGCTCTCAAATTGGCCATTCTGCTTTCTGGTGAATACTTGTTGGCTATTTTGGGGTCCTCCTATTCTCAAACCATTACTGTTGTTTCTTTCTTAATCCTGCACAGATGCAGATACTTTCCAGATTTGGTGGATGTTTATGGTTTTTCTCCCATTGGAGTATTTTGGAGATACCTTTTCACCTAGTTTTCTTATGCATGTTGTCCATGAGTATTTGGTTGTGCTATTTTTAAAAAAATTGTTGTAAAAAATGCATAATATAAATATATAGTGCATCAGTGTTTACTACATATATGTGTGTGTGTGTGTGTGTGTGTGTGTGTGTGTATGTATGTATGTTGGTTTGTAACAGATCCCTAGAACTTTTTCAGATTGCAAAACTGAAACTCTATACCCAGTGAACAAAAACTCCCCTTTCCTTTCTTCCCGAGCCCCTGTCAACCACCATTCTACTTTGTATTTCTAGGAGTTTGGCTACTTTACATTTGTCATATAAGAAGATGCAGTATTTGGCTTATTTCACTTAGCATAATGTCCTCAAAGTTTATTCACATTGTAGCATATGACAGGATTGCCTTCTTTTTTAAGGCTAAATAATATTCCATGTATGTATGTACCACATTTTCTTTATCCATTCATCTGTTAATAGATGTTTTGGTTGCTTCTACCTCTTGGCTATTGTGAATAATGTTACAGTGGACATGGATGTGCAAATGTCTCTTTGAGATTCTATTTTCAATTCTTTTGAATATATACCCAGAAGTGGGATTGTTGGATTATATGGTAATTCTATTTTTAATTTTTTGAGGAACCTCCATACTGTTTTCTACAGGGGCTGTACCATTTTATATCCTAGGCAACAATCCACAAGAGTTCCAGTTACTCTGCACCCTCAATAACACTTGTTATTTTCTGGAATTTTGGTAGTGGCCATCCTAACCTGTGTGGTTTTGATTTGCATTCCCTAGTGGTTAGTGATGTTGAGCATCTTATTATATGCTTGTTGGCCATTTGTAGGTCTTCTTTGCAGAAATGTCCATGTAAGTTCTTTGCCTATTTTTAAATTGGATTTTTATTGTTGTTGTTGAGTTGTTGGAGCTCTTAATATATTGTAGATATTAACTCCTTATCAGATATATGGCTTGCAGATACTGTCTCCTGTTCTGCAGGTTGCATTTTACTGTGTTGATTGTTTCCTTTGCTGTGCAGAAGTTTTTAGGTTTGATGTAGTCCCATTTGTCTATTTTTACTTTTGTTGCCTGTGTTTTTGATGTCGTATCTGAGAAATCATTGCCAAATCCAATGTCATGAAGCTTTTCCCTTTTATTTTCTTCTAGGAATTTTGTAGTTCAGGTCTTAGGTTTAGGTCTTTAATCCATTTTGAGTTAATTTTTCTATGTGGTGTAGGGTAAGGGTCCAACTTTATTCTTTTGCATGCGGATATCCAGTTTTCCCAGCACTGTTTGTTGAAGAAACTATTCTTTCCCAATTGTGTAGCATTGACACTTTTCTTAAAGATAATTTGACCATATACATGAGGGTTTATTTCTGGGCTCTCTATTCTGTTACATTGGTCTTTATGCCAGTTCACTGTGATATTTTGATGCTATTTTTTTGTATGGGAATTCAGACAGATTGATGAGCTACATTTCTGCTACCTCCATCTCCATCTTCTCTCAGATTTTTGCTTTTTATAGATTTGAAGAGGATGTCTTCTGTTTTCCACCATGTAATTGATAAAAGTGTTGATTGGGACAGGGGAAAACAGATATCAACTAAAGGCTGTCCTTTAGGTTGCCACTGGTTTCTTAATAGGCTTTGGATACCTCACTTACGTTAAGGAGATAATATTAACAATGGGAGCTCCTTTAAATTATATTCTTCAAGTAAAGGAGTTAAGTCTTAAATTGACCTACTTTTTCTTGTCCCAAGCCTGTCTTTTGTGGCAGATTCTGTGCTGCTAGGTATGTAATCTCATTGTTAATAGCAACCTTGTGTGATGGGCATTATATTAACCATATTTTGAGGTTGAGAAAACAGATTTCGAGAGATTAAGTGTATTTTTCAAGGCCACAAGACTATGAAATAGCAGAGCCTGAATTTGAACCTAAGTCTGACTAACGTCCAAGCCTGGGTTCTTTCCAATATACTAATCAGAGGACAGATATACTATGTCTGCCATCTTTCTTTATCAGAATTCTTCTACTTCCTGTCTAAGGACAAATCTATGTCGATTCTGTTCTTGTCCTCCTTGGGAGAGATGAGGGTCAGTTAGGAACCAAGGGACAGGCAATCTTTGATGAAAATAATAGGACATTTTAGATGACGTATTGTTCTACATTATCTGTTCATTTACTTGTAAAATTATTTCAAAGGTCAGTCATAAAGGTTACTGTTTCATTTGTGTAATATTCCTATTTAAAAGTTTCTGTTAGTACCCTTAATTAAAAAAAATTTTTTTTTGGCTTTTCACTATTTTTTCCCAACTGTTTATTGAGGTAAAATTGACAAATAAAATTTAAGATATTTAAAGAACACATCATGGTGATTTGATATAGATATGCATTGTGAAAGGATTCCCCCATCTAGTTAATTAACTCATCACTTTACATATTTATCTTTTTTTTTTTGAAAACAAGTTCTACTCTGTTAGCAAATTCCAGTTTTACAATACAGTGTTATCAACTGTAGTCACCATGTTTTACCTTAGATCCTCAGACTTATTCATCTTATGGTTGAAAGTTTTTACTCTTTTACCATTCTCTCCCTGTTTTCCGCCAGCATTACTCTAAGTGAAATACACCAGACAAAGACAAATACCCTCTTCATTAATAAAGCTAGAGACTTCTGCTTTTGCATGTAGATATTAATAAATTTACTCTGTTATTTGGTTTATGTATTTGAAATGTGTTAGCCAGTCAGAAAGTCCATACTTTAATTTCCATAATTATTCATGAATAGTTTTGCAGTATTACATGTGGACTGAGTGTAAAGTTTGCTAAGTGTATAAATCATCTGAAAAACAGAGTCACTGTGTAAAGAAGTCACCATGTATATGCATCATGCACTTTTAGACAACTTGAATTGCATTTTAAAAATTGAACTATAGTTGATTTATAGCATCATATTAGTTTCGGGTGTACAACACAGTGACTCAGCATTTTTATAGGTTATACTCCATTTAAAGTCACTACAAAACAATGACTGTATTTCCCTATTCTGTATAGTACATCCTGTAGCCTTTCCATTTTATACATAGTAGTTTGTATCTCTCAGGTCCCCTACCCCATCCCGCCTCACAGCAAAAATAGAGACAGACTCACAGGTATAGAGAACAGACTTAATGAATTGCTTTTTAAAGCATGAAAGAATGTCTGCTTTTAAGATTTTTCTTTTGGATATACCATTACTTATCATTTTATTTGGATTCTCAAGAAATTACATTTCTCATCATTGAACTTAAGTGATGCTGCTATTGTGTCAAAATAGGAATAAGAAATATCTCTGTTCCAAAATTTGGAATTTTTTAGTTTTTCTAGCCCTTATTTCCTTAGACTCATGACCTGATTTCTAAACTATTATTTTCTTCCCTAATCTTTACCCATTGTTATACTGTGCCTACATCTGTCCTTTTATTGACAAAACTTAATCATTTAAGTGTTGTTTAAAACCCCAATTCAAGTTTTAAATGTCCTCACAGCAGGTTTTATCCTTAGCACCTAACACAAGGCCTGGCATTGTTATTGTTGAATAAACAAATTGCTGTAGTAGTCTGCTTTCCATATTTTTTTGGATTTGTCCTCTTACCGTTCTGCCCAGTTTTCCAGACCACAAAAACTAGTAGCTTGTACTAAAACTCGTTCTAACCATTGCTTTCTGTGGCAGTTCATTCTGTTGTTTTTTTTTTTGTTTTTTTTTTTGTGGTACGCGGGCCTCTCACTGTTGCCGCCTCTCCCGTTGTGGAGCACAGGCTCCGGACGCGCAGGCTCAGTGGCCGTGGCTCACGGGCCCAGCCGCTCCGCGGCATGTGGGATCTTCCCGGACCGGGGCACGAACCTGTGTCCCCTGCATCGGCAGGCGGACTCTCAACCACTGTGCCACCAGGGAAGCCCCATTCTGTTTTTGATAGTTCTCATTCTCACAAGGTTCTTCCTTTATACTCACTCAAAAATATCTCCTCTGAATTATAGTTTTTGGCTCTAGTTTGCTCCACTCTATCTTCTTCCACATAATAGCTCTTTACATATTTGGATAAAGTTCTCATATGTGCTTCTTAACTTTTTAAAAAGAGTTTTCTGACTAAATCTTTTTATGTAAAATTTTCCAAACCCTTTACCAGTTTGAAAGGGCTTGATTTATCAGAGTGCCTCTTACAGTGTATTATACTTTGGATTCTTTACTGACAAGGAATCATAGGTCCGTTCTAGCTTAAGAAGGAGGAGTATCATTACAATACTTCAGAAGTTTGATGACAGATGCAACAGTGCTGCCAGAGTTTACTGGAGGTAGACCTGTTCTACTGGCAAGTCTCTGCCGGGGTTTCTGCTGTTCTG
This sequence comes from Neophocaena asiaeorientalis asiaeorientalis, assembly GCF_003031525.2. NCBI lineage: Eukaryota > Metazoa > Chordata > Mammalia > Artiodactyla > Phocoenidae > Neophocaena > Neophocaena asiaeorientalis. The sequence goes on from NW_020174438.1 coordinate 4,569,668, forward strand.
TAACTGGCTTGACTCCCTGTGGTTGCCTGAGCTCGCAAGTCTTGATACATCTTTTTAGCTGCTTTAGTCTCTCATTTCTTCTATTCAAAATTTCCTAGCAGAGAAATCAGATTTGTCTAGGATACCTTTTACAGCCAGGTCACTTTGGTCATAAGTTGCTTTCCGGTTTATAAATGCCCTTGCCCACCTAATAGTCCCATTCATTGACTCAACAAGTATTTTATTAAGTATCTAATATATACTAGTAATTGTTCTAAATGCCTGGGATACATCAGTAAACAAAGCAGGCCAAAATCACTGTTTTCACTCTAGTGAGGTGAGACAGACAAGTAGCAGTAAATGTGATAACCAAAATAATGATTTCATAATTTCTCTGTGGCTGGTGAGAGGAGAGACAGTATTGTGTGCTTCTGAGCATGACTGCTGCCCTTCATTGAGCTGTGGGTGGTGCCATTTTCGATAGAAGGTGATATGGGCAGCTGGACTTCATAAAACAAGTCTAGTGTAGATAACCACTGATTGTTGTTTAGATAAATGATCTAGTTGTTTAGATAAATATACAGAAGATTTAGCGAATTATGCATTAGAGTAACTCTCAAAGTTCAGAGTCTGTGTTAAACAAATTAGTATATATTTTGTACGTTTACACTTTAAGCATACACCAGCCACTTAAATGATTAATTTTTGTCAATTGGTACAGTCAACAAATATCAAGCATCCTGTTTTGTATAGAGCAGAGTATTACATTTCTTCACTTAATTAACCCCTACTAATTCTTCAGTTCTTCTGCAGATGAACTTCTTCCTTATACTACTGGCAACTCCGCACCTATAGCATACTACTTAGTAACCCCCGAGAATACTTTTTGACTTTCCTGGGGTCATCTGGTAAGGCTAAAACAGTCATTTTGACTGAGTGGTTGGATCATCCTAGGTCACTTGCTAATCCTTGTGGCTGGGTTGGGTAGTCTGGCAGCCCTACCAGGACCCAAGGGAAAGTGGCTTACCACACGTAAAGGAGGGAAAAGTGTGCCTGATCACGCCAGTATTTCCTCACCCTTCCTAAATTTGTTTGGGGCAGTTTGTGTAGCATTTGCACTTTTTTTCAAAGAAGGCTATTTCCAAATGTGCTGGTATCCTGCCAAGAGTCCCCCTTTTTATGTATGAGCTCCATTTGGTCATCATATTTCTTGTTTTTATGATAGTAGAAGAGTAGAAGAGTAGGGGCTGGAAAGAAAAACATGAAGACCTTGACTAATAACCGTCCGCTCTTTTTTTTCAATTTAGCTGCATGCAATGCAGTGAACAACCACAATTTTGTCAGCTTAGCACCTCTCCTTTCTAAGAAGTGGTCCCGTTTCTTTTGAGGAATTTCTCTCTCTCCCTACCCAGTCACCCAGCCCCATTTAATACATAGTGCAAATAGGAGCTGCTTCCACAGCCACTCACTCTGACTTACATGACCTGTTTCATCTCTGGACATAATTATCAGTCCACTGGTGGACATTTGACTCTAGAACAGTCTTCCTTCAATGTGGCTTGCTCCTCAATGTAAAAGGTCATCTTGTCAGCATTCTTAAATACAACCAGTACTTCCTATAAGAATGGTTTTATATAAATTATATAAACTTGGGAAATAAGTTTAAACATTCAGACTAAACTCTTAAAATCCAAGAAACAAGGATCAGACAGTGTTTGTTTACTTCTGTAAGGTATTTTCCTAAGTTCCTCAAAAGTTGTTAGCTGCATCAGTTTACATATTTGATATTCAAAACCAAGTTATTGTAGCTCTTTCCACATTTTACTTGTGAAATATCATTTTAGCATTTTTATTTTTGCCTTTTGATAACCTAATTTCCATTTACAAATAACATTATCATATGAAATCTATCACTCATGAATCGTATTTCTATGTGCACTTATAAATGTTACATCAGCATTTCAAACTAAGCTTTCATATTATTGAAAGACTGCATATCATTATGAAATAAATAAATAATATGTTGCTCCTGGAGAACTTTTGAAAGTTATGCTCCTGCTTACGAGGAACTTTTTTACTTCTCAAATTGGCACTAACTAAAACAAAATTTAAAATAACAGTTGTTGGTGAGGATGTAGTGAAAATGCCAGTCTCATTCTTATACACAGAATGTAAAAAAATTATTAATATCTTTCTAGTGAGCCCTTTGGCTTTGTGTGAGTCTTTAAAATTTTCATATTCTTTGATCCATTAGTTGTATATCTAAGAATTTTTCGGGCAAAAGTGAGATGAGGATAAAGATTTATATAGAAAAATGTTTTTTGTAGCATTATTTATAATAGAGAAAATAGAAAATGCATATTATGATCAAGGGCCCATTATAAAATATTAATAGTAAAGCATTATATAAATCTACGTTTAGTATTATCTCAATTCTGATGAAAAATACATGTATGAAAAAAGCCTAGGATAAAACGTTAACAGTAATTGTCTTCAGGTGTGGGATTATGGGTGATTTCTTCTTTATATTTTTATATATTCAAAAAATTTCCTGCAGTTAACATTTGTTAATTTTATAATTAGTAAAAATTAACGTGTTAAAATATTTTCTGAGCCTGCAATGCATGAAGTATGACTTTCAGAACTGAATAAACAATATAGGAACACCTGGTTAAATATGATGAGATAAATAACATGCATTTCTCTCTTTTTTAAAAGAGAGGAGGGCATCCCTGGTGGTGCAGTGGTTGAGAGTCCGCCTGCCGATGCAGGGGACACGGGTTCGTGCCCCGGTCCGGGAAGATCCCATATGCCGCGGAGCGGCTGGGCCCGTGAGCCATGGCCGCTGAGCCTGTGCGTCCGTAGCCTGTGCTCCGCAACAGGAGAGGCGGCAACAGTGAGAGGCCCGCGTACCAAAAAAAAAAAAAAAAAAAAAAAAAAGAGAGGAGATGTAAGCTTAAAACAATTTCTGTCAATATTAACGAATCTATTAAAATAAACATTTAGCTCCATATGAGCTAAGTGCGAGGCATTCAGTATGCCAAGTACTTGGGCATATAAAGATGGTACTGAAAGAACAAGAAGCTTTCTGTCATTTCTTCTGTAAAGTTTTCCATAGTTTCTCTGCTACGTTAGGTTAGGTTCTCTTCTATCATTGTACTTACTATGATATACTGAAATTATCAGTTCATTTTTCTGTTTCTCCTAATAGCTTATCAGTTCCTTGAGGATAGGGGCCATATCTTTTTCATTGTGTATCCCAGTATCTAGTAATTTGTTGAATTAGCCTTGATGTGAATGTAAGAAGTGGTGATGCTTGAGGTGGATTTTGAAAACTGAATGCTTATGATAAATCACTTTTAGTTTACTTTACTCTTTTTTTTTTTTTTTTTTTTTTTGCGGTACGCGGGCCTCTCACTGTTGTGGCCTCTCCAGTTGCGGAGCACAGGCTCCGGACGCGCAGGCTCAGCGGCCATGGCTCACGGGCCCAGCCGCTCCGAGGCATGTGGGATCTTCCCGGACCGGGGCATGGACCCGTGTCCCCTGCATCGGCAGGCGGACTCTCAACCACTGCGCCACCAGGGAAGCCCTACTTTACTCTTAATGAAATCCTTTATTCTCCTATAATACGGGTATGTGAAGAGTTACTATACTGCAGCAGTTGTCAATTGTAGTATATGTGCTGCCGAAGTGAGCACAGTTGTTAATTTTAATTGAGAATGTTTTCATTTTGCCTTTGTCAAACGTGACCTCAGTTTTAGCAGATAGTTCAGAGTTGGTCAGTAAAATGAACTTAACTTTCTGTTTATCTTTTAAAGGTAAGATTTGGTCATAAAGTGCTTTTAAAGTCTAGGTGAGGGCCGGGGGGAGTTCAGTTCACAGGGATGAGGATGAGAGATGATAGTGAATTTTTTTTTTTTAATTGAATCAGATGATCACCCTGACACTAAAAACCAGAAAAAGATATCACAAAAAAGAAAACTATAGACCAGTATCACTGATGAACATAGGTGTAAAAATCCTGAACAAAATAGTAGCAAACAGAATCCAACAGCACATTAAAAGGATCATACACCATGATCAAGTGGGATTTATCTCAGGGATGCAAGGATTCTTCAATATATGCAAATCAATCAATGTGATACACCACATTAACAAATTGAAGAATAAAAACCATATGATCATCTCAATAGATGCAGAAAAAACTTTTGACAGAATTCAACATCCATTTATGATAAAAACACTTCAGAAAATGGGCACAGAGGGTACTTACCTCAACGTAATAAAGACCATATATGACAAACCCACAGCAAGCATCATACTTAATGGTGAAAAACTGAAAGCATTTCCACTAAGATCAGGAGCAAGAAAAGGATGTCCACTTTCGCCACTCTTATTCGACATAGTTTTGGAAGCCCTAGCCACAGCAGTCAGAGAAGAAAAAGAAATAAAAGGAATACAAATTGGAAAAGAAGTAAAACTGTCACTGTTTGCTGATGACATGATACTATACATAGAAAATCCTAAACATGCCACCAGAAAACTACTAGAACTAATCAATGAATTTGGTAAGGTTGCAGGATACAAAATTAATACACAGGAATCTCTGGTATTCCTATACACCAACAAAAATCAGAAAGAGAAATTAAGGAAACACTCCCATTTACCATTGCAACCAAAAGAATAAAATATCTAGGAATAAACCTGCCTAAGGAGGTAAAAGACTTGTACTCAGAAAACTATAGAACACTGATGAAAGAAATCAAAGATGACATAAACAGATGGAGAAATATACCATGTTCTTGGATTGGAAGAATAAATATTGCAAAAATGACTATACGACCCAAAGCAATCTACAGATTTAGTGCAATCCCTATCAAACTACCAATGGCATTCTTTACAGAATTAGAACAAAAATTTTACAATTCATATGGAAACACAAAAGACCCTGAATAGCCAAAGCAATCTTGAGAAAGAAAAACGGACTTGGAGGAATCAGGCTCCCCGACTTCAAACTATACCACAAAGCTACAGTAATCAGGACAGTATGGCAGTGGCCCCAAACCAGAAATATAGATCAGTGGTACAAGATAGAATGCCCAGAGATAAACCCACTCACATGTGGGCACCTAATTTACTACAAAGGAGGCAAGAACATACAATGGAAGCTTTGACATAAATCACAGCAAGATCTTTTCTGACCCACCTCCTAGAGTAATGGGAATAAAAACAAAAACAGATGAGACTTAATTAAACTTTAAAGCTTTTGCACAGCAAAGGAAACTATAAACAAGACAAAAAGACAGCCCTCAGAATGGGGGAAAATATTTGTAAATGAAACAACAGACAAAGGATTACTCTCCAAAATGTACAAACAGCTCATGGAGCTCAATATCAAAAAAACAAACAATCCAGTTAAAAAATCGGCAGAAGACCTAAATAGACATTTCACCAAGGCAGACATACAGATGGCCAAGAGGCACATGAAAAGATGCTCAACATCACTAA
>NW_020174438.1:4575495-4618771 GCF_003031525.2 Neophocaena asiaeorientalis asiaeorientalis
GTACAAACAGCTCATGGAGCTCAATATCAAAAAAACAAACAATCCAGTTAAAAAATCGGCAGAAGACCTAAATAGACATTTCACCAAGGCAGACATACAGATGGCCAAGAGGCACATGAAAAGATGCTCAACATCACTAACTATTAGAGAAATGCAAATCAAAACTTCAGTGAGGTATCACCTCACACCGGTCAGAATGGCCATCATCAAAAAATCTAGAAACAATAAATGCTGGAAAGGGTGTGGTGAAAAGGGAACTCTCTTGCACTGTTGTGGGAATGTAAATTGATATAGCAACTATGGAGGACAGTACAGAGGTTCCTTAAAAAACTAAAAATAGAACTACCATATGACCCAGCAATCCCACTCCTGGGCACATACCCTGAGAAAACCATAATTCAAAAAGAGACGTGCTACAGTGTTCGTTGCAGCACTATTTACAATAGCCAGGACATGGAAGCAACCTAAATGTCCATCGACAGATAAATGGATAAAGAAGATGTGGCACATATATACAATGGAATATTACTCAGCCATAGAAAGAAAGAAAATTGAGTTATTTGTAGTGAGGTGGATGGACCTAGTGTCTGTCCTACAGAGTGAAGAAAGTCAGAAAGAGAAAAAACAAATATCATATGCTAACACATATATATGGAATCTAAAAAAAAAAAAAAAAAGGTACTGATGAACCTAGTTGCAGGGCAGGAATAAAGAGGTAGACATAGAAAATGGACTTGAGGACATGGGGTGGGAGGGCGAAGCTGGGGCAAAGTGAGAGTAGCGTTGACATATATACACTACCGATATAAAATAGTTGGCTGGTGGGAAGCAGCAGCATAGCACAGGGGAGATAGGCTCGGTGCTTTGCGATGACCTACAGGGGTGGGATAGGGAGGATGGGAGGGAGGCTCAAGAGGGAGGGGATGTGGGGACACGTGTGTGCATATGGCTGATTCGCTTTGTTGTGCAACACAAACTAACACAGTATTGTGAAGCAATTATGCTCCAATAAGGATCTATTAAAAAAAAAAAAGTAATGAAGCTATCAGGGAAGAAAAACAAAATTTGAATCAGGTGTTAAGGTTCCTTTACTTAGATGTCCAAATAATCAGAATGTTGTTGCTTTTACTTCAAAGTGAGTTGGAACAACATGTAGAACATGCAAACACATGAAGCTCTTAAAAAGGATTGCAGAGGGACTTCCCTGGTGGTCCCGTGGTTAAGACTCTGCACCCCCAATGCAGGGGGCCCGGGTTCGATCTCTGGTCAAGGAACTAGATTCCACATGCTGCAACTGAGAGCCCACGTGCTGCAACTAAAAGATCGCGCACACGGCAACGACGGTCCTGCTTGGGGCAACGAAGACCTGGTGCAGCCAAATAAATAAATAAATATATATATTTTAAAGTATGGCAAAAAGCAATTAGGCCTAACATGTACTCTCTAGCCCCAAATTACTCACAGATTATATCCCCAAAGTTCAACTTTAAGTTGATCTGGTTTTTAGTGTCACAGGGTAATTTTATAACAATAATGCTATATATAGTCCAATGGTCTTCAACCTGAGGCATTTTTGCCCCCCTAGAGCACATTTGGCAGTGACCTGGAGACATTTTTGGTTGTAACAACTTGGTGATTGTAGGTGGGGTGCTATTAACTTCTAGTAGGTTGAAGCTAAGGATGTTGCTAAACATCCTATAATGCACGGGATAGCTCCCAGCCCCCTGCCTCCAACCCAACAAGGAATTATCTGGCCCAAAATGTCAGTAGTGCTGATGTTGAAAAACCCTGTCTAGACAATGGTCAAGTTCCCAGGCCACTCTAAAAATCTTTATTTAACCCAAAACAGTGCTTATAACCCATAACTGAAGCTTAGTGCTAATGGTACCATTTCATTTGTCACTTAAAATTACTTTGTCTCCATAGAAAAGTTCTTCTTAAATATCAACTTGAGATACTGAGAAGACGGCTTTCCTTACTGGGAACAAAGTGCAGTTGCTCCCATGGTGTGGAGACTCCAATTTTAATGCCTCTGTCTGTTGTTCCTAGCTTTTCATACTTGTTACTCTTTTGAGAGTCTATAGGATAGGGATTGCCTATCATTTCAGTGTTATGTTTAGAAGGTTGTTTTAGACCCTTTAAAACTTGAAAATGTTTAATCAGTATATCAATTTATTCAACAAATATTCATTTAGAAATAAGTATTAATGAGTATTCAGATTTTTAAGTACCCTATAACCAAATTCACTTTGATTTTATTAATAGGGTCAGGAGCAGGTCTGGGGAAAATAATCCAGAGGTTTCCACAGAAGGACTGGGATGATACACCTTTTCCACAGGGAGTTGAACTGGTAAGTTGGTATTGTTTTATTGTACTTTTATAATGATATTTTTTCTTTTCATGTTTCATTTATGGTTATATTTATGTTGCAGTTACTTTTAAATAATTTGGTGATTTAACTGTAACACATTATTAGAAATAATTGCCCTAATACAGTAAATTTTGAATATACTGATTCTGGAATGTCTGTTTTGCTGTTCTTTTTCCTGTTTAATCTTCTCTTTAATATTAAAGATGAAATAGATGATTTTTATATACCTGGAAGCTGAAAAATTCCTCTGATTCTTTTAGTCACAATCTTAGCCTAGTAACTTCAGTGATAGTGTGTCACTAATCAAATATTTATTATATTTTTTTCTGAAAATTTCTAGGTCGTTGTTTTAGTGACAACTAAACAAAAACACAGACAAACGAAACCAAAGGTTGGTTTAATAGTGACCAGTCATGGTTTGAGTTTGGCCTTGAAATCAGAATCTGAATTCTTTCTTTCTAGTTACAGAATCTGTATGTTGCTTTATAATAGTGCAGTTCAACTGCTTTATTTTTGTCAGCCGTTTTAAAGGAATTTAATGGTGGAGCATAATTTGTGATGACCAGGACATTCTGTCTGGTGGTGGATCTATGGTGGTAAAATGAGAGACTGAGAAGATGATCACTAAAGTATTTTTCAATATGACTATAAAGTTTAGAGAATGCATATATGTGTGTATGTTTGTGTATTCACTTATATTGTGTGTACGTTTACATACACACACATATACATGAGCAGTGTTCATCAAAGCAGTTCTTGTTGAGCGATCATTTGGTATAATATGACAATGAAGAGGAGACTGCCTGGGTTGAAATCCCACCTGTACGGTATGACTTCTGACAAGTTACTTAACTTCTTGAACAGCCGTCTTCATCTATAAAATGAGGATCATGATAATACTAATCTCATAGGGTTACTGCAAAGGTAAAATGGGAAAAATATAAATAGAATGCTTAAAACAGTGTCTTCCATAAAGTAAGTGCTCAATAAATGAGGTAGCTTGTTAATGTTATTATTGTTACTGTCATTGTTGCTGTTTGTTTGACATATTGCAGCACCTCCCCCAGAGGAAGAATTGTTCATTCTCTTGTTAGCCTGGATCAGAAATATTTATTAGGAATAAAACTGATGTTGAAAATTATGAATTTTCTTGTCCTAGCAAATGAGTGTCCATTTCTGCCTCGCTGAGGATAAAAGGTACATTTCTAAATGCTTAATTTTGATTGTTAAATCCAGTTTTGTAAAGAAGGCTGTGGGTTCTGTAGACACACAGAGAGGGTAAACCTTGAGTTTAGGCATTAAAAATGGGGAAAGAACGTGAGGATCTTTGAGATAATAGAAAATACATAGTGGTCTCTGCCCCCAGTTCCTGGCACAGAGCTTCTGGAGTCAGTCTAATTTCCTAAGTGTTATGAGTGTCTTTGATCCCGGTTCCTGACACAGGGTTCCTGAAACCTTTGTAAGTTCCTGGGTGATATGAATGTCTTTTGTTCTAATGAGGCGACTCTGGGTGGGCTCCTGGTTGGCTCCTGGATGGGAGCTGGTCACTGGAAAGACCAAGCCATGATTAGAAGCTTGGAATTTTCAGCTCCATCTGCTATTCTGTTGAAAAGGGAGAAGGGCTGAAAATGGAATTAATGATTGATCATGCCTACGTGACGACGTCACCATAAAAATCCCCAAAGTTGGGATTTGGAGAGCTTCCAGGTTGGTGAAACATGCACCTACTGGGAGGGTGATGCACCCCAACTGTACAGAGAGAGAAATTCATATGCTTGGGACCCTCCCAGACCTCACTCTGTGTATCTCTTCATCTGGCTGTTCATCTGTATTCCTTATCATATTCTTTAATAAACTGGATAATGTAAGTAAAATGTTTTCCCGAGCTCTGTGAGCCACTTGAGTGAATTAATTGAATCCAAAGGGATGGAGGTCACGGGAACCTCCGATTTATAGCCAAGTCGTACAGAAGTTGTACTACTGTACAACCTACTTGCAATTGATATCTGAAGTGGGGGTCAGTCTTGTGGGACTGAGCCCTTAACCTTAATCAGTGAGTTAAATTGTAAAATTGTAGGACACCCAGCAGGTGTTGTGAATAATTGCTTGTTTGGGGGGGAAGAAACCCCACACTGGGTGACTAGAAGTGTCAGAAGTCAAGTGTTCTGGGTAAGGTAAAAGTTACCACACAGATGGAGGAGAAAAGTAGGTTTTTAAGAGAGCCCTTGTATTCCTTTCTGTTCTCTTCCACATGCCTGCAAATAGTAGTAATTGGTCTTATGGTGTGGATAACTGGTGTTTGTACTATTAAAGCTTTTAAACTCTCCTTCACTGTCCTTTTTAGTAATGATTGAAAGGGGAAAATTTTGGTACTGGAGACCTTTTAGAACTTTTTGTGAGTTCCTACCTCCCCTCACATCAATGTGTGGATGGATATAAACTACATCAGTTTGAAAATATGAACAGTGAACCACCTTCATAAATTTCAAGAACAGCAGACATTATTGGGTCAGAGAGAGATCATGATTTGACTCTAGCTATTTAGCTATGACTGAGCAGGAATAATTTTTGTGTTTTGAAAGCTAAGGCATAGATACTGTGATGCCTCTGATATTTCTCCAGTAGTGATGGAGAGACACATGTTGATTTTAATAGTTAGTAAATGGATATTTTTTCTTTGTGTGACAGACACTCCCATGTTCAAGTGCTGTCAGTATCTCTCCAATAACAAGTAGAGCCGTGTGTTGCTGGATTGGTGAAACCGAGGTGTTAAGAGGTAGCATAACTTTTCCTCACCTAAGATTTTCCTAGATGACATCTTGGCTGATTCTTCGTGAAGCATTTCAAGATTTTGGGAGCCAGATTCATATTTAAAGAATAGTTGAAGTGCTGGATTACACTGGGAATTTTTTCTTTTAATTTTTTCGTAACTGATAGCAATTCTCATCCTCTAATGTCTATTGTGCTTTGTCAGGTACAGAATAAGTTTGTTTATCTAACAAAGCCCATTTTTAATTTTTATTTAAAATTTTTTAAAATTTTATTGTATTTTTTTATCTTTTGGCTGCACTGTGTGGCACGTGGGATCTTAGCTCCCCGACCAGGGATGGAACCCGTGCCCCAGCAGTGGAAGCACAGAGTCTTATCCACTGGATCACCAGGGAGGTCCCCAAAGCCCATTTTTAAAACATAATAGAACATTAACTGTTAAGTTTTTGTTGTCTTATTATTTATGGCTTTGTGCTTTACTTTATATGTTAGGGAGGTGCAACTATTCTGCATGTTAACAGCAATAACTTGAGTAACTGTGATATACTGTGTGATCTAGAGCAACTCCTGCAACTTCAAGACCAGAGATAGGCCTAATAAAATTTTACTCTAATTGAAGGTGATTTGGCTCAGAGCCTAGGTGGTTTTTTGATTCCAGGGTGGTGGTGAGACACTTTTGTGATGATTTACATGGAAAAAAATCTTACCCTACCAAGGTGGTAGTAGCGGAACACGTTTTTAGCATGTAACATTAATGTTAATATCTAACAGTTACATACAATTCACAGACTGTGATGAACTCACACATTAGATGATTAGAGGTAGTATATCTAATTTAAAGGTAGGTAAATTGAGGATTAGGAAGTTTTCAATGATTTCACTAAGGTCTAGCAGCTCAGATGCAGCAGAGCTAGCATTCAAACCCAGGTTTTTTGACTCTTAGTCTCAGCCAAGATCTGAGAATATTCTGAGAGTATTCTCAGAGTGACACTTTAAGCTATGGTTAGCATTTGGACTTTAATGTAAATGCAAGATCTGAAAACAGGATTCTATAATTTGGAAGAACTGAGGTTCAGAAATGTTTAAAAGCATGCTGTGTTAAAAGAATGCTGTGTTGCCTCTTCAATAAGTGCTGCTGGGAAAACCAGACAGCTACATGTAAAAAATGAAGTAAGAACACTCCCTAACACCATACACAAAAATAAACTCAAAATGGATCAAAGACCTAAATGTAAGACCAGACACTATAAAACTCTTAGAGGAAAACATAGGCAGAACACTCGATGACATAAATCACAGCAAGATCCTTTTTGACCCACCTCCTAGAGAAATGGAAATAAAAACATAAACAAATGGGACCTAATGAAACTTAAAAGCTTTTGCATAGCAAAGGAAGCCATAAACAAGACCAAAAGACATCCTCAGAATGGGAGAAAATATTTGCAGATGAAGCAACTGACAAAGGATTAATCTCCAAAATTTACAAGCAGCTCATGCAGCTCAATATCAAAAAACAAACAACCCAATCCAAAAATGAGCAGCACACCTAAATAGACATTTCTCCAAAGAAGGTATACAGATTGCCAACAAACACATGAAAGAATGCTCAACATCACTAATCATTAGAGAAATGCAAATCAAAACTACAATGAGGTATCACCTTATACCAGTCAGAATGGCCATCATCAAAAAATCTACAAACAATAGATGCTGGAGAGGGTGTGGAGAAAAGGGAACCAATGTAAATTGATATAGCCACTATGGAGAACAGTATGGAGGTTCCTTAAAAAACTAAAAATAGAACTACCATTCAACCCAGCAATCCCACTACTGGGCATATACCCTGAGAAAACCATAATTCAAAAGAGTCTTGTATCACAATGTTCACTGCAGCTCTATTTACAATAGCCAGGGCATGGAAGCAACCTAAGTGTCCATTGACAGATGAATGGATAAAGAAGATGTGGCACATATATACAATGGAATATTATTCAGCCATAAAAAGAAATGAAATTGGGTTATTTGTAGTGAGGTGGATGGACCTAGAGTCTGTCCTACAGAGTGAAGTAAGTCAGAAAGAGAAAAGCAAATACCGTATGCTAACACATATATATGGAATCTAAAAAAAAAAAAATTGGTTCTGAAGAACTCAGGGGCAGGACAGGATTCAAGATGCAGACGTAGAGAATGGACTTGAGGACACAGGGAGGAGGAAGGGTAAGCTGGGACAAAGTGAGAGAGTGGCATGGACATATCATACACTACCAAATGTAAAATAGCTAGTGGGAAGCAGCCACATAGCACAGGGAGATGAGCTCAGTGCTTTGTGACCACCTAGAGGGGTGGGATAGGGAGGGTGGGAGGGAGATGCAAGAGGCACTGGATTTGGGGATATATGTATATGTATAGCTGATTCACTTTGTTATAAAGCAGAAACTAACACACCATTGTAAAGCAATTATACTCTAATAAAGATGTTAAAAAAAAAAAGAAGGCTGTGTTATTAGAAACCAACTTCACTTATCTTTTTCGGAGGATAAACCTGGGTTCAGAGCATAGTATTAGACTTGAAATTATTTTCTGTTGCCATCTTTCCTGCCCACACAACAAGTATTTCATGTATTTAAATTCTAAATGAAAGGTATTGTAAACAGTGCTGCAGTGAACATTGGGGTGCACGTATCCTTTCGAACCATGTTTTTCTCTGGATATATGCCCAAAAGCCAAGACATAGAAGCAACAGATGAATGGATAAAGAGGATGTGTACATATATACCATGGAATATTACTCAGCCATTAAAAAGAATGAAATAATGCCATTTGCAGCAACATGGATGGACCTGGATATTATCATACTAAGTGAAGTATTGGTAAGTCAGACAAAGACAAATATCATATGATATCACTTATATGGGGAACCTAAAAAAAAATTTAAAAAAATGATACAAATGAACTTATATGAACAAAACAGAAACAGACTGACAAATTTAGAGAATGCACTTATGGTTACCTGAGGGGAGAGATAGATTGGGAGTTTGGGATTGAGATGTACACACTGCTATATTTAAAGTAAAATTCCTTTCCATGAAAAAAAATAAATGAAAGGTAATTCTGTTCAGAATGAAGACTAAACTTTATGACTTGTGGAAAAGGATTTAAGGCATTCATTTGCTAATAAGTCAAATCCCAAATTTAATTTAGAGGATGCTGAATTTAGTCTTGCTGCTTTTGTGTAAAGAAATTGCCTTCTCTTTCTTTTCTTCTATTGAGAAATGCTGAACTTTAATTTGGATGGTTTTTAAAAATAAAAATATGAAAATAAGCTAAACCAAACATAATGACTGCTTTTCCAATTCTGGGATATTTTTATCTTTTTCTTGTGCCTTTTAGGCATACATGGAAACCACAGACAGTGATATAAATAAAGTTTCAGTTAATTTTAGCGACAATATTTCAAAGAAAATTTAAGAATTGTTTTGCAGAGGCATTCTATGGCTAACAATCTATTTCTGATTATGGGAAGAAATATTTTTATTGGCTTGGTTTTGGGCATCAACAAAATAGTATTGTTTAGGCACTAGCTCTTTTTAAAGATGCCCTGTCTCAGAAGTGAATTTTTTTATATCATAATTCAGAAAACATGCCACCATCTTCACTAGGGAATGCCTGCACTGAGGCATTTGTAAATCTTTCTGATTTTTTTAGAAGTCTAAAGTACTGTGATAAAAAATGTTGTGGCTTGAGTAAAAGAGGATTAACTGTGTCGTTAGAATTTATAAATTTGAGGTTCTTAAGATATTAGCTCATTTATTTAAGTTATAGACTAATGATTTGACTACCTTCAGCATGAATCCAGTTTTCTGTAATTATAAGTATAGATTGGGGAGAAGAGGTAAAAAAATCTTGTATTCAGCATTCTGTAGTTGTAACATAGGAGAAGTAGCCTTAGTATGGGATGCTATTTGAGGGCAGAGAAGTAAGTATAAGTATCATGTAATATTTTAATTCTTTTAGTTGTTTAGAATGCATTGAATACCGCAAATCGGCTAGCAGTTGTCCATCTGACCTAGATATAAATACTGTTTGGTCAGGAAACTGAGTGTAGAAAGGACGGAAGAGAATTTTCTCCCCTCTTTGTAGAGGAATATGCGTGAAAGGAGAATGAGAAAGGTAGTGAACATACTGGATGACAGAATCAGGGTTCACAAAGATTTTAAAAGGCTGGAGTTATGGGCCCTTTATATAAGAGGATTAAATATAATAGGTGAAAATGTAGGTCCTGCATGTGAGTATAAAAAACTGGCTGTATAAGTAATATTTAAAATAAAGATAGGCCGGATACTTTCCCAGCCAGAGAGATTTGAGATAAGAAGACAGCTAAAAATAAAAAATATATAATTATAAACGAGACCTATGAAAGATACTGTAGGTAGCATCTAAAGCCTCTGTGCTGAGGTAGGGTGCTTGGTGATGAATTTAGTTTTAAAGCTGGTGTAAAGGATGTGTGGGAGAACTCTTGATTTTGCATAGAGTTGAGGCTGAAAACAAGAACATTGCTATGAAGTATGAAGACATGGCTTTTTTAAATTTATTTTTTAATTGAAGTATAGTTGATGTACAGTGTTGTGTTAATTTCTGCTATACAGCAAAGTGACTCAGTATTCTATGAGTAGTCTATGAGAATACTCAATGTATTCTATTCCATTACGGTTTATCCCAGGATATTGAATATAGTTCCCTGTGCTATACAGTAGGACCTTGTTGTTTATCCATTCTATATGTAATAGTTTGCATCTACTAACTCCATACTCCCAGTCCATCTCTCCCATACCACCCCCCACATGGCAACCACAGTCTGTTCTCTGTGTCTGTTTCTGTTTCATAGGTTCATTTGTGCCATATTTTAGATTACACATGTAAGTGATATCATATGGTATTTCTCTTTCTCTTTTTGACTTACTTCACTTAGTATGACAATCTCCAGTTGCATCCATGTTGCTGCAAATCGTATTATTTTGTTCTTTTTTATGACTGAGTAGTATTCCATTGTATATATGTACCACATCTTCTTTATCCGTTCCTCTGTCAATGGATATTTAGATTGTTTCATGAAGACATGGCTTTTGAAACATACTAAGGACTACAAAAAGGACTTTTAAAGTTATGTTCACAGCAAAGCAAGTGGATACAAATGGGGTTTAAGCTGGAAAGTGGTGGTTTGAGCTCACATTTTTGTTTCCTACTCCCAAAGACACAGTTGTCTCTTTGAAGTGATAAAACTGCATAGCAGGTAGGAACTCCATCCTGTAGATGGAGTCTAGAGGATGCATCTGAGATAGTGGATTCTCTCAGCATCTCTGAGGTAGAAGCTAGTCAGTCTTGGTGTTACTCTTCTCACATTCCTTGATGCTTACTAAGGTGGTTTGTTATACTGTACTAGACTTTCAGTAGCTTACAATTCTGCTTATTTTACTAATGTATTGATAGCCTCAGTTATGCTAGAGAATCACCTACCCAGTCTCCATGGTCTGCTCTCAGAACCACCTCAGGAGAGGTTTTCTTGCCATGTTGGGGTCCTGCTATCCGTAATGCTTTGACGCCATAGTGAACTTCCTGAAGAAGACGTAGAACTACAGTACACAAGCCTGACCTACTACAAATTCATGTTGTTTGCAAACGGCCTGGCCCCGTTACCACACAGAATACTGCTACTGATCTCTCATTTAACTGTCTGTCATATCACCACTATGGGTTGTTCTATACTTTTTAATGTCCAGTTCCTTGTTCAATTCTTCATTTTCCATTGATCCCAGGTATTAACTTTAAAAAGTCTTTTCTTGAGTTTATTTCTTAGCTATTATCCTATTTCTTCTTCATTATAAAATGTTTCAAATGATTCTTCTTCATTTGCTGTCTCTATTTCTATTAGAGACTGGTGTGGTACTCTGGAAGCAATATGGGATCTGAAACTTTAAAATCTTAAGCAAAGTTAATTTATCTTTCTGATAATACTGCTTTTCCTACAGGACTGTTATCAGGTGATTGTCTATTAATATTGTAATAAGCTATAATGTTATGATTTCTTGCTGTCCACTCGCATCTCTTACATCCATCTCACCCACATTTCAGAGGTTTATTCTGAAGTACACTTTATGTCCTCTCCATTCTGAAATCACAAAGTTGAAGTATAGTAATATTTTCTGAATTCATTAAGTTAATAAATACTAGATGTTATAATAGGTGAACCTTGAAGCCTTAGTTGCTAGAATGAAACAAGCTTTTTTCTTCTTACTTGCATAATCACTTACTTGATTAGTGACAGTGGTGTAGACAGGAGTGTGGTTTGCTGTCTTCAAAGTGTGGTTCTCAGGGTCATCTTGGGCATCAACATTCAGTTGGCAGAGTAGTAAAAGAAAGCATGGAGGTGGGTTTTATGGGGTAGGCCTGGGAGGCTGTATACATCACTTCTATCCTGTTCCATTCATCAGAAATCAGTCATTTAACCACAGTTAACTGTAATGGGAGTTTGGCAAATAAAGCCTAGATGGGTGCCTAGGAGAAAAGTGAAACAGATTTAGTGAACAACTACCTTTCTTCTGCCACAGTGTTCTTGCTGAAGTTCAGAGGCCTTTTCCCTTATCTTAATTCTCCTTGACCACTTTATTTTTCGACATCATTAATTCAGTCTTTGTGGTAAAATAAAAAATGAACACTGTATTTAGTTTTTGTCTCAGTTCCTGGCACAAAGTTCCTGAAATCTTTGGAATTTACTGTCTTTTGTATGCTAATGAGATGGCTTATGAATTTAGGGAACCCTAGGTAGCTTCAGGAAGGGGGCTGATGTGCCACAGGAACCAACCATGTGGTTAGAGGTTTGGAAATTTCAGCCCCACTGGGGAGGGGAGAGGGGCTGGAGATTGAGTTCAATCACCAATGGCCAACGAGCTAATCAATCATGCTTACCTAATGAAGCTTACATAAAAACCCCTAGATGAAGGGATATAGAGATCTTCCAAGTTGGTGAACACATCTATGTGCTGGGAAGGTAGTGTGATTGGAGAAGGTGTGGAGGCTCTGTGTCACCCCCTCCCTCCATACCTTGACTTATCTATCTCTTCTATTTGGCTCTTTTTGAGTTATATACTTTACAGTAAACTGTTAAGTGTAGGTAAAGTGTTTTTCTGAGTTCAGTGAGCTGTCCTAGTGAATTATTGAACCTGAGGGGGACAGTCATGTGAGCCCCTGAATTTGTAGTCTGCAGGCAGAAGTGTGGATAACTTGGTCATCCCTTTTGCAGCTGGCATCTGGAGTGAGGGCAGTCTTGTGGGGCAGAGCCCTGACCCCTTGATTGTGGGGTCTGCACTGATTCTGGGAAGTTAGTGTCATAAATGAATTGAATTGTTGGACACCCAGTTGGTATTGGGAAAAAACACATACTTGGTGTCAGAGAAAATACAACAGTCTTCATCATGCTAATTTTCTCTTAATGTCAGTTAATTCTCTTCCATTTTTCCCTATTTTTGTTTTATTTTGTTTTTGTGGCCCCCTTACTACAGACTTTCTGTAAGATTCAGTTTTCATTTTTTGGGTATTTTGTTTTCTCTGGGAAGTGATGGTATCACTATTCTGTCAGTCTTTGGTACTTGAATCCTAGTCATGCCTGTGATTATTGTTTTCTGCAATTCCTGTAATCTAAGTGTATAGCCTACATGTCTCAGACAGAGCTAAGCCATATTTTGGTATCTCTTTCTAATACCGGACTTCTAATGTGGGGTGAGCTCTGGTAACAAATAGCCTTGGAAGGTTAATCAAAGTTAGTTCTTGCCTAATTTCACTTGTAGCAATTTGTCCTATAGCAGAACTGACACTTGGATAAATAATATATATTATTCAAACCAGAATGCTTTTGAGAGTGAAAGGTAGTGAATCGGAAAACATGCATCCTGAACAAATTGATTTTTATGGTTACTTATACATATGCATGTGTAAAGTTATTCAAGGCAAAAAATTGGAAACTACCTAAATGTCTATCAGTAGGTGACTGATTGAATTAGTAGTGCCACAGTCATTCATCAGAATATAATGCAACTGTTAAAAAGTATGATAGAAGATGGCCAACAAGCAGATGAAAAGATGCTAATGTCACTAACCATTAGGGAAACGCAAATCAAAACAGCAGTGAGCTTCACACCTATTACGACGACTAATATAAAAAAACACAAAGTGCTGGCAAAGATGTGGAGAAATTACAGTCCTTGTGTACTGTTGGTGGGAATGTAAAATGGTACAGCTACCGTGGAAAATGATAGGGCGGTTCCTCAAAAAATTGAGAACGGAATTACTGTATGGTCCAGCAATTTCACTTCTGGGTATATACCCCAAAGAACTGAAAGCAGGGACTCAAATAGATTTTTTGTTCACACGTTCATAGTGGCATTATTCACCACAGCCAAAAGCAATGCAGGTATCCACTGACAGATAAATGGATAAACAAAATGTGGTATATACATACAATGAAATATTACTCAGCCTTAAAAATGAAGGGGATTCTGACATGTGCTACAACATGGATGAACCTTGAGGACATTATGCTAAGTCTATGGATATAGATTTTCAGTTTTGCAAGAAGAAAAGTGTTCTGGAGAGTGATTGCAGGACAGTATGAATGTACTTGACACTACTGAACTGCACATTTAAAAATGGTTAAGATGATAAATTTTATGTTATGTATATTTTACTACTATTAAAAACTTTTTAGAAAAATATGACCTAGAGCTTTGTTCAGTGACGTGAATCAGTCTCTAAGACACATTGTATAGCAAGTAGCCAAAGAATTTGGAGAAGAAAGAACAAAGTTGGAGGACTTGTACTACCTGGTTTCAAGGCATACTGTAGAGCTCAGTATTCAAATGTGGTATTGGCTTAAGGATTGTCTTTTGTAGATCCATGCTACAGTCTAGAAGCAAACACACACATTATGGTAAATACATATTCAATAAAGTTGCCAAGGTAATTCAGTTGTGAAAAAGATAGGGTTTTCAACAAATGGTGCTGAAACAACTGAATGTCCATTTGGAAAAAAAAAAAGCCTTGACCCTGCCTCACAACCTACAGAAAAATTAATTTGAAGTAGATCATAGACTAAATGTAAAAGCTAAAAGTATAAAGGTTTTTAAAGGAAAACTTAGGAGAACATCTTTGCAACCTTTAGTTAAGCAGAGACTTTAAATAGAACACCAAAAGCATGAACAAATAAAGTTTACCTGGAATGCTTGAAAACTCTTGAAAAATAGTGTATCATCATGCAGAAAAGGTGGACAGTCGGATAATAAGAAGTCCCATTTTGTTTCATAGATTTCACTTGGATCTACAGAATCTCTGAATCCTACTTGGACCTTCTGTTTCTTGCTATTTACCTTTAGTGAGGAGGAGGAGACTGGAAGAAATGAGGGGACATAGGAGATTCTAGCAGCAATCCACCTAGGGTCTCAGAGCAAAGTTTTCTCAGGTGTTACCTATTCTGCTGAGCCAGGTTTTCTTTGTCCAGCCAGAAATTTGGATATATTCAAATTTGTGGGGCGACTTTTATAAATAGAACTTCTTTATCAAAATTTTAATTGCTATACATGGTAGCCAACTTTAGATATAAAAACATTACTATATGTGAAAGACTTTGCGATATGGAGGAAAGAATATTGAACTCTGGGATTTTATTTATCTGTCTGTATCAGTATATATACCTATATATAGATATATAATTTGATTAAGAAAGGCAACAGCTATTTAGAGAACATCAACTCTCTAGGTCATATAATCTATTTTCAGTGGTATATAAGGAATGATATTTTGATACTATCCATCCCCCCACACCCCAGTTCTTGTTCTAATCAAGTTCTTTGGTGATCCAGACATACTATTTACTGCATGAAATATGTTCACATCTTTTTTCTTGAGTTTGTATTGTGCTTTGAGTATTCATGTGGAACTTTCCCTGCTATGGATATGGTCATTTTTCTTATAACTTAACAAATGTGTCAGTTTTAAAAAATGAAGTATTTGGTGGCCTCTAGTGGTACTTATGTGTCTATAAAAAGTCACTGATATCACCAATGTACAGAATTTTAGGTGGAGAGTTACTAAGTTGACAAAACTTACTGAAGAAAAGTTTTTTAATCTTTGAGAACTAAAAGTTTATTAATCAGTTATAAATCTATCAGTGATGTGGCTGTATCTGTTATAGTAAATTTTATCTTTCCTTACTTTGAAGACATGCCTTGAAATTATATATATATGTGTGTGTGTGTGTGTGTATATATATGTGTGTGTGTGTAATACATATGTCGTTTTTTAAAATAAAATAATTTATTTATATATTTTTAATTTTTGACTGCCTTGGGTCTTCGTTGCTTCGCACGAGCTTTCTCTAGTTGCGGTGAGCAAGGGCTCCTCTTCCTTGCGGTACGTGGGCTTCTCATTGCGGTGGCTTCTCTTGTTGCGGAGCACGAGCTCTAGGCACGCGGGCTTCAGTAGTTGTGGCATGTGGGCTCAGTAGTTGTGGCTTGCAGGCTCTAGAGCACAGGCTCAGTAGTTGTGGCGCACAGGCTTAGTTGCTCCATGGCATGTGGAATCTTCCTGGACCAGGGCTGGAACCCATGTCCCCTGCATTGGCAGGCGGATTCGTTTTGTACTTATGTCAGCAGTAGTTTACTATTGCATTTTACTGAAATGTGTCTATAAAGGGGATGGTAGAATGATTTCTGACATCTCCTTAAATATAATAAAAGCTAAAAATAGGGCCAATATTTCATAAGTTAATCATAAAGATAATCAATCCTTAGTAAAGTTTCTTTCTTTCTTTTTTTTTTTTTTTGTGGTACGCGGGTCTCTCATTGCTGTGGCCTCTCCCGTTGCGGAGCACAGGCTCCGGACGCGCAGGCTCAGCGGCCATGGCTCACGGGCCCAGCCGCTCTGCGGCATGTGGGATCTTCCCGGACCGGGGCACGAACCCATGTCCCCTGCATCGGCAGGCGGACTCTCAACCACTGCGCCACCAGGGAAGCCCTAAAGTTTATTTCTTTAAACAGCTAACTTTAGCTAGCTTAAAGATGCTTTAAGTTAGGCTAAGAATTATCCAGAATCTGAAATATATGTGGAAATTTAGATCATTTCATAAGTTGGGAAAATTTGTATAAATTCAAGCTTTGGAAAGCTAAAGAGAAAAGTGACAATTCTAGGTAAGTTGAATTTATTTTAAGTGCTAAAATTTGTCTCCATTTGTGTTAAAAATTAGATATTGAAATCCAGGTCATATAGCTACTTACTATTGGCTGAGATGATAACAAAAAACCCTGGTCTTTTGACTCTCTGCTAAAGCTTTTCTAAAACTAAGCGAAAATACTCTATTCTTGTGTTAGATGAGGTAAGCTGATTTTTAAAAAGTTTTTTTCTTTTTCTGTTTCTTTTAAAAAAAATTAAGATAAGTCTTATTCTAATTAGGAAGGTTTAACTGGCATTGGAAAGACATGAATAGAAAAGTGTTAACTTTAAAACAATAAAATCAAAAGGGTCTAATGATACAAATCTTTGGTAATTAAGGAGCTAGCAGCTTTTATTTCTTCCAAAGATGGACTGTATTTACAAGAAACACACCATAGTATGAGTGAACTCAGAATAACTTTGATTATGACAGCCTTAGTGTTCTAATGAAATAGATTCTACTATTGGGTTCATAACTGACTGGAAGATCTCGTTAAGCCTAGTAAGATCTTCAGTATATTTCTCCAATTCAGTACTATGTACTTACTTTGGAAATAGGAATAAACTGCTGTAAAACTTAAATGGGAAGTGCTATCAATTTATGAATTAATTGTGGTTTCCATTGTTTGTGGCTTCCATTGTTTGAGGTTTACTGGGCTCTTTCCCCAGGCAGTGACTGCTTTTCCTGAGACTTCTGAGCACTGATAAACAAGATGACGTAGAATCTTGGATTCTGGTTAAATGTTTTACTTTCTGGCAGGTCAGAGAGGTGGAAGGAGAGACATTATCTGAGTTGAAAAGAGCCACAGGAAGGCTCCCTGCTCATAAGTAATATCGATATTTTCTATTTATTCCATCAGCTAGAAATTCTTTTAAACTGAATGTGCCTTCTTTAAAATTTCTGGAATATGCATTTCAATTTCATGTGAATATTTACTTATATTAATATTGTTCTATCTAGGTAATGCCTGTAATCTTATTTCACAGAACAGCCTGTTGTTGCCTCTTGGTGATGGTGACAACTTTAAGTAGAATGATGTGATGCTGCTGTTACTAAAAGTGAAAAATTGTTTCCTAAACATGAAAAAGGGGTAGGGGTGGCGTCCAGAAACTAATACCTTAGATATAGATCTCTAGTGATTTTTATTTTATTAAATTAAAAAAAATTTTTAAATGGAGGTATAGTTGACTTACAATATTATGTAAGTTTCAGGTATACAGCATAGTGATTCACAATTTTTAAAGGCTTTATTTCATTATAGTTATTATAAAATATTTGCCCTATTCCCTGTGCTGAACAATATATATTTGTAGCTTATTTATTTTATACACTGTAGTTTGTACCTCTTAATCCCTTACCCTTATCTTGCCCCTCTTTCTCTCCCCACTGGTAACCGCTGGTTTGTTCTTTTTTTGTGAGTTTGTTTCTTTTTTGTTATATTCACTGGTTTGTCTTATTTTTTAGATTCCACATATAAGTGATAACTTATAATATTTGTCTTTCTCTGTCTGATATATTTCACTTAAGCGTAATACCTCCAAGTCCATCCATGTTGTTGCAAATGGCAAAATTTCATTCTTTTCAATGGCTAAGTTGTATTCCATGGTATATACACACCACATCTTCTTTATCCATTCATCTGTTGATGGACAGTTTAGTTGCTTCTGTATCTTAGCAGTTGTAAATAGTGCTGCTATGGACATTGGGTGCAATCTTTTTGAATTAGTGTTTTTGTTTTCTTTGGATATATACCCAGGAGTGGAATTGCTGGATCATATCTGGTGATTTTTAAAATAAAGATTATTAATGTGCTAGCTTGTGAGTACTTACAAAAAACTTTTTTTTTTGTAGTTTGCTCATCTGTCCAGAATTTTGCTTTAAAATTTATAGCCATTTTGAAAATTTGGCTATGATTTAATGCTAGTTCATTCATTTAACAGATATTTATTGAACACTTACTATGTGTCAGTCACTGAGATGGGTGTTGATGATATGGCAGTGAAGCAGATAAAATCCCTGTCTTCTTAGAACTTAAATTTATAGTAGAGAATGGACTGACACTAACTATAATGAATAAGTAAATTATATGGTACTTGAGAAGGATAAGTACTATTAAAAAATAAGAAAGTATTGGCAGGAATAGTGTAGCCCATTAGTTTATAAGTAATCAAGGCAGCCAGTTACCTGTTGCTGCTTGCCAGATAGCCTAAGGAAAGCAAATGAGCTAGGTTAACTAGCTTTTAGAGTTCTGCATAGTTTTGATTTTACACAGCAA
The DNA here is from genome assembly GCF_003031525.2 of Neophocaena asiaeorientalis asiaeorientalis. Classification (NCBI taxonomy): domain Eukaryota; kingdom Metazoa; phylum Chordata; class Mammalia; order Artiodactyla; family Phocoenidae; genus Neophocaena; species Neophocaena asiaeorientalis. The sequence continues at coordinate 4,594,169 of NW_020174438.1, forward strand.
ATTGTAACATACTTTAATCTCACCAAATTATTATAGAAAATATCTTTAATATGAAGTAGTGATGGATGTTAGTTTCTTGGATTAAAGTAGCCAAAAATTATTCAGACAGGTGAGTTGTACACAACTGTGATTATAACTTCCTGTAATCAAATAGGTTACACATTTAGTGTGCAATCTATTTGTATATGATACACTTTTTTTTTTTTTTTTTTTTGGCGGTACGCAGGGCCTCTCACTGTTGTGGCCTCTCCCATTGCGGAGCACAGGCTCCGGACGCGCAGACTCAGCGGCCATGGCTCACGGGCCCAGCTGCTCCGCGGTATGTGGGATCTTCCCGGACCAGGGCACGAACCCGTGTCCCCTGCATCAGCAGGCGGACTCTCAACCACTGCGCCACCAGGGAAGCCCGATACACTATTTTTTAAAATATTTGTATTCCATTCAAGACAAAGAAAAGAGTAGAGAGATTTATCACACATTGGCAGTTTATCATTAAAGCGAGTTAGGCACAAGTAAAAAAAAATCTTATGTATTTCTAAATTAATTCTGTAACTGAGCAGTTGCTTAACTGTTACAGGACTTTCCAATTTGAGGCTTCTAAGGAAAAAAAATTATTCTATGTACTTTTTAAAAAATATATTTGTTTTTAAAATATATATGTTTTTAAGTAATATATTTACATTTGTTTTTTTTGTTTTTTTTATTTTTGGCTGCGTTGGGTCTTCGTTGCTGTGCGTGCGCTTTTCTCTCTAGTTGTGGCGAGCGGGGACTACTCTTCATTGTGGCGTGGGCTTCTCATTGTGGTGGCTTCTCTTGTGGAGCACAGGCTCTAGGGCGCGTGGGCTTCAGCAGTTGCAGTGCGCGCGCTCAGCAGTTGTGATGCAGGGGCTCTAAAGCGCAGGCTCAGTAGTTGTGGCGCACGGGTTCAGTTGCTCCGTGGCACGTGGGATCTTCCCGGACCAGGGCTCGAACCCGTGTCGCCTGCCTTGGCAGGAGGATTCTTAACCACTGCACCACCAGGGAAGTCCCTCTATGTACTTTTGATACTAGGGGATTTTCCCCCTTAGTTATTTGTTAGTGTACATAACACAGCATTTAAAGATTTATTCTTTTAATACAATCCATAGACTTGATAATTTTTTTAGATTAATGTAATTGTCTAGTTCCAAAATATAGAAATATATAAATAAGGTTAATTTGTCCTTTAGGATCTGTAATGTTTAGTGATTCTCTTTTACTCATTTTTCTTTCTTTTTTCCTGCTTGACAAAGATTTGTATAGAAAGACTGACTGATGGGTTATGATGCAGCCTCTAGTAACTGGTAGACATCTCTCTAAAGGTTCTTCCTATAATTAAGTGTGACCCTCATTTAAAATCTTCACTGGGGTAATGATAAAAATGTCATGTGATCTTAGGGTTTGGAAAGGACCTTAAAGGTTTCCTGGTCAAATTCCAGCCTCCTTTTTGATGGTTAAATTAGTTTGTATACAATAGTCTTTTCCAAATGGTCATGTAGCTTCCAGTGATTCATCCTTAAGTATGTTCTTCGTGCCTGTTAGGTGCTGGACAATGTGTTGGGTGCTGGGGATACAACAGTAAATAAGACAGATGTGGCCCATGCCCTCAGATTCAGTCTAATAGCATTTTTTTAGTGACGATAAACTTGCTCTTGTATATGTATTCACCTTCATAGTTTTATACACATCATCTTCAAGGGTCTTGTTCTACTTCACAAATTTATAAGAACATTAGCCTGACCTATTCAGGTTAATATTCCAGTTGTTGTTCCTGTACTTGGAAATACTATGTTTTTCTCCTTCGAAATCCTGTTTCTAAATTTGTATTAAAATATATACATACTCATGTTCTTTTTTTCAAAAGTTGGTGGTTCTAAAATGTTTAGATGTGTTGGTAAATTACAAATATAAGACTCTTAACCTAATAAATTGGACTTTCTAGACCATATGCAGGGCAGAATGTTAAATCTTACCTATCCTATTTAATTATTTTATACTAAGAGTGAGATTTCAGACACTTACATGATCTAGTTGAAAGTGATTAAATGGGGATCTGGTCCATGTAATGCTGGATGTTACACTATGTACATGTACATTTAGGATCTTAATTCAGTTGCCTTCTGCTTTTCAAAAAGAAATTTCAACTAGGACAAATCTTTGGACATTATTTTTGGCTAGCTTTGTAACAGATCATATTAGAGACCAGAGACTAGTGCCAGCTATTGCTAGTAGAGTCATGAGCTCTTGCTACTGCTCTGGCAGTCATTTTTAGAGGTGTTAGTTGCAGTGCTGCAAGGGTATGAAAACATTACAAGAACATGGTATAATGAGAAGTTAATATACTCCATATCACACCATATTAATATCTGTGGCAAGTTTCAAATACCAATATTGATGTATTTTATAATCTCAAATCACCTTAGCCCTCTGGTTCAGGTAGCTACTCCTATATGTGGAGGTAAGAGCTCAATAATTGAATAAAGTCACTCAGTGGTCAGTTACCAAGCAGCTAGATGAGGCTTTTCTTCCAGATTTAAAACAGGAATAAAATAGGAGGGTCCAAGGTGTAGGTCAGAATTAGCTACTATTTCTTTCTGTCTCTCAAGAGAAAGAGCAGAAGATGGCACTCCCCACATCCTAGCACAAAGGTAGCTGGGAAGTGAGGAACCCATATGAAGGACCTTCAAAGGTGTTCTCGGGCTTTGGATGGCTCTCTGGCTTGGAATAGATTAGAATTTATGAAGGCTGAGAGCAAATAAGCTGCGGTAGGTTAGTGTGGAACTTGCCAAGCGATGCTCTGTGCCACTTGGCTGGGCCATCAGTGTGTTGAGGTATTGAGACCACTGATGTGAGCAGTCTTGATTTACCATGTGTGATGTGTAAATAACATCTGTGTTGTAGGAAGTGAAAAAGTTTGGAGAGCACTGTGATTTATCCTATGCTGTGGACTGCTTTCAAGCTTGTTGACCTCTATTTTTATTTGTTTCTCTCTGTTTGGTAAAGTCCTTTTTAAAGTCTCCAAACTGTCTCGTTGATGCTCATTGGAACCAAAATGGATTAAAGGAAGCACTATGCTCCCTTGAGGGTCATAATTTATGATTATGGTAATTGAAGTGAGAGCACCCTACCCCCAAGTGTAAAGTTTAAAAGATCACTTGATCCAGCTACCTTTCTCTCCTATAGATTTTATTTCTAGTGCTAAAACCTTAAAGTCTCTGTGTTTCATTTGAATAGGGAGTATATTAGTACATTTTTAAAGTTTTGCTTACCCAGTGTTTTGGTATATATCTGGAAGGGAATATTAATATATAGGCTAAAGAGATGGGCTGAAATTAATAAGGAGAACTTTTATGGGGAAACATAAAATATTTTACTATAATTATGCCTCATAAAACTAATATAAGAGGCCTGCAGTTCGGTTGGCATGAGCTATTGGCTTCTTAAAAAGCTGATGCAGTTCTTGGCTACAGAATCGCCAGGATAATAATAGGAGTGGAAATGGAGTATGTATTTAATTGACAGGGTTTGGTTGGATGACTAATTGAATATGAATGCACCGAAGGGCCAAAAGTTATCTCATGGATTCAGATTTGGGTGACTAGGGGAGTAGCAGTACCTTGACAAGATAGGGAGAAAGTAGAAATAATTTTAGCTCTGTCCAGTTTTACTCTGCAAATGAATTTAAGTTGTAATACCTAAAAAGACAATTTGGTAAAGTGATTAAGAGAATGGACTCTAGAATCTGACTCTTTGAGTTTTAATTCTAGCTTCTCCACTTAGTAATTCGGTGATCTTAAGTCTTACTTAAAGACTCTGCCTCTTTTCATCAGTCTAATAAGAATAAAAATAGTATTTTGACTTACAGGATCATTAGAAAGATCAAATGAATTAATACACATAAAAGTGCTCAGAATAGTGCATGTACATAGTAATCATTATGTGTTAGCTGTTGTTACTGTTGTTATCTTTTATTCGGGTATGTTTTCCAAAATAATTCTGTGATTTTGGTATAAAACTTAATGATATAAAAAGGATTTCTTTCATTTGGAGCAGTCCCAGGAGACTTCATTCTCTTTCCTTTTCTGCTCTCAATACCCTCTCAAATTTGTAGAACCAAGGTGTGGATTGATTAGTTATACAGTTTTAATTATTAAATCGTGTTAATCTTACTGCGTATTTTAGGGAAGTGGGAGAAGGAAAAGGTCTTCGAAAGTGTTTTATTACTGTAATTACAGTTCTTTTTGATTATTTTAAAAAGCCATATTGAAAATGTTTATTTCCTACTTTTATCATCCTCATCTGGACACTGTGTCTTAGCTCAATTAAAGTCAAAGCTCTGGTGTCAGATTTCATTTTTTTACTCCACCTCACTCCATGACATTAGCTTTGTTCTCCCACGGATTTATCTGATCCTTTGGACTGTCCTATACAGGTAAGGTTTTGCTTACCTCGACTCTCATACACTATGGAGTGTTCTCAAGGAACCTATAGGAAGCAGTTTGCTTTCTCAGAAAAACTAAAACTAGCCTAAAGACTCACCTAGGAAAGCTGTGTTTCAGAAATTACAGATGAAAGGGACAGTCTGAAGAAAGCTATCAGACTGAAGTAAGCCCCACACGTAAAGGGAACTGTTAATCTTGGTTAGTTAATCTTGGATCTATGGAAATCATGTAGTCTTGGATTTCCTTCTCTCTTATTTCCCTCTACCCATCAATATTTAAATAAGCTATACATACCCATTTCTGTCCAGTCCTTGTAAATATTTAATGAGCCTGTTGATTTAACTGCATGCCAGATAGAATTTCGAGGGGGCCTAGCAATTTGGTACCCATAACTACCAAAAATTGTGGCTGTTTTATTTATTTAAATTTTTTTTAAAAAATGTATATTTAAGCTTGTATCTAAAGTAATATTGTTCTCAGCTAAATTCTAATATCCTTTCATGAGAAGAGAATGCTACGCATTTCAGTTAATGTTCTGTCTAGTTGCAAGGAAGAGATAGCTTTAAACCCTGAGTTCTTATTTCAAACAGCTCTGCTTTGGGTGTTCAACATTAAGGTGTGTCTTGTTTCACTCTTGGCTATGCCTGCCATTATGAATTATATTCTTTCATTGCCCCAAAGGGCAGAAGTTTCATTTAGTTCCATTAGTTGTCAGTAGCATTCGTTAGGCTTAAAGAAATCACATCTTTTTTTTTTTTTTTAATTTTATTTATTTATTTTTGTCTGCCTTGGGTCTTTGTTGCTGCACGCGGGCTTTCTCTAGTTGCAGCAAGCGGGGGCTACTCTTCATTGTGGTATGTGGGCTTCTCATTGCGGTGGCTTCTCTTGTTGTGGAGCACGGGCTCTAGGCATGCAGGCTCAGTAGATGTGGCTCGCAGGCTCTAGAGCTCAGGCTCAGTAGTTGTGGTGCATGGACTCAGTTGCTCCGCAGCATTCAACTGCATTCAACAGAAAACGCGAACAATAGTGGCTTAAATGAGGTGGGGGATGTATTTTTCTTTCCTGTAACATAAAAAAGTCTGGAGTTAGATGATTTGATGTTTTGAGCTCGGTGTGTTGCTATCCCCAGTAAAATCTCCTAGTGGGAGAAAAGGGGAAAAAAATAGATATTGGGTGGGCAGCTAACAGTCTCTGCACATCTTTCAATATAGAGAGTTCTTATAGGGCAGCCCTCAGTAAATCATCCCTGGACTAATCATTTGTGGCCAGGAAATTAAGGTTGGTTCATCTTCTAGTTCTTGGCTTTGCAAGTCATAAAGAACAGCTTTGGCTTGGTTTTTGAAGAAGGCATAGGGTAGTGTAATTGGCAAGCACTATGAGGCTTTATGGTCTGTTCATTAAGAGTAAAGTTATTTAGCTTGTTGTGGAAAGAATGCATAACTGGATATGTATGTATGTGGCAGCCAGAAAAAAGGATTGACAATTGCTATCTTTAAGTAACCCAATCTCATTCCTAATTCACAGTCTTTGATCTTTCCAAACATGGTGATGTCTTTCATTATATATTCTATTAGAATAGTATTTTTTTAACTTCAAGGCCAGTTCACTAGTGTTTACTTAGTAGCTTTGAGTATTTAGCCAATATTTACCCTCTCCTCTTCCCACCTCAAGTATCGTGAGAAAAGAAACCCTTTGTTTTTGCTCATCTTTGTATCCCTAATGCCAGGCATATATGAGGTACTAAATAAATATTTGGTGAACAAACGATTGACTGAAGAAACAAGAATGGTAGCATTCTGTTTTACCTTGAGTACTCCAAGATTGAGAATCTGCTATTTTAGGAATTCACCTTTTCAACTTTTATATAGCTCTAGAGAAACAACATAATAGAATAGAAACAATATGACTTTGGAGTCTTTTGTACAACAAACTGTTTTTGATCCCTTACTGCGTGTGAGATACTGCTGGAGTTTCCTTATTTCAAGGAAAGAGAGAGACAAATTTATAAACACTTTAATTATTGAACTTATTATGGTAAATGCTATATGTGTACACTAGGTTCTAAAGGTGCATACAGAAGGAGTAGTTAGCCTAGATTGGAACAGTGGGTTTGAAGTGAGCAGGGTTGCGGTCCAAGAAGGCTTTCCAGAGGAGAGGCTACCCATGTGGTAAGAATTAGCCAGGTAAAGGTGAATGGGGATTGTGTTCCAGCTTGTGCAGAGGTACAGATATGAGGATGCAAGGGATGTGGGGGGTGGCAAAAGGCATAGGAACCAACTATGAAGGTCCTACTGAAGGACTTAGACTTTATCTGGAATATCATTAAAGACATTTTCGAAACAATTTATTTTTCTCTCTACTGAAAGGGGTAGCACGTCTTATCTTTTAGAAGATCTCAGAAATACAGAAAGGTATATAAAGAAGAATGTGATTACTTGTAATCTCTTCAACCAGAGACAACCACTGTTAACATTTTTGTGGACATACTGGCGTAATTCCTTAGTTTCTCATCCTTCTCTCTTTCTTCCCTCATTTTCCCCTTTTCTTCTCTCTTTCCTCCTTCTCTCTTTCCTCATTTTCTGGCCAGATTTTGTTGGCCCTTATGGCAAGACTTGAAGGACTCACTGAAGAAAGAGGTTAAGGCATGGAAAGGGGTAGAGTTTTTGTCTTGTAGACATCTTCTGAAATAAATATTATAGAAAGAGGCATAGTTTTGGGGATGGAGAGTTTGAATTTGGTTAATAGGTATGCGTTTTTTTCCACAAACACTTCGAGCACTGAGTATGTGTCCATTTCTATTTTAAGAACTTTCAAAAATTACATATTTTAATCTCATGACAAACTTACAAGATAAATATTACTATTTCCATTTTATAGATGAGGAAGTTGAGGCACAAAGAGGTCAAGTAATTTGTTTGTTCAAGGTTCACATAGCTGTAGAGCATGGAATCCAGACTCTGGATTTGTATCATGGCATTCTGGCTCCACCATTCATGCTCTTTACACTATACTATCTCTTAGGTTGAGCCCAAAATGTATGTGAAACAGTCAAATAAATATATCTAGCAGGCGTGTAGTTATGCATTTGAAGCCCAGGGGACAGGTCAGTCTTGGGAATATAGATTTGGAAGTCATCACATAGAAGGATACTAAAGTCATGAGAGTTAGTGTTTCTAGTATTGTCAGTCATGTTCTGTGACGGTACTGAGTGTGCCTTGTTTCCTGGTTACTTTTCTCTGGGAATCTCGCTTTGGCAATATTCCTTTTTAAACTGTGCCTTATAACTAGGTGTAGAGTTGTACTGCAGAATAAATGACTGTTTTTTCCCACTTTGAGATAGATATTACTTCTATTAATGCGACCAAAGCTGATTATTGCTACTTTTTTTTGTTTCCTTAAAATAAGTATACTGTATTGCCTCAATACATGTATTGACTTTGTTTGTGGTCACCTTCCCACACCTGCTCTTCTTTGGGTTTTGTTTACATAAAAGTGTGCCAAGATATATCTGCCCCATAAGGTACTTAATGATTTTTTAAGGGCCAAAATGAGAACTTTATATGATATCTGTAATTTATTTGAAGTTTGTAATTGTATTCTACCTAGCCATTTTACTTTTCTTTGTCATTAGGGAAGGAGTCAAAGAGCAAAGGAAATTTCCAGAAAGAGCTCAAAATATGCAGAAACTTTCCCCAATATTCCTGCTTTTGAATGCTCTTAGAGATCAGATGTGTGTCACAGGATTGACTTATACCCCTTTAAGAGGGCCTTGTGTGAAAAAGGGGAAATCAGAACAGGGGATGTGAGGAGGTCATTTAAATCAATTTTGCTTATGTGTAGCACCTTATCAGATCAGGTAGAAGAATTTTTTTGCTTTTTAAAAAAATTACTGTTCTTTATCCTTAGGAGTATGGGAGTATGGTTGTGGATGGTTGGTGGTTAGCAATTACACCACATGAACCTGCATTTGTATGTGATAAAATTTAGACATGTTATATCTAAAAATATTTAGGTGAATATGAGAAAATATTGGTTTTTGTGAGAAGAAATTTTTTTTTTTTTAATTTATTTTTATTTATTTATTTTTGGCTGCATTGGGTCTTCGTTGCTGTGTGTGAACTGTGCCACCAGGGAAGCCCCGGCAGGCAGATTCTTAACCACTGCGCCACCAGGGAAGTCCCGAGAAGAAATTTTTAACATTAGAAAAACCTACTTTCCAATCATTTTAGTTTATCATTATTATTATTTTTGCTTTGTTGATTGGAAGGGTAAATTCTATATAGAAATGGGTTTTATTTAGCTAACTGAGATATTCACTTATTTGCAGTAAAGCAAATGATCTGAAAGCTTCACAAGTTAGATCTTTTTATAAATTTATTTATTTATTTATTTTTGGCTGTGTTGGGTCTTCGTTGCTGCTCGCGGGCTTTCTCTAGTTGCAGAGAGCGGGGACCATTCGTTGCAGTGCATGGGCTTCTCATTGTGGTGGCTTCTCTTATTGTGGAGCATGGGCTCTAGTCGCGTGGGCTTCAATAGATGCAGCACATGAGCTCAGTATTTGTAGCTCGTGGGCTCTGGAGCTCAGGTTCATTAGTTGTGGCGCACGGGCTTGGTTGCTCCGCAGCATGTGGGACCTTCCCGGACCAGGGCTCGAACCCATGTCCCCTGCATTAGCAGATCTTTTTAACGATATAAACAATTTAAAGTGCTTGGCAGGGATTTCCCTGGTGGCGCAGTGGTTGGGAGTCTGCCAGTGCAGAGGGCACGGGTTCAAGCCCTGGTCTGGGAAGATCCCAAATGCGGAGCAGCTGGGCCCGTGCGCCACAATTGCAGAGCCTGCGTGCCACAACTACTGAAGCCTGCGCACCTAGAGCCCGTGTTCCGCAACAAAGACAAGCCACTGCAGTGAGAAGCCTGTGTGCCATGACAAAGAGTGGCTTCTGCTCGCTGCAACTAGAGAAGGCCTGCGAGCAGCGATGAAAGCCCAACGCAGCCAATAAATAAATAAATTTTTTCACATCTTTATTGGAGTATAATTGCTTTACAATGGTGTGTTAGTTTCTGCTTTATAACAAAGTGAATCAGTTATACATATACATATGTTCCCATATCTCTTCCCTCTTGCGTCTCCCTCCCTCCCACCCTCCCTATACCACCCCTCTAGGTGGTCACAGAGCACTGAGCTGATCTCCCTGTGCTATGTGGCTGCTTCCCACTAGCTATCTGTTTTACATTTGGTCGTGTATATATGTCCGTGCTACTCTCTCACTTTGTCACAGCTTACCCTTCCCCCTCCCCATATCCTCAAGTCCATTCTGTAGTAGGTCTGTGTCTTTATTCCTGTAGCCAGGAATCTGAGGTTCAGATGTCATCTGTTAGAGACGAGCCTCCTCCATCTGGAATTTCTGCTAGTGTTGGAGGGTCTCCTGCAGAGGCCGGGGGTGGCTCTGTTTCACCATGGGGACAAGGACACTCTAAAATTTTAAAAATTAAAAAAAATAAGTGCTTGGGAACTTTCCTCACTTGTAACTGTTCCTGTAATGTGAGAATACCCATAGGTGTGGAAAACTAAAATTATGAAGACATTAGAAATGTTATTCTATTTTAGGAGAAGTTGAAAATTGTCAGAAATAGAAAGTTATTTAGTTATTTAATCCTGTATATATATATGACCTTTAAAATATATATGACCATCCCCTCTGAAGTAGAAATAAAATGAAAATTTGATTAAAAGAACATAAAGAGTTTCTAGACTATAAAGATATATATAAATTTGGGGGGGGGCATTGCCCCAACGTTTCATTTTATATCTCTCTTTAAAAAATTTAAATATATGGCGACAGTATATCTTTTAGTATGCTGACTCGAACCCGTGTCCCCTGCATTGGCAGGCAGATTCTCAACCACTGCGCCACCAGGGAAGCCCTCAGCCTTTCTTGAATGGAGAATTTTAAACCCTTTCAAATTCTCTTAAGTTTATTTATTTCACCTTTTTAAAATATGTATATCAGCAGAATATAGCAGTGGTGTTACAAAATTTAATGTCTCTCGCCATGACTTTTGCATTTTCAGCATTTTAATATTCTGTTGTGAGGGAGAATAACTTGTGGATAAGTGTGACCAGTGTATAAAATTGTTCTCTTCTTAGTGATAGTGAAACAATTACTGAATTGTAACTATTAGCAAAAATATAGATGCCTAGCACTTGTTTTCGCATGACTCACGTTGTAGCTCACTGAAATGACTTATCTGTCCATTACAATAAAAAGAAAATCTGGACATTTAGAGTATTCGGTTCTCAGGAAAGCTTTCAATAATAAAATAGGTAGTCAGAATTTTGTAATTTTGATGGAGTCAGAAGCTGGGAAACTTCCCTTCTTTTAAATTAAATCTGTTTCTGGATTTATTTCTAAGTGTTATAATAGGCTACATTGTAGATATATGGGTGAGTTAGAAATAGAGCAGCCCTCACAGGGACTGAAACCAACCCTTAAATTATTTTAACTCCTCATTGGATTAAGGTTATCTGCTGTTTATGATGTCTTTAGGCTAGCTGCCTGCTAAAGGTAAACATAAATTCACTTTGGAGGACGATATCATCCAGAGTCTCAAATTATCTCCACCTTAAAAAACAACAACAACAATGTTCAGCATACAGTTCAAAGTAATCAATTTGAGGAGATAAGACAATGTGACAGAAAACTAAGATAAATAATAGTAGAAACAGACTCACAAAGGATTCAGATAATGGTACTAACAGACAAGACTGTGCTTTAATATGTCTAGGGAAAATAAAAGATTTAGTATTTTGGCAGAGTATTGCAAACTAATAAAAGAACCAAATGAAATTCAAGAACTGACAAAATATAGTAACTGAAATAAGTAACTCAGAGATTAACTTCACAGCATATTAGGCATTCCTGAAGAGAGAATTAGTAAACTGGAAGATAGATGAGAAGAAGATATTCCACCTATTTCATGGTGAGGGTTAAAAGGGTAAAAAATATAGAAATGAGTAAATTAAAAAGAATCAGTGTGTAAAATATCCTAAGAAATCTCCAAATACTACTAGAACTAATAAATGAGGTCAGGGAAGTTGGAGGATATAAGGTCAATATACAAAAACTAATTGTTTTTGAATATACTAGCAATGAACTAGTGAAATTCAAATTCAGATGGAAATACAAAAGACCTAGAATAGGAAAACGAATTTGATAAATATGAACAAAGTTGGAGGATTTACACTAATTGACTTGAAGGCATATTGTTAAGCTACAGTGTTCAGAGCAGTTTAACACTGGAGTCAGGATAGATAATGGAACAATACTAATTCTATCAATAGGCAGAAGAGATAATCCAAACATAGACCCCCCCCCCCACACACACAGTCACACAGACACACACATGCACACACACACACTGAATTTTGGCAGAGGTACAAAGGTAATTCTGGAGAAGGGATAGCCTTTTCAACAAATGGTGAGAACATTTGATAGCCATATTAACAGGTGAACTTACATTCATATCTCAAGAACTCCAGATAGATCATAGATGTAAGTTTAAAGCAATAGAACCTCTTTTTTTTTTCCTGATGAGTCTATCAATTTTATTAGTTTTATTCATCCTTTCAGCAAACTAGCTTTTGGTTTCATTGATTTTTCTCTGTTGCTTTTCTGTTATCAATTTCATTGATTTCCATCCTCTGTTATTTTCCTTCTTCTGCTTACTTTGGGTTTAATCTGCTCTTCTTTTTTGATTTCTTGTGGTGGAAGCTGAAGTCATTGATTTGAGACCTTTATTCTTTTCTAATAAAAGGTGTTTAGTGCTATAAATTAATCCCCAAGTATTGCGTTAATGCATTTCAAAAACTGTAATAAATTGTGCTTTCATTTTAATTCAGTTCACACTATTTTTTACTTTCCCTTTTAAATTATTCTTTGACCCACATGTAATTTAGAATTGTGTTTCTTAATATTTTGGGATTTTTGTGGGTAATTGTTCTTTTATTTAAAGGTTTTAAATTTAATTCCATTGTAGTCAGAGAATACAGTTTTGTGTGATTCAAATCATTTTCAATTTATTGAATGCCTTTTATTTTTATTTATTTTCTAAATATTTATATTTATTTATTTATGGCTGTGCTGGGTCTTCGTCCCTGTGTGCAGGCTTTCTCTAATTGCAGTGAGCACGGGGCTACTCTTGCTTGCAGTGCGTGGGCTTCTCATTGCGGTGGCTTCTCTTGTTGCGGAGCGTGGGCTCTAGGCACGCAGGCTCTAGTAGTTGTGGCACGCGGGCTAAGTAATTGTGGCTCACAGGCTCTAGAGCGCAGGCTCAGTAGTTGTGACACATGGGCTTAGTTACTCCGTGGCATGTGGGATCTTCCCGGACCAGGGCTCAAACCTGTGTCCCCTGCATTGGCAGGCGGATTCTTAACCACTGCACCACCAAGGAAGTCCCTTTAATGCCTTTTACATGGCCCAAAATATGTTCTGTCTTGGCCTCTACCACTTACGTATGATGCTGTTATAATTTTTCTTCTTGGTAATTATAACAGTTTCCCATCCAGTCTTTGTTACGTTATCACTGCCTACATTTCACTATTGCCTGAGTTATTATTCCTGAATACCAATCTGATTTGGTCACTCTTGATCTTCTCCAAAAGTCGGTGTTATCCCACTACCTATCTGCAGAATGAAATTTATTCTCTTTATCGTGGGAAACAAGGTTAATTATCTGGCTACTAGTTATCTTTCTAAGAAAACCTCATCTAGGACTTTTATCCTTTCTGCCTCTTTCCACACATTTTGTATACCAACCATGTTAAGCTGGTTTTCTTTTCCAGATATACATTATAGCATGCATCTCCTATATATCTTTGATCAAGCTATTCCTTTTTCCTGGAATTTTCTTTCTCTTCCCTTCTTGCTTTTCATCTAACACTCATGCCGATTCTGCTGCACCTGTGGAACTTTCTTTGCTTTCCTCTGCTGGTGTCTGTATCCTTGGTTCATTCTTAATATGTCTTATGGTATGCTTTGATTTTGGGTGCATATTTAAGTAGGCATTCAGTGTTCCTTCAGATCTCAGTAGTGAGGAAATTAAGACAATATTAAGAGGTTCTTAAAAATTAATATATTTAGTATCCTTAATACAGCACATGGATCAAGGGGTTCAGGAATGGCGAAAAATTTAAAGTTACCTTTTGGAGTAAGTTGAACACTGGATTCTAGGTTTTCTGCACCTTTTATAAGTCATCAACATTAAAGACAGAGTTTACAAATGGAACAAAATTCCCAGCTCAGTTTTCAATGAATCTTAGATAAAACCGAGCAGTTTGACAATGCTACAGAAAGCAATGAACTACAAAAAGAAACTGAAAATAGTTTATCAACTGATGTCTATAAAATTATATGTTCCTGTAGTTTAGTGAAGGTATTAATATTGATGATTAGTTGGAAAATGAAATTATGGGTGATGTAGATATGTTACACGTAGTGACAGAAATAGATGGATCTAAATATGAAGAAGAGGAGAAATTGAAATTACCTCCAAAGCTAGAAATTACTTCTGTGATAGCCAGAGCTGCCCAAGCCTTATTTTATATTATATTCAAAATTTAGTGTAAGTTATGATAAAACAATAGAGAGAATATCTTGAAATAATATTTCTTCTAAACAACGTAAAGATTTCTCATTATAATAAAATGATGTATATATATGTTTTAAGTTAAAAATGTCAGAGGTGTTTATCATTTTTTATGATTCTCAGCTTTAACTAACTTGTTTGATCAACCAACTAATTACCTGTTATACACTTTGTGATCTATAAAGACCTGTTTGAATAGGAATTGTTCTTATAGCTAGGAAAATAAGCTGTGTGCAGTAGTAATGTTTGGATAGCACTGTACTGTTTTCATAGCCCTTTTAGGTGTGCTGTTTCTTGGGAGGAAAGGAATACTAGTGAAAGTTGTCAATAGGTATATGGAATCTCATGGTCCTTCTACCTAATCGGTGGAAGAAGGATGCAGAGGAGAGGCTAGGTGAGCAAAGAAATACTAAGGGATTTTCTGACTAGCATTACAGAAGCTCTTTAGAACTTGAACTATACTATGGACATTTTTAGAGGTGTTAAGTAAGTATGGTATGTGTAGGCATAGCTGAATATACATGTTTTCAGATATCATTGAATCCTTGAAGGTTAGAGATCATGTATATCAGAATATTAGATTTGATGATAACACATAAATCTGTTCTCTTCTAAGAGAGATGCATTCTAACCTTTAGCATAGAAAGTTGGGAGGAACCCTTTAGTTGTCAGGAGTCTTATGAGAAGTGCTGACTAGTGTTTCTCTAATGATTTCACCCCAATTCCGAAGGTTTTAGTCATGCGTGACTGTGAATTTAATACATTAGGTAATTGCTCCAGTTCTGTCTTTATCCTTATTTGGTTTTTTATCTTCCCATTTCATGCCTGTTCTTGTTCTTATTTAGCAATTGACCTTTTTATATGGATTTGGGGGGGCGGGGAAAACCCACCACGCCACACCAGCAATGAAATGCCTCCATCTCAGACCTGCCATATTTATAAATGTTTTTCTTTGAAGTGTTTGTTAAGTCTGAGCTGTTTTATCCAGTTGCAAACTGTGGGATATTTGTTTTAAAGTAGAATTATAACATGATCATTTGTTTTCAAGGTGAAACATTTCCAGCTGAACTGCTTAAAAAATAACTTTTGTAGTCTAGATAGTTTTAGTCAATAAAATATATTAAAGACAACAGATCGATGCAGTTAAAACAAACTTTTTTAAAAAACCAATTTTAAACCATGTCAGTCAACTGAAATTTAAATGTTAAATTACTAAATTTCCATTTAAATATCCCATCTTCCATCAGTAATGCTATTCTCCAGAAATAGCTAATCTTAATCTGTTGATCTTAATCTTCTCTGTTGGTATTTGTTCAGTGAATGAGAACAGTGTCCTGCCCCTGCACTGTCAATTCCTGATCTACAGATTCCAAGAGCATAATAAAATGGTGCTTAATTTAAGCTATTACATTTTCAGATGGCTTATTATGCAGCAAGAGTAATTGGAAAATAAGTGGAATTTAAACATGCTAAAGAGAAAAGGCATTTGTACTGCTTTAGCAAAAGTTCTGAGATAGGATATTAAGTTGTCTGAAGCTTAGTATTTATTTTGGATTTGGAGGGATGTTAGGTCATAACAGAGAAGAGAAGGCTGCAGAGGTGGTAGGGGCCAGTTGTTTATGGCTCTACATAATTCGTTAATAGGTTTAAATTTTTTTCTGTGTGCAGTGAGACCATAAAGATTTTTTAAGTATAAAAGATTATATAGAAAATGACTGTGGAATTTATTGTCTTTCTCTTACATCATCCCAACTTCCTGGAATGTGTCTTCAAGTTCATTTATTCTTATATGTGTTTACTCAGCAAGCATTTGTCACATATATTCTTTCTGACAGGAGCATAGTTCTGGTAAAGTATGAAGGCTTATGTCTTTGTTTTGTTTTTGTTTTCATGAAACTGTATACAGTCAAAACAAGGGTCTAACACGAAGGCTAGCTATAGTGTTATTTATCTCTCTCAGTAGATAAAAAATTACCATGGCTTTGTGCATACATTAAGTAGTCATATTGAACATTCAGAGCATGAATATGGTAGAAAAGACTTGAAGGTTAAATCAAGATCAGAAAATATTATTTGGTGGGGATACACATTTCTGTGGATTTGTGAAAACTCATTTGTTCATATCTATGAAAAAGCCTTGTGGGAATTTGATGGAGATTACATTGAATCTGTAGATCAATTTAAGGAGAATTGACATCTTAACAATATTGATCTACCAAACTATGGACCCAGATTTCTTTGCATTTATTTAGGTCTTCTGTAATTTCTTTCATCAGTGATTTGTAGTTATCCTGCAACCTTACTAAAATCACTTATTAGTTCCGTGAGTTTATGTTCATTTTCTTTCAGTGCTTTTACTTTTGATTATTCCTATTTAAAAAATATTCTTGACTTTCACATCATGATAGCACACTTGTGATTCTGCTGTCTTAGTCAGTATGACCTTTTAAAAAACATTTTCATCAAAATGTTGTCTTGTACAGAAACTAAGAAAATGTTTTGCTTCTAAGTCTTTGTTTTACTTTACCTTATATTTATTACTTACCATTTTCTACCAGAATTAGGTTCTGAAAGGCTTTGTCAGTCTTCCTTTAAAAAGCAGTGCTATTTTAATATCTAGAATATTTGCCATCTGAAAACATATTTTAAGGGAACCATAAAGCTAGATATCAATACAGAAAAAAATTTGTAATTTGAAAAATAACATGCTTACTGTATCATTTTACAAATCTGACTTTGTTAATTGCTTTGGTGCTTTTATAGATTACTTCACAATAGGGGTAATATAACTAGTGTTACTTTCTTTCATTGCATATTGTTTCATGTGGGATTCTCTCAAGGCGGGGGTGGGGGTGGGTGGCTAGCAGATATCTTCCTGCCATGCCTTTCTTTGATCTCTCTTTACAGGCAGAAATTCATGTAATTGACTAAAGGCCCCATGCCTAATTAATGGAAGAGGTAAGAATGGGGGCCCAGATACATCAATATTTTATAGAGTAACCAAGGATTGAGTGGAATTAATAACAATTTAAGAAGGGGAATACTCTCATGAGACTATTGGTTTTGTAGCAGACAAAATCTTTCACGTCTGGATACATATTTGGTGTCTACTTATAGTACCCACCTTTATGAGTTCACCCTGAGTTTTGCAGAATGATTCCCTCCAAGTGTTTGTGTCAGTTACATATCCTATCAGTGCGTTGCCAAGTGGTACCTTTCTTTAGACTGTTATTCTCTTTGGAGATATCTCATCTTGTAAATAGTCTTAAAATAG
The DNA here is from genome assembly GCF_003031525.2 of Neophocaena asiaeorientalis asiaeorientalis. Classification (NCBI taxonomy): domain Eukaryota; kingdom Metazoa; phylum Chordata; class Mammalia; order Artiodactyla; family Phocoenidae; genus Neophocaena; species Neophocaena asiaeorientalis. The sequence goes on from NW_020174438.1 coordinate 4,611,548, forward strand.
TCAATATAAATTCTGATTACAGATACCTCCTCAAACTTCTGGCTAGTGGAAATAGTTATATTGGTTGCTTAAAATCAGTCTGCAAGTTTAATGTGGTTGGTAATGGAAGCGCTAAGAAGTCAATGGCTTTATGGCATTATAGTTTGTCATTTTTGACATTCACATATAGAAGTCATTTTTGCAGTGAATGGTGACTTCACACCAGAAACTTTTTTTTTTTTTGAGAAATAGCATAATATGACCTCTGGAATTTAGGTAGGTAGAAGGAAAAAATGTTTTGATCCAGCATAAACTAGTCTTGAAAAGTAAGGTTGTTATTCTTAGAAATTGTGGCTTTGTTTGATGTAGAAGCTTTCTACAATAATCCTAATTTTCTAAATAGGTGTGAGTCACACCTTGTACTACTTTGACATTACAGGAAGACCTGATAACATAGTCCCCTTAGATATTGAAAAATATAAAGCCAAACTACATTCCCAAGTCTGTAGCAGATGAGGAAATTAATTTACATTTACATCTAAAAGGCGGATACATGAAAAGAAATTAGAAGGCTTTGTGCAATATTTCAGTTCATAGACTATCCTTATCCAAGCTTGTTACTAAGAGAAACGTTTAAAATGTTCAGAAATGGTGCAGTTCATGCCTGGGATACAGGTTACTTACCTGCTAATGATGATGACTTCAGTATGTGCTTCTTTCTCAGAATTTCAGAATTAGCAATGAGAGAAATCTAGGCTGAAATCTTGGAGGAATGATGTTTCTTAAGGAAAGGTGCAAAGTTACAAGGCTTAAGAGCTTAAAGAGGATGGATTACTTTTACTTCTGTTCTTATTAACCTGAAGGTTACATCAAATGCTGAAAGAAGTCAGATTTGAGCACCTGTAGGCTTAGGTACTTTATGGCATTTAAATGTTCCATGAGATTATATATCTGGATAACAAATTTCCTCAGCATTCTGTCATTTTTATCCCTCCTTTCTCTCCCCTTCCCTGTTCTCCCAGCCTTACCTCAGAATTTATTGAACAATTGATTGTCACAGAGATGAATATTAATACCTTTATTTAAATTAAAAAATAAATTCACATCTTTTCTCGTAGAAGTTAAATCCAGTTTAACTGATTTGACAAGTATTGGTGTTGTCAAATGAATTATATGGCACCCACTTTTTGTAAATTGAACTAAATTTGTAGCTTGAAGATTTTGGTTAAAATATAATCAGAGGCTGAGAGAATTTTTTAAATTTAATTTAAAAATATCATTTTCACTTATGCTTCCAGAAAAGTAGAATAGATATACTTTTCCTTATTCTCCCCACCAACTACAGCTAAAGTCCCTGGACATTCTATATTCTTTTTCTTTTTTAAATAAGAAGATTCTTAGGGTGAAGGCAGACTGATAATGGAACTCTTAAAGGTAAAGGGACTTGAGTAACATGGTAGTGAGATCTTGGGTTTTTTGTTGATTTATATATCCCAGACTGGGTGTTGTAGAAGTCAGCAACCCAGCAGTGCCAGTTGGCACAAATGGGGGAAAAAAAAAGGGCAAGAAAAGCATGCTCTGTCTGGTAAAGGGAAAGGGGAGCCTACCAAGACAAGAACTTTTAGGTAATAACCATTCTATCCAAACACCACAGAAGAAAGACTGCAGCTGCACCTCTGCCCCAACTGCAGTGGTGTCCGAGAAGGCTGAGTGGAAATTCAATATTTTCATTTAAGTCAGGACTTTCATCCATGAGTGAAGAATCAGTCCCCTTCCGCCTCCTATTGTCACAGAAGCCACAAGGATCCCCTTCCCTGATAGCATCCACAGAGACTGAGTAGGGAAACTGGACTTCCACCCCCATCAGGCGATAATTTGGCAGTACCCTTCTTCCCCTGCCAGAGCACTATCAGAGGAGGCATGCTAAAATAGAAGATTTGACTAAGATCTGGAATTTTATACATAATATTTTAAATTACTAGGCTTCAAGTGAAAATTAATCATAATACTAAGAACCAGGAAAATCTTAACTTGAATGAGAAAAGACAGTTAACAGATACCAACACCAAAATGACACAGATGTTAAAATTATCTGACAATGATTTTTAAAGCAGCCATCATACAAATGCCTTTACAAATGTAAAACAATTACAAACACACTTGAAACAAATGAAAAAATATATTGTTTCAGTAAAGAAATAAAAGATACAAAGAAAAACTAAATGGAAATTTTAGAACCAAAAAATACAATAACTGAAAATTTAAAAAAAGGGAGAAAACCCCTCAGTAGATGGACTCAACAGCAGCGTAGAAAGGACAGAGAAAAGAATCCATGAACATGATGATAGAGCAATAGAAATTTCCTAGTCTCAACAACTGAGAGAGAATAGAACAAAACAAACAAATGAATAGAGCTTCAGGTACCTGTGGGAGTATATAAAAGATCTGGCATTCATATCATCAGAGTGCTGGAAGAAGAGAAGGAGGGTGGGACTATAAAACTATTCGAAGAAATAATAGCAGGAAAAAATCCCATTTGGCAAAAGTTTATACAAACTTACAGATTTAAGAAGCTGAGTGGATTCCAAAAAGGATAAAGCCGAAGAAATCTATGCCAAGGCACATCATGGTCAAATTTCTGAAAACCAAAGACAGTCTTGAAAGCAGCAAGAGAGAAATGACACCTAAGCTATAGGGGATATATATTTTTTTTATTTAACATCTTTATTGGAGTATAATTGCTCTACAATGGTGTGTTAGTTTCTGCTTTATAACAAAGTGAATCAGCCATACAGGGGATATTTTTTTGAGTGACAGCAGATTTCTCATCAGAAGCTATGGAGGCCATAGAAAGTGCTGTAGCATTTTTCAAGTGATTTGAGGAAAGAACTATGAACCCAGAATTCTGTATGCTTCAGGAATGAGGGAGAAATCAACACATTCTCAGATGAAGAAATACTAAGCATTTGTGTTGTATCATACAAAAATGTATTTGGTCTTTGTTCCCAGTTCCTGCACAGAACTCTTAAAAGCCTCGAATTTCTGAGTGATAAGGAGTGTCTTTTATTATCCACAGAGAGTCTCTTCCTATCACACCTGGGTTTATGCTACTGAGATAGCTTAGGGTTAGGACTCTCGACAGCCTCAGGAAGGCGCTGGTCCCCAGAAAGATGAATAATGCTCTTTCTGGCACTTTCCGCCCCACACACTGACCTCCAAAAAGGTGAAGGGGGTCTGAAAATAGAGCTCTATAAAAACTCTTGAACAGTGAGATTCAGAGAGCTTCCAGGTTAGTGAACACATCAACTTGCTGGGAGGGTGGCACACCTGCAGAGGGCATGGAAGCACCATGCCACTCTCCTTTGTATACCTTACTCCATGCATCTCTTCCATTTGGCCGTTTCTGAGTTGTGTCTTTTATAATAAACCGATAAGTGTAAGGACTGTTTTCCTGAGTTTTCATATGTATCAAACGACAGAGTTTCAAAAATGTGAAGCAAAACTGATAGAACTGAAAGGAGAAGCAAACTAATTTCCATTTATAGTTAATAGACTTCAACACCCTTCTCTCATCAGTTGATAGAACAACTAGACAGATAATCAGCAAGGATATACTGTCAGCCAACAGGATCTAGTCAACATTTATAGAACATTTATGTCCTGTAAGTCTATAATTTTTTCAGGTTAAAAATTTTATAACCTGAAAAAATTTTAAAGAATTGAAATCATACAGAGTATGTTCTCTGACCACAGTGGAATCAAACTAGAAGTCAAACCACATGACAGATGTCCTAAAAATAAGTGAATGGTTAAACAAACTGTGGTACATATGTACCATGACATACTCAGCAATAAAAAGTAACAAACTGTTGATACACTCGACAGTGTGGATGAATCTTAAGGGCATTATGCTGAGTGAAAAAAGTCAATCTCACAAAGGCACATAGTATATGATTCCATTTATATAGCATTCTCAAAATAACAAAGTTACAGAGGTCAAATTAGGAACAAATTAGTGGTTGCAAGGGGATTGAGGTGGGGGAGGGAGTTGGGTGGAACTATAAAGGTGTAGCATGAGTGACATATTTATGGTGATGAAATAGTTTTATTTCTTGTTTTGGATGGTGATTACACAAATATATACAAGCGATAAAATGACACAGAACTATACACATTGTACTAATGTCAGTTTTCTGGTTTTGATATTGTACTGTAGTTGTGTAAGTAGTAACCATTGGGGGAAAATGGGTGAGGAGTACAAGAAGCCTCTCTACTCTTTTCGAGTTGCTTAGATTCTATAATTATTTCAAAATAAAAAGTCAAAGTATTGTTTTACCAGAGGTATATTTAATAAAAATTTTAAAATTTCCCATCCCTTTGTAGTATATTTGATTAAAGAAGTTGTCTCTAGGTGAAAGAATAACACATATAATTAATATTCATAAGATTACTTTTTGGAAAGCCATTTTGTATACTTCTCAGAAAATGAGAAACTAAATCATCCTCATGTCCGGCTACAAATATTTTTGCAAGTTGGATGATTTCCAATTAATTGCTTTCAATTAAAGTAAAGGAGGACCTGATCATTTCACAATATATACAAATATCGAATCACTACGTTGTACAACTGAAACTAATGTAATGTCATGTGTCAATTATATCTCAATTAAAAAAAGCAATTGTGACAAAATCTTAATAATTTTTAAGCCTGGGTGATGGGAATATACATGTTCATCAAATTCTTGTTTTTGATATTTGAAAATTTTAATAATACAGTTTTTAAGCTTAATGAAAAAGATATTGAAATGCCGGTGTAGGGTTTAGAAATCTCACATACTAGCCTATAACTAAACAAGAGTGAAAGCAAGAGATCAGTTAGTTTGTTAGCTAGTTAGTTATTTAGTTATTACAACAGCTGTATTAAAAAGAGTATAGTGGTTTGAACCAAGCAATGGAAATGGATGTGGAGAGAAGTGGTTGGATGTGCAATATATTTTACAGATCAGACCCATGATTGTTGGAGGTTTTTAGGTGAGTGAAGGTAAAGTGAGCATCAAGGAGAATAAAAATAGGCTACATTTTAAAAAAATTACAGAGGATCATAATTTATTAGTTTCCTCAGTGCTTAAGCACAGTGCATGGCTATATGTTTAATAAATAGCTATTGATTGCTTTGGGGAGAGGAGAGAAATTGTATGCAAGTAACAATAAAACCATTTTTCTCAAAGCTTCTTAGAACCAAGGAAATAATAGCAAAGGAGCAAGAAATAGTATTCTGTGGCAGACATGACTCTTAGAGCCTGGGGTCATTGTTCGGATATTATCTGCGTTGGTCCAGGTGGAGAGAAATTCCTGTTTTGAGAGCTGAATTACACTAGATAAGAAAACAAGTAGAAAAATAAACATTTATTCATATAAGAATGATTAGAAAATACAGTTCAAAAGAAAACACAGCTATTTCCCCTACCTGTTTTAAAGTGATGAAAAGTTCACAACTCTGTAAATTCACTACCTTTTATTTTGTTGAGCATTTTTCCCCAGAAATTGAGTTTATAAATTAATAAAACTGACAAAATGTATTATTTCTCACTTGCAGCCCAAACAATAGGTTTTTTAGTTTTTTAATATTTTTTTTAGGACTTTGAAGTTCAGTACTGTCATTTCATCTAATTCCACAGTCATCAAAGTCTTTAACTAGTGTGTGATGTCCCACTACAGATTCTTTAACTGGCATGTATTCTTGGTATTAGAACATGTTGTAAGATAGGTGAGGACTAAGATAGATTGATGTTCTCTGGTGATCCTTGCAAAAAGATAACCTTTGCTTTTAGTTTTCAGGAAGACAGAATCAATATTTTTGAAGGGAAGAGTGTTTATTGTTAATGATGTAATAAGTATCATGTAAACTCTTTGGACTTTGTAAAATATTAGTTATTTCGTTAATTCAGCAGTTATTTGAATGCCAAATTTGTGCAAAGGTACAAGAAGGTAAAGAAGGAACCATGATGAAATGGGTAGGAGGGGCAGAGACGCAATATAGTCAAGACCCACACTCCCAAGTAGGCGACCTACAAATGGGAGGATAATCAAAATCGCAAAGGTTCTCCCCAAGGAGCGAAGGGTCCAAGCCCCACATTGGGCTCCTCAACCCAGGGGTCCTGTACTGGGAAGATGAGCCCCCAGCATGTTGGACTTTGAAGGCCAGTGGGGCTTGTACTGGGAAAACCTGGAGGGCTGTAGGAAATGGACTTCAACTGAAGGACAGGTACAAAATCTCACATGTTTCAAGACCCAGCACAGAGGCTATAATTTGAAATGAACCTGGGTCAGACCTACTTTCTGATCTTAGAGAGCCTTCCAGAGAGGCAGGAGGCAACTGGGGCTCTCCCTGGGGACATAGACACTGGTGGCAGTCATTTTTGGGAACTCAGTCTACCACAAGGACACTGGTGCTAACAGCACCATTTTGGAATCTTCCCTCTAGCCTGTTACTGCCAGGGGCTTAGCTGCCCACCAGCCAGTCTGCGCCAGTGCTGGGACCCCTCCAGGCCAAGCAGCCAGCCATATGGGGACCCAGGCATGCCCACCAGATAGCCCAGGACCTGGCCCTGCCCACCAGTGGGCTGACATCAGCCCCAGGATCCCCCAGGCACTAGCCCCAATCAACCACAGGTCAACACTGTTCTCGAGACCACCGCCACCTGCAGCCAGCTGCCTTGGGATCTGGCCCTCCCCACCAGCAGTTTGGCACCAGCCCCAGGCCCTGCAGCCAGCCATGCCAGGACCCAGCCCCACCCACCAGCAGCTGGCAGCCTCCACATGAGGCAGGGTCTGCAGCCAACTGCCCAGGAGCCAGCCCCACCCACCAGCACACCCACAGTAGTTGGCCCCACCACAACAGAAGGGCCCACTCAGCCTACATATGGGGCACTCCTAGGTCACATACCTTTGTTGACCAGAGGGGAGTGTGTTGCTGAGTCCCATAGAATGTTTCCTGCATAAGACCACTTCTTGAAGATCAGGAAATATAACCAACCTACTTAATATGTGCAAATAAGGGGCTTCCCCGGTGGCGCAGTGGTTGAGAGCCCGCCTGCCGATGCAGGGGACACGGGTTCGTGCCCCGGTCTGGGAGGATCCCACATGCCGCGGAGCGGAAAGGCCCGTGAGCCATGGCCGCTGGGCCTCCGGGTCCGGAGCCTGTGCTCCGCAACGGGAGAGGCAAAAAAAAAAAAAAAAAAAAAA
>NW_020174438.1:4618807-4632837 GCF_003031525.2 Neophocaena asiaeorientalis asiaeorientalis
CCCCCAGGGGAAGGAAAAAAAAAAAAAAAAAAAAAAATATGTGCAAATAAGCACAGAGAATTGGGCAAAATGAGGTGACAGAGGATTATGTGACAAATGAAGGAACTAGATAAAACCCCAGAAGTAAAACTAAACAAAGTGGAGATAGGCAATCTACTTGATAAAGAGTTCTAGATAATGATCATAAAGATGCTCAGCAAACTGGGGAGAATGGATGAACACAGTGAGAGTTTTAACAAAAAGTTAAAAAATATAAAGATAAATCTGAGCTGAAGAATACAATAACTGAAATTAAAAATACACTAGAAGGAATCAACAGTAGATTAGATTAGATCAAAAATAAAGATCAGCAGAAATAAATGAGATAGAGACTAAAAGACAATAGAAATGAGAAATGAAACTAAGAGCTGGTTCTTTGAAAAGGTACACAAAATTGATAAACTTTTAGCCAGACTTATCTGGAAAAAGATAGAGAGGGCCCAAATAAATAAAATCAGTAATGAAAAAGAAGTTACAACCAGCACCACAGAAATACAAAGGATCATTAGAGATTACTACAGACAATTATATGCCAATAAAATGGACAACCTAGAAGAAATGGATAAATTCCTAGACACACAATCTCCCAAGATTGAATCAGGAAGAACTATGAAATATGAATAGACTGATTACTAGTAATGAAATTGAATCAGTAATCAATAACTGCCAACAGGCAAAGGTCCAGGACCAGATAGCTTCACAGGTGAATTCTACCAAACATTTAAAGAGTTAACACTTACTATTCTCAAACTGTTCCACAAAAATTGAAGAGGAAGGAATGCTTTCGAACTTATTCTATGAGACCAGCATCACCCTGATACCAAAACTACAAAAAGACACCACAAAAAAGAAAATTACGGGCCAATGTCCCTGATGAACAGAGATGCAAAAATCATCAACAGAATGTTAGCAAACTGAATTCTTCAATACCTTAAAAGGATCATATACCATGATCAATTAGGATCTATCCCAGAGATGTGAGAATGGTTCCACATCCGCATATCATACAGTTTGATACACCACATTAACATATCACAGAATAAAAATCATAGGATCATCTCAGTTGATACAGAAAAGGCTTTTGACAAAATTCAACATAAATTTATGGTAAAAACTCTCAACAAAGTGGGTATGGAGGGAATGTACCTCAACATAATAAAGGCCATGTCTGAGAAGCCTATAGGCAGCATCATACTCAACAGTGAAAAGCTGAAAGCATTTCCTTTAAAATCAAGAAGACAAGGATGTCCACTCTTGCCACTTTTATGCAGTATAATATTGGAAGTCCTAATTATAGCATTCAGACAAGAAAAAGAAATAAAAGGCATCCAAATTGGAAAGGAAGGAGTAAAACTGTCACTGTTTGCAGATGACATGATACTATATATAGAAAATCCTAAAGATGCCACCAAAATCTATTAGAACTAATAAATGAATTCAGTAAAGTTGCAGGATACAAAATTAGTATAAGGAAATCTGTTGTGTTTGTATACACTAACTGAATTATCAGAAAGAGAAATTAGGGAAACAATGCCATTTATACTCACATCAAAAATAATAAAATAACTAGGTATAAATCTAAGGAGGTAAAAGACCTGTACTTGGAAAACTGTAAGACATTGATGAAAGAAATTGAAGATGAGACAAAGAAATGAAAAGATATATTGTGCTTGTGGATTGGAAGAATTAACATTGTTATGATGACCATACTGCCAAAGGCAGTCTACAGATTTAATGCAGTCTCTATCAGAATACCAATGGGATTTTCACAGAAGTAGAACAAATAATTCTAAAATTTGTTTGGAAATACAAAGACCCTGAATAACCAAAGCAATCTTGAGAAAGAAGAACAGAGCTGGAGGTATCATGCTCCATGATTTCAAGCTATACTACAAAGCTACAGTAACCAAAACAGTATAATACTGGCACAAAAACAGACACATAGATCAATGGAACAGAATAGAGAACCCAGAAGTGAACCCACACTTATATGGTCAATTAATCTATGACAGAGGAGTCAGGAATATACAATGAGGAAAATACAGCCTCTTTAATAAATGGTGCTCGTATAACTGGACAACTACATGCAAAAGAATCAAACTAGAGTACTTTCCCACACCATATACAAATATAAACTCAAAATGGATTAAAGACTTGTATGTAAGACCTGTAAGACAATAAAATTTCTAGAAGAAATTTTATGTAGCATACTATGTAGTATGCTCTATGTAGTATGCTCTTTGACTTTGGTCTTAGTAGTATGTTTTAGATCTGTCTCCTCAGGCAAGGGAAACAAAAGCAAAAATAAACAAATGGAACTATATGAAGCTAAAAAGCTTTTGCACAGCAACGGAAGCTGGCAACAAAGTGAAAAGGCTGCCTACTGAGTGGGAGAAGATCTTTGCAAATGATATATCTGAAAAGGGGTTAATATCCAAAATATACAAAGAACTCATACAGCTCAACATCAAAAAAAAAATCTTATTTTAAAAAGGGCAGAAGGTCTGAATAAACATTTTCCAAAAATTCAGATGGCAGACATATGAAAGGATGCTGAACATTAGTAATGATCAGGGTAATGTAAATCAAAACCACAATGAGCCATCACCTCACACCTGTCAAGATGGCTCTTGTCAAAAAGACAATAAATAACAAATGTTGGTGAGGATGTGGAGAAAAGGGAACTCTTTGTGCACTGTGGAAAACAGTATGAAGGTTCCTCAAAAAATAAAAAATAGGACTACTGTTTGATCTAGCAATCCCACTTCTGGGTATTTTTCCAAAGAAAACAGAAATGCTAATCTAAAATGATATATGCACCCCTGTGTTCATTGCAGCATTACAATAGTCAAGATATGGAAGCAACCTAAGCATTCGTCGATAGATGAATGGATAAAGAAGATGTGATTAATATATATTACTCAACCATAAGAAAAATGAAATCTTGCCACTCATTACAACATGAATGGACCTAGAGGGTATTATGCTAAGTGAAATAAATCAGATAAAGACAAATACTGTATGATTTCACTTATATGTGGAATCTAAAAAACAAAACAAATGAGCAAACATAAAACATAAATAGTGTCGTAGATACAGAGAACAAACAGGTGGTTGCTAGCAGGGAGGGTGGTAAAGGGATGAGTAAAAATAGGTGAGGGAGATTAAGAGGTACATACTTCCAGTTACAGAATAAATTAGTCATATGAATGAAATGTACAACATGGAGATTATAGTAAGTAATTATCTAATATCTTTGTATGGTGGCAGGTGGTAAGTGATTGTGGTGATCATTTTGTAATATATAAGAATATTGAATCACTATGTTGCGCACCAGAAAATAACATAGTGTTGTAGGTCATTTATACTTCAAAAAACAAACAAAGAACAAGAAAGAGATCAGATTTGTGGTTACCGCAGGTGAGGTCTAGGGGTGGGGAAGGGGGAATTGGACGAAAGTGGTCAAAAGGTACAGACTTCTAGTTATGAGATAAATAAGTACTAGGGATATAATGTACAACATGAATAATAAACACTGCTGTATGTTATGTATGTATGTTGTTAAGTGAGTAAATACTATGAGTTCTTATCACAAGGAAAAAATTTCTTTCCTTTTATTTTGTATCTATATGAGATAAAAGATGTTCACTAACTTTTTGTGGTTATCATTTCATGATAGATATAAGTCAAATCATTATGCTGTACACCTTAAACTTATATAATGTAATATATCAATTATGTCTCAATAAACTGGAAAATAAAAGGAATGTATTTAATACCACTGACTGATACTTTTAAATTGGTTAAGATGTTAAATTTTATGTTTTTAAATTTACTGCCATAAAAAATTGGAAAAAATACATAACATGAAATTTAGTGTCTTAACCATGTTTAAATGTACTGTTCAGTGGCATTAAGTATGATCACATTGTGGTGAAGGTCACCACTATCCATTTCCAAAACTTTTTAATTCATCCCATACTGAAACTCTGTACTCATTAATAACAACTCTCTGTTCCCCTTTCCCTTCAGTCTCTGGTAACCTCTATTCTCCTTTCTGTCTCTGTGAATTTGCCTATATTAGGCATCTCATATCTGGGGAATCATATAATATTTGTTGTTTTATGTTTTGCTTATTTTACTTAGCATAATCACTTCAAGATTTATCCACAATATAGCAAGTATCAGAGTTTAGTTCCTTTCTAAGGATAAATAATACCCCCATTTTATGTATATACTACATTTTGTTTAGCCATTCATCCATCGGTGGACACTTGGATTGTTTTCACTTTTTGGCTATTGTGAATAATGCTGCAATGAGCATGTGTGTGCAAATACCTCTAAGTTCTTGCTTTTCAATTCTATGGAAGTATATCCAGAGATGGGATTTCTGGATCATATGGAAATCTTACGTTTAAGTTTTTGAGGAGATCTATTTATTGAATATAATATTTTACTTGAACCTGTTTAATATTGCTTACATCTATTCTTACTTTCTCATCCTGCATGTTTTATGTATTATAGCTAGGTCAGATTACATGCTCCATTTTTTTTCCAATCCTCTGTTTCTTTGGTTGTCTGCTTTGTTCAGTTTGCCTTCCAATCACTTTTCTTTTTTTTTTTTGCGGTATGCGGGCCTCTCACTGTTGTGGCCTCTCCCGTTGCGGAGCACAGGCTACGGACGCGCAGGCTCCAGCGGCCATGGCTCACGGGCCCAGCCGCTCCGTGGCATGTGGGGTCTTCCCGGACCGGGGCACGAACCCGTGTCCCCTGCATCAGCAGGCGGACTCTCAACAACTGCGCCACCAGGGAAGCCCCACTTTTTAAAAAAATTTAGTTTTTATTGAAGTATAGTTGATTTACAATGTTGTGTTAGTTTATGGTGTACAGCAAAGTGATTCAGTTATTCATATTCTTTCCCATTATGTTTTATTACAGGATATTGAATATAGTTCCCTGTGCTATACAGTAGTACCTTGTTGTTTATCCATTCTCTATATAATAGTTTGCATCTGCTAACCCCAAACTCCCAATCCATCCCTCCTCCACTCCTTCTCCCACTTTGCAACAAGTCTGTACTCTATGTTTGTGTGTTTCTGTTTCATAAATAAGTTCATTTATGTCATATTTTAGATTCCACATATAAGTCCCATCACTTTTTAATCTGTCAATGCCCTGGCCATCTGTCAAGACCTAAATACTGCTTCTTTGATAAATAATGGAGTTAAAAGGTGATAGTAAATTAGAAAACCAAAAATATAATTGATAATAAAACTCAAAACAAAAGGTGTGCAAAATAGTCCAATCTAAAAAAAATCTAAGAAAAGAAGAGAGAAAACAGTAATATACTGCCTCAGGATTGAGATAGGCAATATATCTGCAGATTTAGAGGATATTAATAATAAAGAATAAAATATTTCGCACAGTTTAAACATATACAGTTTTTAAAATCTCAATGAGGCAGATTATTTTTTTAAACAAAATGTAAATTATCAGAATGAAACTCAAGTAGTAGAAAACCTGAACAGATTGATAACAATGGATGAATAGAAAAAAACTTGTACTATCCAGGTCATCAGTGTTGACATCAGCAGTCATAAGTCATGTTGATAGAGTGTACCACTTGATAGTAATGCAATGAGAAAGGCCTTTACTTCTGTGACATTCTTCCTCAAACCCATAACAGCAGTATGGACATGAGAACACATCAGACAATCCCAAGTTGCAGGACATTCTACCATATTTCCAACCAGCACTTTTAAAAACTGTCAAGTTATAGGAAGAAAAAGAAGAAAGGAAGAAAAGCAAAGTTTAACTGTCATGGATCATAGGAGACTAAGGACTCATGACACTAAAAGCATTTTGGTATCCTGAAATAGAAAAAGGACATTGGTGGACAAATAAGAATCTGGATAGAGTCTGTAGCTTAGTTAATAGTATTTTACTGATAATTTCTTAATTTGGACAAATGTACCATGGCTGTATAAGATGTTTAGAGGAAAGTGATAAAGAGTATACAGGACTTCTATTATATTTATAGCTTTTTTGTAAGTCTAAAATTATTCTAAGGTAAAAAACTTATTTAAATAGTTAAAAAAGAGTTGTTAAAAATTTGTCATAAGAAAGGGCAGCATGCCCATATGGTTTTATTGGCCTACTGCCCTTTCAGGTGTAGCTCATTAACAAGCAACTGATAATTCTTAAATTGTTAGAACAATTCTAGAATGTTGAAAGTAAAGAAAGCATCGCAGTGAATTATATGAAAGCAGCATCAGTTTGAGCAGTAGTACAGAAAACCTAATGAAGACAGGAAAAAAGAACAAATAATAGGTGCAAAAAGCCTAAGCAAAGTATTGGATCATGGTAGCGTTTTACAAAACTACCCAGATAATAGGGATAAATCTTCAGTTTTTTCTACTGATATTAAAGAGGAAGAAAGTAGAACAAATATTAATAGTATGTTATCCCCAAAGTATCTGTCATAAATAAACTATTAAGAGGAAGAATGAATATTTTTACTCAGTAAATTGTGTTTGTGAGGTAGGCCTCATGTCTCATTTCTTACTCCCATTTCTTTTCCTCAGTAATCTTCCTTTCTGCCTTTCTCTTTCAAAGCTGAACATTCTTAGATTCAGTTTTGTAGTATCTTGTGATACTCTAATCCTGAAGCATCCTTTGCTTTCAGTAGGGACAATGGAGGGAGGGTTTCCTTCAGTTGAGTCAGGTGGTTGGAATGGTGAAACTAGGCAGGGAGAGGTAAAGCCAAAGTAATGAGCTACTTAAGTGGTGATTCATGAAAGAGGCAAAATTGGGTAGCTGCTGGAAGAAAGCAGGAGAAAGGTGTAGATAAGATGTGTGTATGTGTGTGCTGCAGCTGCACAGGTATGTGCCTTGTAAGCTATGCACTTTTCTAAGTTCTCATACTAATGTAACTTAATCTTTGCTTGATGAGTAAAGCTACTCAATAAGAGTATCAGTTCTCATAATATACTGTAATAAGCGATATTTCAAGTAATACACAGGGTGTAGGTAGAAGGGCCAACCTAGACGATTGTGCTGTTCATACTTCCATGTCTTCATCTTCAACCCTAGAATATTTACATTTGTTATATATTAGAAAGTCATTTCATTAAATTTGCTAAAATTGTGTGTAAACTGATGGTTTCTGATAACTCAAGTGAGAGCCAAAGGATTCTCCTATGAGGAAATCAAAGACCTTTGTTTTAAAATTGGTTTTAGATTTTTTTTTTTTAATGTGGACCATTTTTTTTTAAAAGTCTTTCATTGAAATTGTTAACAGTAGTGCTCCTGTTTTATGTTTTGGTTTTTTGACCGCGAGGCATGTGTGATCTTAGCTCCCTGACTAGGGATCGAACCCGCACCCCCTGCATTGGAAGGCGAAGTCTTACCCACTGGACCACCAGGGAAGTCCCTCAAATGCCTTTTAACAAAGAATTTTTTGATATCTAACTTTTACTCCCTGTTTGCTTATTTGGCCTATTTTTAGGGTCTTGGTTGTATTCTGCATAATTGAGGGTAATGAACAAGTGATGATGTTGGAAATTTCTCATGATTCAAGTAAGAAGCAGATTTTGAGGACCTGCTTTGAGTTCTAGCTCTAAACTCTAAAATATATAAGAGACATACAGTTTATTCTACAGGTCTCCAAGTAAATGCTTGGTGGGTACCAAAGAATATTCTTATATCAATGTTAGTTGTTTTGTTTCTAAAATAGTCAGCCTTAGGTGAAATAAGTGGCCAGCTATGAGCCAGTCATCTTGAAAATTGTCTGTGACGGTACCAGCTCTTGAGTACCTTTGCCTTGTAGTTGCTTAAAGTTTCTCCTTCTTACCAAGTGAAAAAACATTGTTTCTTATCTAAAGGATGTTAAGGCTTTATATGTAAATGTCCTGGGGAGAAATCATAAACATTCCTAAATTCATATTAAATCCTTTCTTAAGAACAGAATTGAATTGAAAGAGAATACAGTATAGAAAATGGAAAAGGGCTTCCCTGGTGGTGCAGTGGTTAAGAGTCTGTCTGCCAATGCAGGGGACACAGGTTCAAGCCCTGGTCCGGGAAGATCCCACATGCCGCGGAGCAACTGAGCCCGTGCGCCACAACTACTGAGCCTGCGCTCTAGAGCCTGCAAGCCTCAACTACTGAGCCCACGAGCCACAACTGCTGAAGCCCGTGTGCCTAGAGCCCGCGCTTCACAGCAAGAGAAGCCGTCGCAATGAGAAGCCTGCGCACCACAACGAAGAGTAGCCCCCACTCACCACAACTGGAGAAAGCCCGCACGCAGCAACAAAGACCCAACGCAGCCATAAATGAATAAATAAGTGAATGAATAAGTGAATGAATGAAAATGGAGAGACTGGGGAGGTTCAAGGAAGGAAGAAGGCTGAGCAGGATGGAAGAAGCAAACCAGTTTTGCCTGAAGGTTTTGACTATTTTTTAAGTGTATTTCAACCATTACCTCTCTGTGCTTGATTATTTTCTCTTCTGAATGTCAATTCCATGTTCACAGCAGCATTAGTCACAATAGCTAAAATGTGTAAGCTACCCAAGTGTCCACTGACTGATGAATAAAGAAAACGTGGTATATACATACAGTGGAATATTGGCCTTAATAAAAGGAAGTTCTGTCACATGGTACAACATGAATGAACCTTGAGGTTCATTGTATGCTTGTACTTATATGAGGTCTCCAAAGTAGTCAGAACTCTTAGAAACAGAAAGGAAAATGGTGTTTGCCAGGACACCATTGGGGGTTCAACAGGGGGAAGGGAAATAGTGAGATGTTCAATAGAGTTTCAGTCATGGATAAAGTTCTAGAGATCTGTTGCATAACAATGTGAATATAGTTAACACTATTGAATTGTACTCTTAAAAATAGCTAAGATGGCAAATTGTATGTTATGTGTTTTTACCACGATTAAAACATTTAAAAAGTAATTTATACTGAGACCTGCCTGCCAAGATAATTCTGATTTATATGATTTTGGTTGGGGTCCTGGCATTGAAAAATTTAAAAAGCCTCCCAGGTGATTCCACAACATAGTCAGGTTTGGAAACCATTGAAACAAACAAAAAAACATGTTTAAAAAAAGGAATTGTAGGATAAACTGCAAAGTAGATGACATCAGGTGATCTTGTAAATAATTTCTTTCTTGGAAATTAAATATTCTTTGGTTTACCTCCTGTTAAATTCTAACTTACTAAACAATCATTTATTAATTCAGCCATAAGGAGTTGAAATCAGAGAACCCTTTTAATAGTAAACTGAAGAAATTTGTAAAAACAAAAGTATCAAGTTCTCCTATGAATGATTTTCGCCAATGCCTTCATGCTAAGAATTTTTTAAAAATATATTTGTTTATTTATTTATTTGGCTGTGCCAGGTCTTAGTTGCGGCATGTGGGACCTTCGTTGTCGCATGCGGGATCTTTAGCTGCGGCATGCGAACTCTTGTGGCATGTGGGATCTCATTCCCAGACCAGGGATCAAACCCAGGCCCCCTGCATTGGGAGTGTGGAGTCTTAGCCACTGGACCACCAGGGAAGTCCCAGAATTTTTAAATCTACTTTTAACTTTGTAGTGGTATACATATAGTTAAATAACATTTATTTAACCTAAACTTTTCCTTATTTGAAAGATTAAATGCTGTTCAACTAGAATTATGCTTGCTCTTGTTTTATACTTCCAACATTTTTATCTGTACATATTGTCACTTTCTGGATTTTTCAAAATAAAATTTGTTTCTAGTTTGTTATTGATACTAGTATTTACCCATGAGAATCGTAAATGGTGAATATATTTGATGCAAAGGCAAGGGGTAAGGGAGTACTGAGACGATTTTCATCATTATAGGGTTTTAGAAAGTATGGTGCAAATCAGTCTCAGTTGAAGGTGGCAGACTTCTTCACTGAAATATATTAATGATACAAATATCATTAAAATTTTCTGAGTCTGGGATTTCTGTCTTAAATAAATGCTAATATAAAACTGTTTATTTGAAAACAGTTTTCGTCCTGAGCGTTGCAGAATATCTACTGGCAGGATATTAACTTGAAATAGCAGACTGTTCTTTTTTTAGTAGCCTTTTTCCTGTAGATGTGATTTTAACAGAGGAAGGTGTTTTTTTTGTTGTTGTTGTTTTTCTTTTGTTCTCCCAGCAGGTAATCAGCAGTAGAAGTAAAGACAACTGTCATTTGTTAAATGAACTCTGTTCAGTTTAGATATAGAATGTGGACAGCTGTTTAAATGTGATTTCTAGTGTTCTTAATAAGTTGTTTGTTTTTTGAAACTCCTCTAGGTAAATTTTAGAGATAAATTTTGAGTACCTCAATCATATCACCTCTGATTTTTGGTAGGGTGGGGGGAGAGCAAATATATTTAGTTTCTGTTCTAAAATGGGAGATGAAAATTTGATGGTAACATTTCCTATATCCAATTATCACATGACATCAGAAAAACAGGATGTATGCTACAATCAAATATTATTTATTATAGAATCTTAAAAATGCTTTGTAAATACTTTCCCCTTACGTTATAGTGTACACTTTCTGATCACATTTTGAATTTGATACTAAGGCAGTATTAAGTTGCTTTATGCTAAATTAAGTATTCAAAAGTTTATTTAAATTTTTTATTAAAGATTAATATCTCATTGAATAGGAATTTGACCCAGGCTTACTGTGTGTATGTAATGTGTGTATGCTTCTAACTCTTATCCTGACACTTGACTTTTTGCATTTTTCCTTTGTTGTACTACAGTCCCTGTCGTAATCTGGAATGCAAAAAGAACTTCCGGGAAGGACATAGTAGTACTTTAAAAATGTGCAAATAGGAATAGAGTCGTCAGTCAGTGACTAAGGATAGCTGAATTCAATTTTGCTGATGTTTAAATTGTCTAATGTCCTGTCTTTCAGTGAGACCGACATTTGGCATTCAATATCTGGGATTGTGGGTGAGGTGAAAGGAAAGCTGAATTCTAATAATGAATCAGGGCAGGAACTGAAGGAGGCTTTGTTTGTTTCTTTAACTTGTTTTATAATAAGATCAGTTGTTTCAGTGAATAACCAGGTTGTAGTGACATGAGGAATTGCACGTTGCTTGTGGGATGCAGAACGACATAGGAACGGCCAAAATTCTTTTCATTTATCATAAATTCCAGAAAGAGAACTTTTGACCAGAAGTATCACATTCCTTTTTTTTTTTTTAACTAAACACTGTTCGTTCCTTAGGGAATACAGCATTCCAACTTTACTCGAAATCCCAAATGGAATCATATTGCATGATTGTAATCAAAAAAAAAATGTGTAAATAGCACCCAAGAGAGACTCTTAAGACTGCTTTACCAAGGTTAAATACAACTTTGTGACTCTAAGCAAGTCCATAACTAATTCTCTCTGTCTCCTCCCCTCCCAGTAACCGCATCTAATTTGTATTGGAACTTTAATTCAAAATTCATAAACTTTCAGTCTAATTGGGAAAGACGAATATCAGTGGGTTAACACGCAAGGAACAGAAGTATATAATGGCCCTGTTTGTGATTTTATTTTTTATATTAAGCTAAAAAGCAAAATAGGACCAGGGTTTGAAACATACCTTCTGTTTTGCTCCGTACCTCATGTGCCAATACTATGTTGAAGGTAAAGATCACTAAAATGGGCTTTTGTCTAGGTTGAACTGTTTATATTTAGCTCTTTGATCTGGGCATTTCATTTAATTTCTCTGAGATTTAGTTTTCTATCTTTTAAGTCCTCCTTTTTTTTCTAATAGAATTTTTCTCATCTAGTGTATAAGAGAAAGGCCTGATGATAGTTTTCATATTTCCAAGGCTTCTTAAGATCTAAGTTAGGACAAAGCAATAGTTAAGAAACAAATAGGTAAGTATTATTGATAATTTATATAATAGTGTCTCTAGCTACAGCAGGAACTGAAAATTAAGTAGGTTAAGACTTTAATTGCTTTGGAGGGTAGGGTAGGATTTTATTCGTTAGGAAGAAGGCGATGGGAGGAAGTGAACAGATAAAGGTAGGATTGTAGGAAAGATGGGGACTTCCTTTAACAGAATGACCTGACTGAAGCAGAGACACAGGGAGGTAGAAGTGGGGAAAAATGGAAATTAAAATTGCATAAATTTATGAAGCCAGATAATGGATGGCCTTGAAAGTGGTGTAAAGTGTGTATTTGAATTAGGTGGTAATAAGAAGCTATTACAGATTCTTGAACAGGAGAATAACATGACAAAAGAAGTGTTTTAGAAAATTAATCTATCAGTGCTTCATTGGAATGTTTGGAAGAGAACATCTGAGTTTTCCCTGATGTATAAATTCTGTCCTGGCATTGGAAATCAGCAGTTCTTAAAGAGTTCACATTTTTCCACTGTATTTAATTATCTTACCTGGTATGTGACAGTCAACTTTATTTATGTATTCTTACTTTCTGTTTCAGAGCAGCATCACGGTATAATCTTTTTAAAAAAATTTAGCAGACACTTAGGGATTCGATTTGAATTAAAATTCAATCACATTTGATGCTACAAATGCAGATACTTCAACCAAGGTAAAACTCAGATGAACAGATATTTTATGAGCACAGCTGTGTTTGTAGTGGTTTCATAACTTACTTCTCTGCATAATCACCAGCAGGTTTCTTTTGATGTTAGTTGGGAGATCCGTCCTGATTGTAGAAACATTGAAGTGTGAAAGGTATGTCTTAGAACGGAGATAACATGATGTTTTTATAATGATTATAGCAATATTATGTGTCTGGTAGATTTGGAGTCTCAGTATTTTATACTAATAATTGAAGTAATAAAATAGGTGGGGAGTGTTGTAGGATTTGATATCCGGAATTAACAGGAAAGAAAAAGAATACTTACCAGAAACAGAAAATCAGATATGTATACTACTAATGAATAGTAAGTGAGACTGTAGTGTATTTCTGTGTGTGCACACGAGCCAACAGCTTTGGACCTCAGATCTTTATGTCTAAAATGAGGGTAGTATTTCTGGCCCTGTCATCTTCCCAGGGTGGTTGTGAGGAACAAAGGAAAGATGCTGTATTTTAAATTTACTTAAGGGATTATATAAACTCTTAACATATTACCCAAATGTATTTATTATCATTATTATTACAATTACTTCTGAAAATATACAGCAATATACTGTAGTTCTTTATTAAAAAGATGATTTATAGAATAGATTAGAATTGCCAGTACTTGGGATAGGAGTATACATTTCTGGGATTAATTGAATGTATTATTATTTAAGAGAAAACATCTGAAAGAGTGTCACATTTATTTGCTCACTGCAGCCAGGAATTCCAGTAACAATGGTGAAGTAATCCATATCATAATTAAAATAATAATATAAAATAAACAAAAAGGTTCATACAAACTCTGTACAGACGAACTTATTTCCTTGGTCAGGGACCAGTGAAATTCCTTGGCGCCTGGCAAGAGCAAATGAACATGTATGTCCTTTAGGGCATACATAGATCCCATAGAGTAAAGCATCCTCTGCTGAAGGTTGTACACATTGTAAACCATAGGAGGAAACTACCATGTGGAGAATGAGTAGACACAATAGGCAAGAGAATAAATACAGCAAGAGCTGGAGATAATAGAAAAACCTTAAAGAGACTGTAAAACAAGTTTGAGGGCTTCCCTGGTGGCGCAGTGGTTAAGAATCCACCTGCCAATGCAGGGGACACGGGTTCGAGCCCTGGTCCGGGAAGATCCCACATGCCGCGGAGCAACTAAGCCCGTGTGCCACAACTACTGAGCCCTTGCGCCGCAACTACTGAAGCCCGTGAGCCCTAGAGCCTGTGCTCTGCAACAAGAGAAGCCATCGCATTGAGAAGCCCACTCACTGCAACAAAGAGTAGCCCCCGCTCGCCGCAACTAGAGAAAGCCCGCGCGCAGCAACGAAGACCCAGCACAGCCAAAGATAAATAAATAATAAATAAATAAATTAAAA
>NW_020174438.1:4633317-4643142 GCF_003031525.2 Neophocaena asiaeorientalis asiaeorientalis
AAAAAACAAGTTTGAGAAGCACAGATATAAAAACCAAGCTAGTAGTTACCAAAGGTGAGAGGAAAAGGGGGAGGGGCAAATTGGGAGTATGGGATTAAGAGATACACACTACTATGTATAAAATAGATAAGCAACAAGGATATATTGTGTAGCACAGGGAATTATAGCCATTATTTTGTAATAACTTCTAATGGAGCATAATCTGTAAAAATACTGAATCATTATGCTGTACACCTGAAACCAATATAATATTGTAAGTCAAACTATACTTCAGTCTAAAAACTTTTTTAAAACCAAGTTTGTTTAAAATGATTGGAAATTTAAAGAAGGAATAGGAACCATACTGGAAAACTTGTGTAATATGAAGAACAGGGAGATTTGAAAGAGACCAAACAATGCTTAGAAATGCAAAAATACAGTAATTGAAATTAAAATGTCAGTGATTTTCATTCACCAAATTTTTGCATTCTTTCTGTGTGCCACAATATTTCTTACTATAGTATTGTATAATCATTTGAAGAGAGAATTAGTTAATTTGAAGAGGGATTTTGAGGATACAACCCAGAAAACAGCACAGATAAAGAGAAAAAATATATATATAAAATTTTAACAACATGGAAGGCAGAATTACAGGGTCCAACTTATGTCTAATAGAAGTTTCAGAACCAGAAAATAGAATGAATGAGTAAGAGACAATATCTGAAAGGAGGATAAAGGCTGTAATTTTTCAAAGATTAAGGAAAATCATGAGATTTTAGATTGAAGAAACATACTGTGTTCCAAACAAGATGCATAAAAATAAATCCACACTTAATAATAATATGTACTATTTATTGAGCACTTATTATTTGCCAAGCATGTTCTAAGTGCTTTACATGTATTATTTAATTGCTTCAATAATCTTTGGGAAAAGTACTATTCTTACTCCTATTTAAAAACTGAGGAAAGCCCAGAGAAGTTAAAAGCTCACTCAAGTCCACACAACTTATAAATGATGGAGCCAGTATTTTAACTTGGGCAAACTCCCCTGATAACATTGGTCAAGAAATGGTAGAAGTAGTACACACAAACAGTATTAGAAATATAAAGGGCTCATGTTGAGATTTTAAAAAAATTATAATAGCAACTTTGAACAGGCTTATTGTAAAAATGAAAATTTTGAATAAGATTTAGAATTTCTAGTTTTCTAGAAAAAAATATACATTACCAAAGTTGACTAAAGGAAATAGAAAATCTAAGAGAACTCTAACCGTTAAAGAAATGGATTCAGTTTTTAAAAACTGTATGTAAGGGCTTCCCTGGTGGCACAGTGGTTGAGAATCTGCCTGCTAATGCAGGGGAAACGGGTTCGAGTCCTGGTCTGGGAGGATCCCACATGCTGCGGAGCAACTAGGCCCGTGAGCCACAACTACTGAGCCTGCGTGTCTGGAGCCTGTGCTCCGCAACAAGAGAGGCCGCAATAGTCAGAGGGCCGCGCACCGCGATGAAGAGTGGCCCCCGCTTGCCACAACTAGAGAAAGCCCTCGCACAGAAACGAAGACCCAACACAGCAAAAATAAATAAATAAATTACTAAACTCCTACACCCAACATCTTCTTTAAAAAAACAAACTGTATGGAAGAAGCATTATTCTCAGTTATTTTACTTGTGAATTTTACCAAAATTTCTATTAGTAAGTTACCTCTGTCTTACATGAAATGTTCCAGAAAGTGAAAAATTGAGTGATTTTCCTGTTTAGCACTTATCTCTAACTTATGTTTTACTGCCCTACTGGAAAATAATCCTTATGAGGGCAAGGGTCATGCCTTACTTATTTGCCAACTGCATCTTTAGCATTTAGTGGAATACTTGTCATATGGTAGGCTCTCAGTAAATATTAATATTTGACTGAAAAATATAGCAATATTTTAATTAATGTTTTAAACATAGTTAGAAATATTTAATAGTCATATTCTTTTTCCTCATTTGACCTATCATAATTCTTATAGAGAAATATTAGATGAAACAAGTTTGTGTATATTTTGATATTTTATTGTGTGCAAATATTTATTTTTTGAGGCTTTAATAAAATACATAAGATTTTAAAAGTATACCATTTTGTTTTTAATTTTTTAATTTTTAAATTTTATTATTTATTTTTGGCTGTGTTGGGTCTTGGTTGCTGTGTGCGGGCTTTCTCTAGTTGCGGCGAGCGGGGGCTACTCTTCGTTGCAGTGTGCAGACTTCTCACTGCAATGGCTTCTCTTGTTGCAGAGCACGGGCTCTAGGTGTGCGGGCTTTAGTAGTTATGGCACGCAGGCTCAGTAGTTGTGGCGCACAGGCTTAGTTGCTCCATGGCATGTGGGATCTTCTTGGACCAGGGCTCGAACCCATGTCCCCTGCATTGGCAGGCAGATTCTTAACCACTGCTACACCAGGGAAGCCCGAAGTATGCCATTTTAGATGTGTTAATTAACTCAATGCGTGGGGGAATCCTTTCATGATATATACGTGTATCAAATCATCAGGTTGTACACTTCAAGTATCTTATAATTCCGTGTGTTAATTATACCTCAGTAAAGCTGAGGGAGGGGGGGAAATGCCACCCAAAAAAGCATATTATTTTAAGCATGTATATTATTATTAGAGAATGGTCTCTCTCAGATACGACAGTTCTTTGATGCTTTAAAAGGATAAAGAAAACTTTTCTTTTCTCCATCATAAATACACAGTTTTAATGCAGTTTTTCCTATTTATACTTCATCCTGTTTTCAATATACTAAGTTTTTGTCTTAATAGGAACATTCTCTCATATTCTTTTTCTTTTATTTACTTTATTGTTTAAAGACCTATGTCAGATTTTTTTTTTTTTTATATAAATTTATTTATTTATTTTTGGCTGTGTTGGGTCTTTGTGCGAGGGCTTTCTCCAGTTGAGGCGAGCGGGGGCCACTCCTCATCGCGGTGTGCGGGCCTCTCACTGTCGTGACCTCTCCCGTTGCGGAGCACAGGCTCCAGACGCGCAGGCTCAGTAGTTGTGGCTCACGGGCTTAGTTGCTCCGCGGCATGTGGGATCTTCCCAGACCAGGGCTCGAACCCACGTCCCCTGCATTGGCAGGCAGATTCCCAACCACTGGGCCACCAGGGAAGCCCCCTATGTCAGATTTAAATGATTTTGCTTTCCCTCATCTTACCTTTTCTGTTTCTTCTTTTTGCCTGTGTGTTCTGTTTCTTGCATCCTACAAATTTTACTTTCTCTGAAAATGTGTTTGCCAATCAACTCATCAAGATAGCAGTTATCCTTATCTGATTATAAGTGTCAGAGTTATTATTAGGTTTTTTGTTTTCCTTTCATGAGTTTAAATAAAGGAAAAGTCAGCTATATTTTAGAAACCAAGCGTTCAATTTTATCATGTATGGAATGTGACATTTTAGCTCATGGCTAGTGTGTCATTCATATTTTATTCCTTGAAATCAGAGATTTTTCATCTTTCTGCAATTCAGAGGAACTTTTATGTTCAAATTCAAGTATGAAGTTTAAATAAAACATAACAGGTTTCTTCTTAAATGAAGAGGAGTTTTTGTGCTTGATAGGTTTTTTTTTTTAATAATGAAAACATGTTTTCTTAAGAGCACTTAAGTTAAATTTTTGTTCTTAATTTATTTGTATTTAAAATCCAACCACAATTACTTACTTCCAGAGAGGAATTGTTAGTGAAACTAAGAGTTATTGGCACAACATCAAAATTGTACATTAAATAAATACGTGTGGGTGTAAAATGATGTTTCTGGTGCTTTAGAGAATTAGAAAAGAAACATTGGTCCTCTGATTTGAGTTATTGCGCAGTTTTACTGAAGCTCATAAAATGTGTTCTTGTCTACTACTTCACACTTATTTCTGATACATGTAGGAAATCAACCCCATCCCTCAGGTAAAAAAGAAATTATTTATATAGTATTTCCCACCTGGAAAAGTTTCTTCTTTTAGTTTAAAATTTAAATTCTTGGAATATTCATAAAGTGTTTGTATGAACACATCTAAAATTATATTATTATTAAAATTAAAATGGATTGCTAAATATAAAATATTCATTTTATGTAGGATATCATAATTTTAACATTTTATTAAATCACTGAAAACATAAGGACAAAAATTGTCAGTTTAATGTGCTTGTGTGTATGTTTAGATTTTTGTGATATGCACTGATGCTTGATCAGCTGTTATTTCTTAGTGCATTAGGCAGTTTTCATATAAAATATTTATTTAAGTCACACCCACTTACAACTGTCATAACTAATTAGCATGTGTGTACATCCTTTTTCCTGGGTAAAATTAAACATTTCAACAAGATCACCCATTTTCCTGATTAAACTTTGTCTTCTTTTTTAAATTTACATAGGAACTGTTAAGTATTTAGAGGATCTCTGGTGGAGGGCAAAGGAAATGTATGTGCCAGAGGAACCATTTTTGTTTGTTTCCAGTTGGTTGAGATCTTAATATGATGGTGGTTGGTTTTTGTGATATTATATTTCTTGATTTTTGAACTTGTGTCATTTGGTATTATAAAATGACTTAAAACTTTGAGGCCATGCAATTAGATTCAGGTGTATGACTAATTTTATTAAGTCTTGCTGTGGTTCATTTATTTCTGTGTAGAATTTTTTCTCAGATGTTGAAGTCATGACATTTTAATAAAATTGTAGGTGTATTTTTCTCTTTATTTTCCAATAATATCTAATATTTAATAATATCAAAAGAAAGTTGTTTAAAACAATTTATGTTATAATTAGTATGGCTACTGAACACTGAGAAAAATGGTGGATTATAAATGTTAAATTGATTCTCAGTTACCATTTACTTTAATGTTCGTTGTATATATAGTTTGGTTAATTTAGTAATAATTCAATAAATGACTGCTTTAGAGTAGAAGACTCAAAAAAGATTTGTAGGATTTCCCTTTTGCTGCCTCTGATTTTAGTGTAATTTTAAGTGGCCTCAAATAAAGGCAGTGAAGAAATGTTTTATTTTTCAAACATATAAAATACATCTGGAAGAATAAATTCACATCTGGTTCATGGATTTCCTCCATGGAGATGATCCAAATTCAGTGTCAAGATTAGAGTTTGTACTCATGGGTTTGCAGAATCTTGTACGGAATTTGAAATATTTTGTTTGGAAGTAGTTGGGGAAACAATTGATTCAGATGTTTGTGTTAAGTTCTAATTTTAGATCTATTTCTCCCTCATTAAAAATAAAAATGTTTTGTGCTTCATAATATAATCAAGGTACTTGTAAACACTTTATATTTAAGATATTTTGTGTCACCATTCTCAAGCATTATTTTATGAAAGAACAATTAAAATTTTAAACTTATCAGGTCATGATCATTGGTGATCCTTACCATTAGCAGAAATGTACTTCTTGTACATAATGTTGTATAGTCTCAACTATACTGTCATACTTCATTGACTCCATTTAGAAGCAACAACAGTTATTATTTTTAAAAATTGTTGTATTCTAAATTCTGCCTAAATGGGCTGTATATGTTTAGAATATAATGGTATATGTACTCGGTTCCTCCCTCAGCCTCACAATGGCTAAAAAAATGTATTTGTGTCTGAATGGAGTCCCTAGAGTAGCATAAAGTAGAAGCATTTATGGGCTCAATCCAAGAAGCATGTGCACTAAAAATAATATTGTCAAACTTTTATGAATTATTTGGCTTATGCAGTGAGATTGCCAAACCAAGCTGCTAGTCATGTGAATTAAGCATGATATAACTAGAACAAATGGGTGTTGCTCATGAAAGAGGATGTTTGTTATTTTTCAAGGATTACTTTTTTATCCTTTAACATATGATATATTTTTCACATAGTAACATAGTAAAGTTTATTTGTAGATAAATCTATGGCTATTTGTTTTTCTATATATTTTTTTAACTTTGAATTTTCTGTGGAATAGAAAAATGCATTTTGCATATGTGTCTAATTTAGTGGTTTCTGAACAATATGGCAAGAATTTTTGTGTTTCAGCAGATTTTCCAGTGCATCACCAAACTGTAGGTATTATAACAGTCTAGGAAGGGGCCAGTCACTGAGAATTCCTTCTTTACTCCTTTACTCCCTATTTTAACCCTTCTTCCCACTTTAGTCATTGGCATATAAAGTTTTGTTCTTGGCCAATGAGAATGAAGATGGAAACATTCATTTTTTTGGGTCATATTTATACTTTGTGTTACTGTTAGAAACTCTGGTTTCCTGTACTGGTGCAAACAGCCACCTTAAAAAGTTATCTATTCTCATTTGCTTTTGCAACCTTCTTTGAAGTTTTGTGCTCCCCACTTTTTGTTCCATGGTTACCACAGGGAACTCTGAATGAACACTTCATTGATACATTGATTCTTTTCATGTAATACTAATTCACTGTTACCTTGACTCTTTTTCTATATATATGTATATATTTAGCCTTTAAAAGTATTTCTTGAGGGTCTACATAGCAGGCAATGTTCAGAATACTGATTTTAAGCTGCCTGATTTACCTTTCTTCCCTTTCAGGTAGTGGAACTCCTTTAGCCTCTGTCATTCATAATTTACAGCTCAGTTTGTTCTGCTATTCTTTTTGAATTCCATATCCTTTCCTAACCCTTTTCCCTTTATCTTACTTCAAATTTGTGATTGTTTTCTTTGTTCAGTACCATATGATGGTTGTATTTTGAGATTCAGATGTCAGTAATGAAGGTGTTCTTATTGCAGAAGGTACACTTTAATAGCTTTTAACATATGCATATATCCATGAAGCCACTACCACAAGCAAGATAATGGACATATCCATTACCTCAGAAGTTTTTTTCATGCCTCTTTGTAATCTTTTCTCATTGCTCCCCATCCCCAGACAGCCACTGATTTGCTTTCTGTCGCTGTACATTAGTGGGTTGAATGGTGGGCTCCCAAAAGATATGTCCACATGGAACCTGTGAATGTGACCTTATTTGGAAAATGTAATTAGGTTAGGGATCTGGAAATGAGCTCATCCTAGCTTAGGTTGGGCCCTAAATCCAATGACAAGTGTCCTTATAAGAAAAAGAGAGGACATAGAAAGGAGAAGGTGATGTAATGGAGTTAGAAATTGGAGTGATTCATCTACAATGTGCCAGGGACTGTCGAGTACTGCTGGCAGCCACCAGAAGCTAGGCAAGAGGAATAGAACAGTTGCTTCCTCGGAGCTTATAGAAGGAACCAACTCTACCAATACCTTGATTTTGGATTTCTGGCCTTCAGAACTGTTACAGAATAAACTTGTGTTTTAAGCTACCAAGTTTGTGGTAATTTGTCACAGCAGCCCAATGAAGTAGATACAAGATTAGTTTTCATTTTCTAGAACTTTATGTAAATGGAGTCATACAGAATGTACTCTTTTTTATATAGATTCTTTCACTCAGCATACTTATACTTATTTTGAGATTCATCTTTGTTACATGTATTAATAATTCACTTTTTATTGCTGAATAGTCATATATATGTATATACACCACATATATATGTATATAGATACATATATATGTATATATCAACCATGATTTTTTGATCCATTCACTTTTTGATGAACATTTGGTTAGTTCCAAATTTTTGCTATTATAAATAAAGTTGCTGTGAACATTTGTGTCATCTTTGTGTGGACATATCCCGTTGCGGAGCACAGGCTCCAGACGCGCAAGGCTCAGCGGCCATGGCTCACAGGCCTAGCCGCTCCGTGGCATGTGGAATCTTCCCGGACCGGGGCATGAACCCGTGTCCCCTGCATCGGCAGGCGGACTCTCAACCACTGCGCCACCAGGGAAGCCCACATATTTAGCTTTTTAAAGAAACTGCCAAAGTGTTTTTTGAAAACATTGTGCCATTTTACATTCCCTCAAGTAGTATATGAGAATTCCAGTGTTGCCACATCTTGGCTAGTTCTTGGTAGGGTCAATCTTTTAATCTGTAGCCATTGTACTGTGTGTAGTTGACATCTCATTATGGTTTTAATTTTCATTTCCCTAATGACTCATACTATTGAGCAATTTTTCATGTGCTCATTTTCCATCTGTATATCTTATTTGGTGAAATATGTGTTCAAATCTTTGGCTCAGTTTTTTAAAAAATTTTAATTTATTTATTTATTTTTGGCTGTGTTGGGTCTTCAGTTCTGTGCATGGGCATTCTCTAGTTGCGGCGAGGGGGGCCACTCTTCATCGTGGTGCGCGGGCCTCTCACTGTCGCGGCCTCACTTATTGCGGAGCACAAGCTCCAGACACGCAGGCTCAGTAGTTGTGGCTCACAGGCCTAGTTGCTCCGCGGCATGTGGTATCTTCCCAGACCAGGGCTCGAACCCGTGTCCCCTGCATTGGCAGGGAGATTCTCAACCACTGTGCCACCAGGGAAGCCCCTGGCTCATTTTTAAATTTGGGTTTTTGTTTTCTTATTATTGAGCTTAGAGATTTATTTGTTCTAAAAATTCTATCTGGATACAAGTCCTTCACCAGGTATAAGATTTGTAAATATTTTTCTCTCAATCTGTATAATGTCTTTTCATTCCTTTATAAGTACCTTTCAAAGAGCAGAAATCTTTAATTTTAATGAAGTCTAATTTTATCAATATTTTAATTAGCTCTGTGTGTGTGTGTGTGTGTGTGTGTGTGTGTGTGTGTTGTACCTCAGAGATGGTTGTCTTTCTGTGTTTTCCTTAATTTTTTATTTCAATGGGTTTATTAAGGTATAATTCACATATAATAAACTACACATATTAAAAACTACACGTATTTGAAAAGTTTTGACATATACCCATGAAACCACCACAGTGAAGATAATGAACGTATTCATCACCCACAGTAATTTCCTATTGCCCCTTTATAATCCCTCCCTCCCACTCTTCATCCACCTCCTTCTCCAGACATTCATTTATCTGCTTTCTGTCACTATGGATTAAATTGCAGTTCGTAGAGTTTTATATAAATTGGAATCGTATACTATGTTCTTTCTTTTGAGAGGACAGCATAAATACATTTCAGTCAGCATAAATATTTTTAGATTCATCTATGTTTTATCATTTATCAGAAGTCCATTCCTATTGGTTTTTCTTTTGAGTCATATTACATTGTACAGATATACTACAATTTATCCATTTACCTGTTGGTGGATCTTTGGGTTGTTTCCAGTTTTTGGCTATTATAAATAAGCTGCTGTGAACATTTATGTATATTTTGGACATATGTGTTCTTTTCCCTTGGGTAAAAATCCAGTAGTGGAATGGCTGGATCAAAAGAAATGTGTAAACCTTTATTCCAAAGTGGGTATACCATTTTACATTTTTACTATCAGTGTACGTGAACTCTTATCACGTCCTCATCAGCAGTTAGTATGGTCGGTCTTTTACTTTTAGCCATCCTAATAGATATGTCATAGTATCTCATGATTCGAATATGAACTTCCTTAATGGCTAATGATGTTGAACATATTTTCATGTTGTTATTTGCCACCTGGGTATTTTCTTTGGTGAAGTGTCTATTGAAATCTTTGGCAACTTTCGAATTGGGTTGTTTTCCTCTTTCAGAGTTTTGAGTTGTCTTTTATATTATGGATACAAGTTATTTATCAGATATATGTTTGGTAAATTTTTTCTCAAAGCCGTGACTTGATCTTTATTTTTATAACACTAGGTGTTTTTTTTTTTTGAAGAGTAGAAGCTTTAAATTAATTTTTTTATTGGAGTAGTTGCCTTACAATGTTGTGTTAGTTTCTACTGTATAGCAAAGTGAGCTTTAAATTTTTTTTTTTTTTTTTTTTTTTTTGTTCCCTGGCCCCCCCCTT
>NW_020174438.1:4643200-4652675 GCF_003031525.2 Neophocaena asiaeorientalis asiaeorientalis
TTTTTTTTTTTTTTTGGTACGCTGGCCTCTCGCTGTTGTGGTCTCTCCCGTTGCGGAGCACAAGCTCCAGAGGCGCAGGCTCAGCAGCCATGGCTCATGGGCGCAGCCGCTCCGCAGCATGTGGGATCTTCCTGGACTGGGGCACGAACCCGTGTCCCCTTCATCGGCAGACAGACTCTCAGCCACTGCGCCACCAGGGAAGCCCTAAATTTTTTATTTTTATTTTTTGACTGCGTTGTGTCTTCGTTGCTGTACACGGGCTTTCTCTAGTTGCAGCGAGTGGGGGCTACTCTATGTTGTGGCGCACAGTATTCTCATTGCGGTGGCTTCTCTTGTTGCAGAGTGTGGGCTCTAGAGCACAGGCTCAGTAGTTGTGGCGCATGGGCTTAGTTGCTCCCTGGCATGTGGGATCTTCCCGGACCAGGGCTCGAACCTATGTGCCCTGCACTGGCAGGCGGATTCTTAACCACTGCGCCACCAGGGAAGTCCTGAAAAGGATTATACATTTAAATGTTAGAGCTAAAGATATAAAACTTCTAGAGGAAGGCTTAGGATAAATTCTTTCAGACCTTGGTTTAGGCAAAGGTGTCTTAGTGTACCAAAAGCAGAAACTGTAAAAGTTGATAAATTATACTTCATTACAATTAAGTACTTCTGTTCTTCAAAAGACTATAAATAATATGAAACCATAAGGTACAATTTAGCAGAAAGTATTTTCGAAATACCTACGTGTTAAAGAACTTTTATCCAGAATATAAAGAATTCTTACAACTCAGAAATGTCAACCAGACTAGAAAATGGGCAAATGATTTGTACCAACACTTTAGGAAATAAGGTATACAAATGGCCAGTGTTCAATGTCCTTTGGTCATTAGGGATTACATATTAAAACCTATATACCCAATAAAATGTCTAAAATGGAAAATACTCATAATGTCAAATGTTACTGAGGATGTGGAGTAACTGGAACTCTCATACATTCCTGTTGGTAGAGTGAAATGGTACCACCATTTTGGATAACAGCTAGTTTCTTAAACGTGTACTTTTATCAACAGGTTAATGGATAAAAAAATACGGGGCATTTATATAACAGAGTTCTACTCAGCAATAACATGAAATATTGATACATGTTGGAATAATGATGAATCTTGAAAACTTTACGCTAAGTGAAAGAAGTCAGACAAATGCCAAAGACTATATGATTCTGTCTACGTGGAAGTCTTTAAAAGGTAAAATCATAGGGACAGAAATCTTATCAGTGGTTACTTAGAGCTAGGGACAAGAGAGATGGTCAACTGCAAAGGGATAAAAGGAAACCTTTTAGAGTAATGGTTACATGACTCCTCAGTTACCAACATTCATCTAACTATATACCTGAAATGAGTGTGCATTATATATATGTAAATTACACCTAAATAAAGCTATTTTTATTTTCATTTTTATTTTATTTTTTGGGTGGAGTGTAATATCTCTTTAATATCTTAATTTTAGTTCTTTTGTTAAATAGCCAAATGTGAGATTGCTGGGTCATATGGTATTTCTATTTTTACTTTTTTGGTCAACCTCTCTTCTATTTTCCATAGAAGCTACACCATTTTGTATTCACGCCAACAGTATGAATACAAGGGTTTCAATTTCTTTGTATCCTTGCCAACACTTGTTTTCTTTCTTTCTTATGATATCCAGCCTAACGGGTGTGAGGAGCTATTTCATTGTGGTTTTGATTCATATTGCTCTGATGATTAGTGATGCTGAGCACCTTTTCATATACTTGTTAGCCATTATTATGCTTTTCTTTAGAGATATGGCTCTCTCCTTTACCCATTTTTAAATGTGGTTAATAGTTTTTTTAATATATATATTGAGTTGTAAGAGTTCCTATATATTTTGGAGATAAACCCCTTAACAAAGCATTTTTAAAAGGGACATATAACTGTTACCCACAACAACATGAATGAATCTCAAGGTCATTATTCAGAGCGATGGTAATAATACATAAAGGACTACAGTCTATACGATTCCATTTATATAAAATTCTTGATTAAACAAAAACTGTAGTGACACTAAGCAGATCAGTGGTTGTCAGGGATCTGGGATGGGTAGAAGGAATGAACTTCAGGAGGGAGTTTTTTGAAGTGATGGAAATGTCCCATGTTTTAATTGTCATAATGTCATGGGTCTATATAGTTTTCAAAATGCATCATGTATACTTCAAAGGGGTATATTTTATTTATGGAAATTACATCTCATTAAAACTGACATTTTAAAAAATTTGGGATGCAGCGAAAGCAGTGCTTAGAGGAAATTTTTTTTGTACCTTTAAAAGATTATTTACTAAGATGAAAGATTTACAATTAATGATTTACGTTTCCACCTTAAGATATAAAATGATGATCACATTAAGTCCAAGGTATACAGAAGGAAGTAAAAGATAACGATAAAAGTAGAAATCAATAAAATAGAAAACCAACAAAGAGAAATAGCCATCCAAATTGAAGTCATTGTCAAGTCTAATAAAACACACACTTGCATACACAAAAATTATTGATATTAGCAATGAAAGAGCTTATATTACCATATATTCTACTGATATTCAGAAGAAAATAAAGGATTGTTATGAACAACTTTATGCCCATAAATCTGATGAGTTAGATGTAATAGACAAATTTCTTGAAAAAAATATAACTTACTGAAACATAAATTGAAAGAGAAATCTGATTCGCCCAGTATCTAGTATAGAAATTGAATTCATTGTCAGAACCCTTTCTACAGGGAAATCTTCAGTGATGAATTCTTTCATACATATAGGAAGAAAGAATACTGATTTTATACAAACTCAGATAATAGGGGAGACAGAGGAGGGAAGAATTCCAAACTTATTCTTTTGAGGTCAGCGTAAGGCCTCACACCTAAACTCAATAAGGATGTTAAAAGAAAATTGTGGACAGCTATCCCTCGTGAAAGCAGATGTGCAAATCCTTACCTAAATATTTGCACATCAAATCTCTAGCAATATTTAAAAAGCATAACATATCATGATTCATCATAATCAAGTGGAGATTTACCCATGAATGCAAGGCTCATTTAATATTTCAAAACCAATCTGTGTAATTCATCATATAAACAATAAAAGACAAAGCGACCATATATATGGTTGTTTCAATAGAAGCAGGAAAAACATTAAAAGAATTGAATATCCATTCATAACGAAACAGTTTTCCCCTTATATAAGGACTGTAAGTAAACTTCCCTAATCTGATAAAGGTCATCTTCAAAAAACTTAGAGCTAACATCCTACTTAATGGAATAATATTGAAACAAGTTCCCCCTAAAATTGGGAACTTAACAAAGATGTTCTCTCACCATTTATATTCAACATTGCTCTGTTGTTCAATAAGGTGAAATAAAGGAAAGGCATAACTATTCGAAAGGGAAAAGTAAAACCGTCTTTATTTGCAAATGATGTGTGTGTTTGGAAAATTGTACTCTACAAAACAATTACTAGAACTAACTAAATGAATTTAGCAAGGTCTCAGGATACAAAGCCAGTATGATAAATGTGAATTTTCTTTCTGTAGTCTTAGTGGCCTTAAGTGGAAAAGGCACTAAGTAAATTCTAATTTTAACAGTTTCTAAACACATGAAATACTTTGGATTAATTTAAGAAAACACACAAGACCTCTAACTGAAAACTCTGAAACATTGTTGAGATAAATTTAAGAAGATAAAGCAATAGATTGGATTAGATTTCATAGAATTGTCAACATTCTTCTTGTTTTAATATATTGTTTTAGTATAGCCCCAAACACAGCAATCCCCATGGAAGTTTTTGGTAAAAGTTAACAAGATGATTCTAAAATTTATATAGAAATTCCAAGGACCTAGAACAGCCAAAAAGTTTTGAAGGACAAAAAAGCTGAAAGATTATATTCTGTAATTTCAAGATTTACTATAAAGTTGTAGAACTCAAGTCAGCATTGTATTAGAATAAAATATACAAATACTGTGGGTCCGTGGAACAGAATAGAGAATCCAGAAAAAGACCCACACTTGAAAAATCAGTTGATTTTGTCCAAAGTGACAAAGCAATTCAGATAGCGAAAGGAATACTTCTCAACTAGTGGGGCTAGAATGCCAGAAACAACAATCAGTTCTAGATAGACTATAGATCTAAATTAAAGTTAGAATTATAAAGCTTTAAATGAGATACTTAGGAGAGTATCTTTGCCACTTTGGGGTAGACAGATACTCCATACGGGGCAAACAATAATCATAAAAGAGCAGACTGATAAGTCAGACTTCTTCAAAGTTAAAGGATTTTCCTCATCAGCCACTGTTAAGAAAATGAAAAGACAAGTGACAGATTAGGCCAGAATACTTACAAAACGTACATCTGACAAAGGATGTGTATATAAAATGTCTAAACAGTAGTCTACAACTCTGTTATAGAAAGAATGTTACTTGTGAGATTAGGTTTTGAAAGGACTACAGCTTCCGTCTTGGGTGTGCTCTCTCACCTTATCTGTCTCTTGAATAACTGCCTTTGGGGAAGCCATCTGCTGTATCTTGAGGACCCTCAGTCAGCCTATGGAGAAGCCCATGTAGGGAGGAACTGAGGCCTGCCTACAGCCATAGGAGTGACCCTGGAAGGAGATCTGCAACCCAGGCATGACAGACTGACTGCAGTCTCGGAAGATACCGTGAGCCAGAGCCACCCAGCAACTAAACTCCTAGAGTCTGACCCAAAGAAACTGAGAAAATAAATGTTTGTTGTTTTAAGCTGCAATTTTGGGGTAAAAAGTCTCCTTAACATGTATGTGCCTAAAGACAGAGTGTCAAAATATGAGGAAAAAACTAATTAGAACTACAAAGAGAAATACATGAACCTACTGTTATATTGCAGACGTCAGCACCCTCTGTATCAGAAATGTTCAGATCCAATAAGCAGAAAAATAGTAAAGACATAATTGAACTCAACATCATCAATCAACTGGATTATAATGGACATCTATAAAATACTTCATCCAGCAACTGCAGAATACACATTCTTCTCAAGCTCACCAATTGGAACATTCACCAAGATAGACCACATTTGGAGCCATAAAACACACCTTAACAAATTTAAAAGACTGGAAATCATACAGTGTCTGTTCTCAGACCACAGTGGAATTAAACTAGAAATCAGTAATAGAAAGATAGTTGGAAAATCCCAATATACTTGGGAATGAAAAATGCATTTCTAAATAACACATGGGTCAAAGAAGAAATCTCAAGAGAAATTTTAAAATATTTTGAACCATTTCAAGTGGATTAAGGGATGGTAGGTTGAAATAAGCTTTACATTTATTTGTTCAGATATGTGCTTCTCATTCTAGCAGGTACTTTTTTTTCTTCTCTCAGACTCCATATAGCTCCATTATAAAATATTACAAGTTAGCATTTATTAGTGTTCACAAGTATTTGGGATAATTTTTTCTGTTTAGAAAAACAAATTGCTTAAAAATAATTATTTTTCAAACAGTAAATAATTACAATTTTTTGTAAAAAAATAAGCATGGCCTTATTTATTTATCTATTTTGGCTGCACTAGGTCTTCGTTGCGGCACGCGGGATCTTTTATTTGTGGCATGCAGGATCTTTAGTTGCAGCGTGTGGGATCTAGTTCCCTGACTAGGGATCGAACCTGGCTCCCTGCATTGGGGCACAGAGTCTTAACCACTGGACCACCAGGGAAGTCCCTAAACAATTATAATTTAATACCAGAATAGAAATTACATGTTCATTATTTATTGGCTTTAAAAATAACAATAGAAGAGTATTTAGCTTATGTTTATTATATGTAGAAGTATGTGATAATCAGTTTCTAAAGTTACACATAAAGCAAAATTCTTGTATTGCCAAGGTAATCTTATGCAATTTGATAAATCTGTATGGTACAGAGATAATATAAAACTAAAGTTCCTTGACATCAGTCTTAGCAATGATTTTTTTTTTTGAAACTGACACTAAAAGCAAAAACAAATTCAAACAAGTGGGACTACATCAAACTAAAAAGCTTTTGCATCACAAAGGAAACCATCAACAAAATGAAAAGGCAGCCTACAGAATGGGAGAAAGTATTTATAAATCATATATCTGATAAAGGTTAATATCCAAAATACATAACAGCAAACTTGAAGTTTTGGGTTGATGCTCTTTTTTATGTTGGGAAGTTTCCTTCTATTCCTAGTTTGCTGAGAGTTTTAAATCATAAGTGGATGTCATATTTTTGTCAAGTATGTTTTCTCTGTCTATTGAGCTGATTGTATGGTATTTTTCTTCAGTCTCTCTCTGTCTCTCTTTTGACTTGACAACAGTGTGTTTATTTGTTTATGTATTTATAATTTTTAAATTGAAATATAGTTGATGTACAGTGTTGTGTTAGTTTCCGTTGTACAGCAAAGTGATTCAGTTATATACATATTCTTTTTAATTTTCTTTTCCATTATGGTTTATTACAGGATATTGAATATATTTCCCTGTGCTATACAGTAGAACCTTGTTGTTTATCTATTTTATATGTAGTAGTTTGTGTCTGCTAATCCCAAACTCCTAATTTATTCCTTCCCCACTCCCTTTTCCCTTTGGTAACCATAAATTTGTTTTCTATGTCTGTGAGTCAGTTTCTGTTTTGTAAATAAGTTCATTTGTATCATATTTTAGATTCCACATATAAGTGATATCATATGGTATTTTTCTTTCTCTGACTTACTTGACTTAGTATGATAATCTCTAGGTCCATCCATGTTGCTACAAATGGCATTATTTCATTCTTTTCTTTTGGCTGAATAGTATTCCCTTGTGTATATATACCACTTCTTCCTTATCCATTCATTTATTGATGGATATTTAGGTTGCTTCCATGTCTTGGCTATTGTAAATAATGCTGCTATGAACATTGGGGCGCTGTATCTTTTTGAATTTGAGTTTTCTCTGGATATATGCCCAGGAGTGGATTCAGTCTCTTGATTTGAGGAATTACGCTGATCAATTTTCAATTATTGCATTAGCCTTTAATTCCAAGGATAAACTCTACTTAGTAGGATGTATTATTCTTTTTACATATTACTGGGAATAGTTTGCTAATACTTTGTTGGGAATTTTTCATCAGTATTCACGAGAGATTGGTCTGTAGTTTTCTCATTACGTCTTTGTCTGGTTTTGGTCTCAAGGTTATACTCAACTCAAAAAATAGGTTTGGAAATATTACTTTTCTATTTTTAAGAAGTTTTTATGTAGAATTAATATTACACCCTCATGAATTGATTAATTGAATTTGCTTATGAAGCTGTAAGGCCTAAGACTTTTTTTTGTGGTAAGGTTTTAAACTAGAAACTTAAGAGATACAGGACTATTCAGACAGAATATCTGTTTCTTCTTGAGTGTCTTTCAAATTTTGTGTTAAAAAATTTGTCCATTTCATCTGAGTTGTTGAGTTATGGGTATGAAGTTATTATAAATACTCCCTTATTATAGTGTTAATGTTCTTTTGATCTGTGGTACTTTAAAGAAAGTCCTGATATAGATAATTTGTGTCTTCTTTTTCTTTGTCCATCTGGCTAGAGGTTTATAAATTTTATTGAACTTTTCAGAGAACTAGCTTTGGTTTCATTGTTTGTTTTTTTTCTAAACGTTTTTCTGTTTTCTATCTGATCTTTATTATTATTATTTTTTTTGCTTCTGTTCCATACACTGTTGGATACTTGAAGGGAACCCTCTGCAAATCTCTGGAGTTTTCTCTTTTAAGCATTTTTGTCTTCTGTGGTACCATGCTTTGCAAATTCTAGCTCCCTTGGTCTTTCTGGATATCTGTTCTGTCTTCTCAACTCAGAGAGTCTGTTGGACTTTATCCCTCTCTGTTCTGCAACCTGGAAACTCAATGTGGGAAGCTGAGGAAATCCTAAGGGTCACCTCATTTTTCATGGATCATTGCCCTTTATTACCTGATGCCCAGTGTCTTGAAAACTGTTACTTTATACATTTTGTCCAGTTTTTGGTTTAAAAAAATTTTTTTTTTGGCAGGAGATTGAATTTAGTCCCTCATTACTCCATCTTGGCCCATCATTTACTTTTTAACTGTTTTCTTATCTAAATGGTCTTGAAGGGAAGATAGCTTTTGTACCCCTTATAATATGTAGTACAGGGCCTTGTACTAAGTCATTGCTTATTGTGAATTTTTCTTATTTCTGGAGTTTACTTGAACTGAATGGAAGAGGAAAATAAAACAGAAGAGTAAAGCCATCATCTGACTGCATTTCCCCTGCTTGTCAAATGAATGCTCTCTGAAGCCTGGTAAAAGAATTTCTATATTCCCTTCCATCTGACAGCTCTAGCCCTTACAGCTGGATTACTGGAACTACCTCCTTAACCCCAACCAGATATCATGTGACCCAACTGGTCCATTTAGCTTTAGTTTTTATAAGAATGTGTAATTTGTCAGCTTTGTAGGATGTTGCGAGGGGCAGAAATATATGGGAAAATCACAGATTAAGAAACAATCTCAAAAGAATTTCTCTTGATGATGACTCCAAATTGTCCAGTTTCATTATTAATCTGAAGATTTAGTTTTCTCAAAAATTTTCAGCAGTTGTTGTTTCTTCACCATTTATGTTAGTACTTTTTTCTTAAACTCCCATTACATGAATATTGGAGCCTCTCAATATATACCTTATATGTCTTTTAGCTGTGGTTTCAATTAAAATTTTTTTCTGATTCTCTGTGCTGAGTTCTTGGTCAATGTATCAGGACTTTTTTCTAATTCAAGAATTCTGTCTTCATTTTATCTGGAGAAGAGTTCATTTCATCTATTTTTTAAATTTCAATGACTGTTTTTCATTTTCAGATTTTCTAATTGGGTTCTCTTCATACCTAGATTTCTTCTCCTGCTTTTGTTTTCATTATTTCTTGTTCATTTTCAGTTGAAATTTTGCTTTCATTTATCTCCTTGAACATTCTGTATGAACTTAGTTTTAAAGATTTTTTTATTTCTACAAAATTTTTTTCATATTGAGTAAATTCATATTTGATTATTGATTTTTCTGGCTGTAATTTTTAGCAGTAGATTTCTCTGTATGATTTTGAGTATTGGTTTGCTGCTCATTTTTCTGCCATTGTCCTTCCTCCCTCTCTGTTCATACCTATCTGTCTCTAGGTATTCAGTTAATTTTCACTTTAACTCTCCTTGTCCCCAATCTAGAACCAAGTCTTGTTCCAGAATTTCAGTGATTCTATCACCAGTTATGGTGGAGACATGACAGAAACATTCAGTACTTTGATTCCATTTCTGGTACTAGGTTAATAGGTTATGTCAGCCCACCTCCCCCCCACCCCTGCCCCAAGGCAGGAATTTTTCTAAAAGCCCTAGGTGAAGGTTGACTGCTGTGTGTGTGTGTGTGTGTGTGTGTGTGTGTGTGTGTGTGTGTGTGTGTGTGTGTGT
>NW_020174438.1:4652709-4705312 GCF_003031525.2 Neophocaena asiaeorientalis asiaeorientalis
AGGGCTGGTGTGGTGCTGATCTCTGTCACTCCTGTTTAAGTAATCTATAACCATGAGGCCTGAGCTTTTTTTTTTTTTTTTTTTTTTTTTTTGGGTTTGGGGGGCCCAGATGTGCTATTATTTTTTATTTAAAAAAACATTTTTTTTTTGCGGTGTGTGGGCCTCTCACTGTTGTGGCCTCTCCCGTTGCTGAGCGCAGGCTCAGCGGCCATGGTTCACGGGCCCAGCCGCTCCACGGCATGTAGGATCTTCCCGGACCGGGGCACGAACCCGTGTCCCCTGCATCGGCAGGTGGACTCTCAACCACTGCGCCACCAACGAAGCTCTATTATTTTATTTTATGTTTCAAACAATTTTCCATGAGCTAATCTGATTGGAGACCACTTAGCCATTTCTTCTTTACCTTTTTGTTTGCTGTGTAGGTCTGACCTTTCTGTTAAATCTTCATTCTTTTTGGTTCTGATGCTTGGGTCTAGGCACACTCTGGTGGTGTGACACTCAGTCTTTCTCTCTTCTGTGAATGACTGATTTAGTTGTTGCTTTTTCAAGGGAAAAGTTTTCTCTGTATATTTTATTGTTTGATAATTTATAATTGAAAGGAAGATATTCCCCTCCAGGCTGCTTTTCAGAGATTGTTACCTCTGAAGTTCCAAGGAGACACTCATTTTGCTATTATCCAGATACGTTTAGACTGAGCCTTGGCAGTAGAACATTTTGTTCTATTTGCTGTAATTTTTTTTCAAGGGACAAAGATAAACAGCTTAAACAGATAACCATCTCTGGTTGCTGTTTCTAACAATAATATTTAGCAGCCAGTGAATATTCTGCAAGTGCCTTTCTCAGAAAGGCTGCATTAAGTAAACAAGTAGTAAATATTCTGGGAGACTGATAGATGATAGAATTTAAAGCCAGCCAGCTGCCCATATCAGGCTAACACGTTGTTTTTCTGTTTTGGTAAATATTAATACTCATCTTGTTTAGACAGTTCTTATCAAAAACAGTGTTAGC
Organism: Neophocaena asiaeorientalis asiaeorientalis; assembly: GCF_003031525.2. Classification (NCBI taxonomy): domain Eukaryota; kingdom Metazoa; phylum Chordata; class Mammalia; order Artiodactyla; family Phocoenidae; genus Neophocaena; species Neophocaena asiaeorientalis. The sequence continues at coordinate 4,653,718 of NW_020174438.1, forward strand.
ATTTCATACCAAACATATTTTTATAAAGCTCGTGAGAGCTAAAACTAACAAATTTTGAACTGCTTGAAACATTAGTTTCCTTAGATGTATATTTTGACTTATTTCCAAATCGCAAGTTATACTGTATTCTGTGTTTTGGAAACTGATAGCTTTTTTTTTTTTTTTTTTTTTTTTGCGATACGCGGGCCTCTCACTGTTGTGGGCTCTCCCGTTGTGGAGCACAGGCTCCGGACGTGCAGGCTCAGCGGCCATGGCTCACGGGCCCAGCCACTCTGCGGCATGTGGGATCTTCCCAGACCGGGACACGAACCCGCGTCCCCTGCATCGGCAGGCAGACTCTCAACCACTGCGCCACCAGGGAAGCCCGGAAACTGATAGCTTTTGTGCAGTGTTCTAGTCAGTTACCATTTACAGTAAAACTTGGGTTGTTTTTGCCATTGAAATCTTAGCCATGGATTGAATTGATACTTGGAATTGATACTGTCATTTGATCTTTGGCTGACAAAGGGTTTTATTACAGGTGTTTTGTGAGGTTTATGTACTTAATATTTGGTGGTATCTATACCAGGTATCATTGAGATCTGAAGTATCATTCTTTTGCAGACTTATAATACCAGTCTAAGAGATGTAGCCATTTCTAGTACCCTTGCCTGGGTCCACAAAAAAGACAGCTACTGTATATATATTTCAGGTTCAGATGTTTTCCTGAATTACATTATATTCAAGTAACAACTATGTGTCATTGGAATCACCAGAAACACTAGAACATAAACTGCCACAGGGCAGGGACTTTATTTTTCTTATTCTGTTTTAGTGCTTGGCACAGGGTAGTTGTTCAATAAGCTAATTGAATTAATTACCATCAGTCTCAGGGTCACCATCACTGCTCCCATTGCTTATAGAAATACTGACACATGGATCCTGTCCTTCAGTAATGCCATCTTTCTGGTCCCTCTGTTGTCCCACCTTTTATGTCTCAGGTGAGATGTTTCCTCTGTTCCATTCATCAGTTACTTACTAGAACCCTTATGTGTAATAGCAGTAGCAATAGTAATGAAGGTGATATTGATTGCTAGTATATCTGAGTACCAGCTGTGTGACAGGCCAAAGATTCTATAATAGTCTTTATTAATCATCTACTATGTCCCAGGTACTGTGCTAAACAACTTACATGCATTATATCATTTAATCTTATCCACAAAATATGAGGTATTTTATGTTCAAGGGAAACTGAGGTTCAGAGAAATTAGGAAGCTTCACCAAAATCATAACCTCAGTTAAGACCAGAATCAGGACTCAGTTCTTTTCTGTCTGGTGCCAAAGACCATGAAATTATCAAGTTCAGCCTTCTTTATGAACCTGTTTTTCAGTATATCTGATAAATCTAGCTTCTGGCTTAATATGTCAGTAAGGGGTTCTAATTCTTTAGGAGATAGTTAATTCCCTTTGACAGCTGTAATTATTAAAAGGTTTTTCATAATATTAAGGAAGTATTGATATATTTTTCTGTAACTTTTAAACTATATGTCTTAATATAAATTGTCCCAGGGATAGCCAAGATAGAACGAATCCATCCTTACTAACATTGGCTATACTTAGCAAATTGAATTTAATATAAATATATTATATGTCTAAACAACATTTGCCTGGCTATAAGCAAGATATTTCTTTTAGATGGATTTAAAATTGTGTGTGTGTGATGTTAAAAAAAAGAAAAAGACTCTAGAGAGCTTAATGGATATATTTTAAAATTTCTATATCCTTTATCTAGTCTATACCTGTATCCATATCTAGTAAACAGAGATAGGTAATGGAATTCAGAGCAAATGTTTTTTAATCAGCCTAAATGAAATCACATACAATACTGATTAAAAGTAAGTGAAAGGGATTGTGGTGTGAGGAATATATAGCTATTATAAACTTTAAGAGGTAGTAAAATCCACACAATTAAATCACATGTGAAAATTTTATAAAATTTTAAAAAACATTTTGTTTCTAATTTTTGTTTTTCTATTTTATCTTCTTTTGCTAGTCTAACTAGTTTGTTTTGGTTTTACTACCCTTCTCGGTTGTTGATGACATGGTTAGCTGTGTTTTTGTTAGCCCACCATTTCCTATAGATAATCCGTTCTAAGAAGAATATTGGTTTAGATATCATTTCAACATTTGTGTTTTTGTTATTTACTGTGTGTCATATGGAATGCTAATAAGCATTGGGCAAGGCATAGTTACAGGTGGGGTTCTCGCCTCAGTTTTCTGTTCATTAAATACATAGAAAAATGAAAACATCAAAATAGAGAGAAATGACCTCCCATGTACTCATCATCCAGCTACAGCTGTCATTAACTTTGGGTCATTCTTTTTTTCATCTATAAGCCCTATCCACTCACCAGCCTCACACCCACCCCGTTGGATTATTTTGAAACAGACCATAGATATTAATTGGACCATATGAAATTGTCTATATCCATCCTTTTTCTATCTACAAAATGATAATTCCATATGGTTCAACTTAATATCATTTCATTCATAAATATTTCAGTATGTATGTCTAAAAGATAAAACCTCTTTGGGTTTGTTAGCACAACCACAATGTCATTATCATATCTAAAACTTAACAGTAATTTCTTAATATCACCAATATCCAACAGTCTTCATATTTCCTTATTTGTGTATTTATCCTTTACTATTTTAGATGCTTGAATCAACATATAAACAAGGTCCACATATTGCTTTTAGTTGATAGGTTTCGTAAATCTTTCTTAATTGATAGTTTTCTTCTTTCCTTGATTTTCCTTGCAAGTCATTTGTTAAAGAAATTGCTCTCTCAATTTCAGTTTAATAAGGAATTTAATAATTTTAATAATTAAATCAAAATAACAATTTTAGTAATTTTATTTCAATGTCAGGAAGAGTATAGGAAACATATAAGTGTAACTCGGTATATGTAAAAGCCTACTTTATTTTTTTTGAGAAGTAGTTGATTTACAATATTATATTAGTTTCAGGTATACAGGATAGTGATTCGATATTTTTACAGATTATACTCCGTTTAAAGTTATCACAAAATATTGGCTATATTCCCTGTACTGTGCTACATATCTTTAGAGCTTATTTCTTATTTATTTGATAGATAGCTCTATCTCTTAATCTCATACCTCTATTTAGCCCCTCCCCCTTCCCTTGGCCCACTGGTAACCACTAGTTCTCTATATCTTTCTGTTTCTGTTTTGTTATATTCATTCTTTTTATTTAGATTCCACATGTAAGTGACAACATTTGTCTTTCTCTGTCTGACATGTTTCATTAAGCATAAAACTGTTCGTGGAAATGTAAATTGTTGTAGCCACCATGGAGAACAGTATGGAAGTTACTCAAGAAAAAACTAAAAATAGAACTGTTATATGATCCAGAAATACCACTCATGGATATATATCCAAAGGAAACGAAAACATTAATTCGAAAAGATACTTGCACCCCACTGTTCATAGCAGCATTATTTACAATAGGCAAGATATGGAAGCAACCTGAGTGTCCATCAGCAGCTGAATGGGTAAAGATGTGGTGTGTGTGTATGTCCATCTTTCCTCAGTGCCCTGCCTATAAGCAGCACCTTCCATTTCTATGCATGTTGTCCTGATGTCTGACTGCCAGTACATATGATTTTTAGCTTGGGGGCTTTCTTTGTCCCCTGGAGCCTGCTCTGCCCCTGCACATTGGCAGGCCAGAACTTCTAGGGAATTCATGCCCCATAGGAGCAGCCAACTGATGACTGACAGAAATTGAGGGGAAAACCTCTAGCTCCCTTGCCCCTTGAGTGGGATAACTGTAATGTAAGCCCTACACTGACTCTCAGTGAGACAACTGAACTCCAACTGCCCACAGATGTAGCCTGCTTATTAATGTACACAGTGGCTGCCTTCTCTTTCCTACTTCCCTACTACAGTTTCCTGGGATTTTTTTCTCAAACAAACTACTTGCACTAAAATCCTTACTTCAGGGTTTGCTTCTAGGGAAACCATAACATAAGTTGTGGCACACTTAAACCTGCCTTTGTCCCCCCCCCCCCGCTAAGTAATCAGAGACATCTGGGAAAAAATTCCATATATTTGGCCTTAAACATTCAATTTGGCCATGTTTATTTTTTTAATTCTCATAGGCAGCTGCTGGGAATAATAGAATTTTGTCTATCATTCTTAAAACTTTTTTATTGTTTAAATTATTATGCAATAAAATTAACCTTTTTATTTGTTTGGGATACAGATATATGTATTTTAAGACATGTATAACCACCACTACCATCGGGATACGAGACGGTTGCATCATTCCAGCAAACTCCCTCATGCTATCCCTTTATTGTCACACCTCCCACCACTTGTAATCCCTGACAACCAGCGATATGTTCTCTGTTACTGTAGTTTTATATTTTCGACAGTGCCGTATAAATGGAATCATACAGTGTGTAACCTTTAGGTCCTGGTTCCTTTCAATTAGCATCATGTATTTGAGATTCATCTAAGTTGTTGCATGTATCAGTAGCTTTTTCCCTTTTATTACTCAGTTTTCCATTATGTGGGTGTACCATATTTTTGTTATCCATTCACCTATTGAAAGACATTTAAGTTGCTTCCAGTTTTTGGCTGTAACAAATAACGTACTGTGAACACTCACGCACAAGTTTTTGTGTAGACCCATTAGCTTCCATTTCTCTTGGGTATATACCTAGGAGTAGAACTACTGATTCATGTGGTAGCTGTACGTTTGACCTTTTGCTGAACTGCCAGACTGTTTTTCAAAAGAGGCTGCACTGTTTGACACTTCCACCAGCAGTTTCTCTACATTCTTGCCAATACTTTCATCAGCCTTTTTGATTATACCCATCCTAATGGGAGTGAAGTACTATCTCATTGTGTATTTTATTTGCACTCCCCTAATGACTAATGTTGTTGAGCATCTTTTCATGTGTTTTTGGCTGTTTGCATATATCTTCTTTGGATAAATACCTATTCAAATATTTGCCTATTTTCTGATGGGATTGTTTGGTTTTTTTACTGTTGAGTTTTGAGAGTTCTTTATATATTCTGGAGACTTGGCTTTTAATTTTCTTAACAGTGTCTTTCTTACAGAAAAAAAATTTTTTTTAGTGAGTGCTCTTTTTTAAAAATTTTATATATTATTATTTTTTTTGGCTGCATTGGGTCTTCACTGCTGCATGTGGGCTTTCTCTAGTTGCAGCGAGTGGGGGCTACTCTTCGTTGCAGTACGTGGGCTTCTCATTGCGGTTCCTTCTCTTGATGCAGAGCATGAGCTCCAGGCATGTGGGCTTCAGTAGTTGTGGCACACGGGCTCAGTAGTTGTGGCTCGTGGGCTCTAGAGCGCAGGCTCAGTAGTTGTGGCGCACTGGCTTAGGTGCCCCGCGGCATGTGGGATCTTGCCGGACCAGGTATCGAACCCGTGTCCCCTGCATTGGCAGGCAGATTCTTAACCACTGTGCCACCAGGGAAGTCCCCAGGCAAAAATTTTAAGTTTGGTGAAGTTTGAGTTAATTTTTTTTTAATGGATCCTGCTTTTGGTGTTATTTCTAAGAAATTTTCACTTAAACCCCAGGTCATGAAGATTTTCTTTTGTGTTTTCTTCTAAAAGTTTTATGGTTCTGTGTTTTATATTTAGATCTGTGGTCCGTTTGGAGTTAATCTTTGTATAAGATATGAGGTTTAGATTGAGATTAATTTTTCTTTTTGTATGCATATAAATGATCTGTTGTCCCAGCACCATTTGTTGAAAAAAGACTATTCTTTCTCAGCTGAACTACTTGTGCTCTTTTGTCAAAGATCAGATGGCCATACTTATATGGGTCTATTTCTGGACTTCTATCCCATTGACTTACGTATGTCTTCACCAATACCACACACTCTCTTTTTTTTTTCTTTTAACATCTTTATTGGAGTATAATTGCTTAACAATGGTATGTTAGTTTCTGCTTTATAACAAAGTGAATCAGTTATACATATACATATGTTCCCATATCTCTTCCCTCTTGCATCTCACTCCCTCCCACCCTCCCTATCCCACCCCTCTAGGTGGTCACAGACCACGTAGCTGATCTCCCTGTGCTATGCGGCTACTTCCCACTAGCTATCTATTTTACGTTTGGTAGTGTATGTATGTCCATGCCACTCTCTCACTTTGTCACAGCTTACCCTTCCCCCTCCCCATATCCTCAAGTCCATGCTCTAGTAGGTCTGTGTCTTTATTCCCGTCTTACCCCTAGGTTCTTCATGACTTTTTTCCTTAGATTCCATATATATGTGTTAGCACACGGTATTTGTTTTTCTCTTTCTGACTTACTTCACTCTGGATGACAGACTCTAGGTCCATCCACCTCACTACAAATAACTCAATTTCGTTTCTTTTTATGGCTGAGTAATATTCCATTGTATATATGTGCCACATCTTTATCCATTCATCTGTTGATGGACACTTAGGTTGCTTCCATGTCCTGGCTATTGTAAATAGAGCTGCAGTGAACATTGTGGTACATGACTCTTTTTGAATTATGGTTTTCTCAGGGTATATACCCAGTAGTCGGATTGCTGGGTCGTATGGTAGTTCTATAAGTAGTTTTTTAAGGAACCTCCATACTGTTCTCCATAGTGTCTGTATCAATTTACATTCCCACCAACAGTGCAAGAGGGTTCCCTTTTCTCCACACCCTCTCCAGCATTTACTGTTTCTAGATTTTTTTGATGATGGCCATTCTGACCCGTGTGAGATGATATCTCATTGTAGTTTTGATTTGCATTTCTCTAATGATTAATGATGTTGAGCATTCTTTCATGTGTTTCTTGGCAATCTGTATATCTTCTTTGGAGAAATGTCTGTTTAGGTCTTCTGCCCATTTTTGGATTGGGTTGTTTGTTTTTTTGTTATTAAGCTGCATGAGCTGCTTGTAAGTTTTGGAGATTAATCCTTTGTCAGTTGCTTCATTTGCAAATATTTTCTCCCATTCTGAAGGTGTCTTTTCATCTTGTTTATGGTTTCCCTTGCTGTGCAAAAGCTTTTAAGTTTCATTAGGTCCCATTTGTTTATTTTTGTTTTTATTTGCATTTCTCTAGGAGGTGGGTCAAAAAGGATCTTGCTGTGATTTATGTCATCGAGTGTTCTGCCTATGTTTTCCTCTAAGAGTTTGATAGTGTCTGGCCTTACATTTAGGTCTTTAATCCATTTTGAGTTTATTTTTGTGTATGGTGTTAGAGAGTGTTCTAATTTCATACTTTTACATGTACCTGTCCAGTTTTCCCAGCACCACTTATTGAAGAGGCTGTCTTTTCTTCACTGTATATTCTTGCCTCCTTTATCAAAGATAAGGTGACCATATGTGCGTGGGTTTACCTCTGGGCTTTCTATCCAGTTTTGGCCATGCTGTGCGGCTTGTGGGATCTTAGTTCACCTACCAGGGATTGAACCCAGGCCTCCTGGCAGTGGAATCATGGAGTTCTAACCACTGTACCTCCAGAGAATTCCCCACACTCTCTTGATTACTGTTGCTTTATAATAAGTCATAAAATTTAATAGTGTGATTCCTCCAACTTAATTTTCTTTTGCAACATTCTTCTAGCTATTGTAGTACTTTTGTCCTACCATATAATGTTTAAGAATGAGCTATCTATAACTACAAAAAAAGCCCTTCTTGGATTTTGATTTTGATATAGATCATTTTGGTGAAAATTGATATCTTTCATATGGTGAGTCTTCTATTTTTTTGGCTGTGTCAGGTCTAGTTGCGGCGTGCGGGGTCTTCGTTGAGGTGTGTGAGATCTTTCATTGCGGCATGTGCTCTTTGTTGTGGCGCACAGGCTTCTCTGTATTTGTGGTGCGCAGGGTCCAGGGTGTGTGAGCTCTGTAGTTTGTGGCACATGGGCTCTCTCATTGAGGCGTGTGAGCCCAGTAGTTGTGGCGTGCGGACTTAGTTGCCCCGCGGCATGTGGGATCTTTGTTCCCTGACCAGGGTTCGAACCCGCATCCTCTGCATTGGAAGGTGGATTCTTTACCAGTGGACAACCAGGGAAGTCCCTATGTTGAGTCTTCTGATATTGTACGTCTCCCCGTTTTTTAGGTCTTCTTTGATTTCTTTCATAAGTGCCATGATTTATTAGATTTATACCTAAGTATTTCCAATAGTAGTGTGTCTGTGCATCTGTATGTATGTGGTAGAGGGACTGTGATAGATGTGAGACTTCTCCCTGTTGTCATACAGTATTCCCTTGAAGCTGTCAGGGGATTCCCAGCCCAAGGAATATCCCTATGTCAATCTTGTCATTCATGTTTGACAGCAGGAGTGGTGGGATGGGTAGGAAGAGAGTAAGGCTTGGGTGGGTATGGGTTCTGAAAAGGGGTTCCAGGTAGTCCTCAACTCTCGTCCCAGGAGTTTTGAAAGAAGTAGGAGGGCAAACATGGGTCTCCAGCACTGGCTTCTTAGGGAATATGGCCCAGCTGGGCCTACCCTTTCAAGTGCACCAAGAACCAACAGGATCTATTATTCCATTCTGAATAAAGCTCCATGAGCTGGGTTAGCAGGTGGGGAAGCTTTTATAAATGTTACTGGGTTTTTTTTGTTGTTGGTTTTTAATTTTGGTTTCATGTTGTTTATTGCTAGTGTATAGAAATTTAAGTGATTTTTGTGTTTTGACTTTGTATCCTGTAGTTTTGTTCGTAATAGTTCTAGAACTGTTTTTAAAGAATCCCTGGGGTTTTCTACATAGACATTCTTGTCATCTTGCAAATTGGGATAGTTTTATTCCTTCCTTTCTGTTCTATATGTGTTTTATTGCCAGAATGGTGAATGTAGATATCCTTGCATTTTTCCTCTTCATAAGTGGAAAGTATTTCATCTTTTACCATTTACTTTGATGTTCACTGTAGGTCTGTTGCACATGTCCTTTATTTGGTTGAAAAGTTCCCCTTTGTTCTTAGCTTGATGAAAATTTTTATCCTGATGGCTGTTGAAGTTTTGTTAAATGATATTATGATGTGATTTTTCTTTTTTAGATTAATATGATGGGTTATATTGATTTGTTTTTGAACATTGAGCTAACCTTAAGTTGTTCAAATAAACCCCATTTGTTTGTGTTTATTATTTTTTTGTTGTTGAATTTTATTTTTTTATACAGGAGGTTCTTATTAGTCATCAGTTTTATACACATCATTGTATACATGTCAATCCCAATTGCTCAGTTCATCACAACCCCCCCCCATGCATTTCTCTAATAATTAGTGATGTTGAGCAGCTTTTCATGTGCTTCTTGGCCATCTGTATGTCTTCTTTGGAGAAATGTCTATTTAGGTCTTCTGCCCATTTTTGGATTGGGTTGTTTTTTTTTTTTTAAATATTGAGCTGCATGAGCTGTTTATATATTTTGGAGATTAATCCTTTGTCTGTTGATTCATTTACAAATATTTTCTTCCATTCTGAGGGTTGTCCTTTTGTCTTGTTTATGGTTTCCTTTGCTGAACAAAAGCTTTTAAGTTTCATTAGGTCCCATTTGTTTATTCTTGTTTTTATTTCCATTACTCTAGGAGATGGATCAAGAAAGATCTTGCTGTGACTTATGTCAAAGAGTGTTCTTCCTTTGTTTTCCTCTGAGAGTTTTATAGTGTCCAGTCTTACATTGAGGTCTCTAATCCATTTTGAGTTTATTTTTGTGTATGGTGTTAGGGAGTGTTCTGATTTCATTCTTTTACATGTAGCTGTCCAGTTTTCTCAGCACCACTTATTGAAGAGGCTGTCTTTTCTCCATGGTATATCCTTGCCTCCTTTGTCATAGATTAGTTGACCATAGGTGTGTGGGTTTATCTCTGGGCTTTCTATCTTGTTCCACTGATCTATATTTTTGGTTTTGTGCCAGTACCGTATTGTCTTGATAACTGTAGCTTTGTAGTATAGTCTGAAGTCAGGGAGCCTGATTCCTCCAGCTCTGTTTTTCTTTCTCAAGACTGCTTTGGCTATTCGGGGTCTTTTGTGTCTCCATACAAATTTTAAGGTTTTTTTGTTCTAGTTCTGTAAAAATGCCATTGGTAATTTGATAGGGATTGCATTGAATCTGTAGATTGCTTTGGGTACTATAGTCATTTTCACAATGTTGATTCTTCCAATCCAGGAACATGGTATATTTCTGCATTTGTTGGTATCATCTTTAATTTTTCATCACTGTTTTATAGTTTTCTGCATACAGGTCTTTTGTCTCCCTAGATAGGTTTATTCCTAGGTATGTTATTCTTTTTGTTGCAGTGGTAATGGGACTGTTTCCTTAATTTCTGTTTCAGATTTTTCATCATTAGTGTATAGGAATTCAAGAGATTTCTGTACATTAATTTTGTATCTTGCAACTTTACCACATTCACTGATTAGCTGTAGTTGTTTTCTGGTAGCATCTTTAGGATTCTCTATGTATAGTATCATGTCATCTGCAAACAGTGACAGTTTTACTTCTTCTTTTCCAATTTGTATTCCTTTTATTTCTTTTTCTTCTCTGACTGCTGTGGCTAGGACTTCCAAAACTATGTTGAATAATAGTGGTGAGAGTGGACATCCTTATCTTGTTCCTGATCTTAGAGGAAATGGTTTCAGTTTTCATCATTGAGAATGATGTTTGCTGTGGGTTTGTCATATATGGCTGTTATTATGTTGAGGTAGGTTCCCTCTATGCCCACTTTCTATAGAGTTTTTATCATAAATGGGTGTTGAATTTTGTCACAAGCTTTTTCTGCATCTGTTGAGACGATCATATGGTTTTTATTCTTCAGTTTGTTAATATGGTGTATCACATTGATTGATTTGCGTATATTGAAGAATCCTTGCATCCCTGGGATAAATCCTCCTTGATCATGGTGTATGATCCTTTTAATGTGTTGTTGGATTCTGTTTGCTAGTAGTTTGTTGAGGAATTTTGCATCTCTGTTCATCAGTGATAGTGGTCTGTAATTTTCTTTTGTTGTAGTATTTCTGTCTGGCTTTGGTAACAGGGTGATGGTGGTCCTGTAGAATGAGTTTGGGAGTGTTCCTTCCTCTGCAATTTTTTGGAAGAGTTTGAGAAGGATGGGTGTTAGCTCTACTCTCAATGTTTGATAGAATTCACCTGTGAAGCCATCTGGTCCTGGACTTTTGTTTGTTGGAAGATTTTTAATCACAGTTTCAATTTCATTACTTGTGATTGGTCTGTTCATATTTTCCATTTCTTCCTGGTTCATTCTTGGAAGGTCATACCTTTCTAAAAGTTTGTCCATTTCTTTCAGGTTGTCCACTTTATTGGCATAGAGTTGCTTGTAGTAGTCTCTTAGGATGCTTTGTATATCTGCGGTGTCTGTTGTAACTTCTCCTTTTTCATTTCTAATTTTATTGATTTGAGTCCTCTCCCTCTTTTTCTTGATGTCAGGCTAATGGTTTATCAATTTTGTTTATCTTGTCAAAGAACCAGCTTTTAGTTTATTGATCTTTGCTGTTGTTTTCTTTGTTTCTATTTCATTTATTTCTGCTCTGATCTTTATGATTTCTTTCCTTCTGCTAACTTTGGGTTTTGTTTTTTCTTCTTTCTCTAGTTCCTTTAGGTGTAAGCTTAGATTGTTTACTTGAGATTTTTCTTGTTTCTTGAGGTAAGCTTGTATAGCTATAAACTTCCCTCTTAGAACTGCTTTTGCTGCATCTCATAGGTTTTGGGTTGTCGTGTTTTCATTGTCATTTGTTTCTAGGTATTTTTTCATTCCCTCTTTGATTTCTTCAGTGATCTCTTGGTTATTTAGTAATGTATTTTTAGCCTCCATGTGTTTGTATTTTTTACGTTTTTCTCCCTGTAAGTCATTTCTAGTCTCATACTGTTGTGGTCAGAAGAGATGCTTGATATGATTTCAATTTTCATAAATTTACTGAGGCTTTATTTGTGACCCAAGATGTGATCTCTCCTGGAGAATGTTCCGTGCACACTTGAGAAGAAAGTGTAATCTGTTTTTGGATGGAATGTCCTATAAATATCAATTAAATGTATCTGGTCCATTGTGTCATTTAAAGCTTGTGTTTCCTTATTTATTTTCACTTTGGATCATCTGTCCATTGGTGTAAGTGAGGTGTTAAAGTCCCCCACTAATATTGTGTTACTGTCGATTTCCTCTTTTATAGCTGTTAGCAGTTGCCTTATGTATTGAAGTGCTCCTGTGTTGGGTGCATATATATTTATAATTGTTACATCTTCTTCTTGGATTGATCCCTGGATCATTATGTAATGTCCTTCCTTGTCTCTTGTAGCATTCTTTATTTTAAAGTCTGTTTATCTGATATGAGTATTGCTACTCCAGCTTTCTTTTGATTTCCATTTGCATGGAATATCTTTTTCCATCCCCTCACTTTCAGTCTGTATGTATCCCTAGGTCTGAAGTGGGTCTCTTGTAGACAGCATACATATGGGCCTTGTTTTTGTATCCATTCAACAAGCCTGTGCTTTTGGTTGGAGCATTTGATCCATTCACATTTAAGGTAATTATTGACATGTATGTTCCTATGACCTTTTTTTAAATTGTTTTGGGTTTGTTTCTGTAGGTACTTCTCTTGTGTTTCTCACTTAGAGAAGTTCCTTTAGCATTTGTTGTAGAGCTGGTTTGGTGGTGCTCAATTCTCTTAGCCTTTGCTTGTCTGTAAAGATTTTGATTTCTCCATCAAATGTGAACAAGATCCTTGCCGGGTAGAGTAATCTTGGTTGTAGGTTCATCCCTTTCATCACTTTAATATATCATGCCACTCCCTTCTGGCTTGTAGAGTTTCTTCTGAGAAATCAGCTGTTAACCTTATGGGAGTTGCCTTGTATGTTATTTGTCATTTATCCCTTGCTTCTTTTAATAATTTTTGTGTTTAATTTTTGCCAGTTTGATTACTGTGTGTCTCAGCGTGTTTCTCCTGGGTTCTCTCTGTTCTTCCTGGACTTGGGTGGCTATTTCCTTTCCCATGTTAGGGAAGTTTTCGAGTATAATCTCTTCAAATATTTTCTCGGGTCCTTTCTCTCTCTCTCCTCCTTCTGGAACCCCTATAATGTGAATGTTGTTTCGTTTAACGTTGTCCCATACGTCTCCTAAGGCTGTCTTCATGTATTTTCATTCTTTTTTCTTTATTCTATTCCACAGCAGTGAATTCCACCATTCTCTCTTCCAGGTCACTTATCCGTTCTTCTGCCTCAGGGCTTCTGCTATTGATTGCTTCTGGTGTAGTTTTCATTTCAGTTATTGTATTGTTCATCTCTGTTTGTTCTTTAATTCTTCTAGCTCTTTGTTAAACATTTCTTGCATTTTCTCGATCTTTGCCTCCATTCTTTTTCCGAGGTCCTAGATCATCTTTGCTATCATTATTCTGAATTCTCTTTCTGGAATGTTGCCTATCTCCACTTCATTTAGTTGTTTTTCTGGGGTTGTATCTTGTTCCTTCATCTGGTACATATCCCTCTGCCTTTTCATCTTGTCTGTCTTTCTGTGAATATGGTTTTTGTTCCACAGGCTGTGGGGTATCTTTTTAGGTGAGTTCCAGTGTCTTCCTGTCAATGACTGTTCAGCAGTTAGTTGTGATTCTGGTGTTCTCGCAATAGGGAGTGAGAGCACGTCCTTCACTGGTGTTCTCGCAATAGGGAGTGAGAGCACGAACCATCTTGGTTCAGGTCCTCTATTAATGTTTTTATATACTACAAGATTTGATTGGCCAATGTAGTTCTTCTTGCTTCTGCTGTCTGCCCTCTGGTGGATGAGTCTATCCACAGGCTTGTGCAAGTTTCCTGATGGGAGGGACTGGTGGTGGGTAGAGCTGGGTGTTGCTCTGGTGGGCAGAGTTTTGTAAAACTTTAATCCGCTTGACTGCTTATGGGTGGGGCTGCGTTCCCGCCCTGTTGGTTGTTTGACCTGAGGCAACCCAGCACTGGAGCCTACCTGGGGTTTTTGGTGGGGCTAATGGCTGACTCTGGGAGGGCTCACGCCAAGGAGTACTTCCCAGAACTTCTGCTGCCAGTGTCCTTGTCCTCACGGTGAGCCACAGCCACCCCCCCACCTCTGGAGGAGACCCTCCAACACTAGCAGGTACGTCTGGTGCAGTCTCTCCTGGGGTCACTGCTCTTTCCGTTGGATCCCGATGCACACATTACTTTGTGTGTGCCCTCCAAGAGCGGAGTCTCTGTTTCCCCCAGTCCTGTCGAAGTTCTGCAGTCAAATCCCACTAGCCTTCAAAGTCTGATTCTCTGGGAATTCCTCCTCCTGTTGCCAGACCTTCAGGTTGGAAAGCCTGACGTGGGGCTCAGGACCTTCACTGCAGTGGGTGGACTTCTGTGGTCTAAGTGTTCTCCAGTCTGTGAGTCACCCGCCCAGCAGTTATGGGATTTGATTTTATTGTGATTGCACCCCTCCTACCGTCTCATTGTGGCCTCTCCTTTGTCTTTGGATGTGGGGTATCTTTTTTGGTGAGTTCCAGTGTCTTCCTGTCAATGACTGTTCAGCAGTTAGTTGTGATTCTGGTGTTCTCGCAAGAGGGAGCGAGAGCACGTCCTTCTACTCAGCCATCTTGGTTCAGGGCCTCTATTATTGTTTTTATATACTGCAAGATTTGATTGGCCAATATTTTGTTGAGCCTTTTTTGCATGTACCTTATTCTGAAGCCAGTTTTTTAAGTATACTGAGCTTAGTATGCAGTATGTAATTTTATTTTATAAAAGGTTTCACCTTGGGCAACTTTTCCCTCTTCAGATCTGCTAATGAGTCATTGTTTCCCTGCGTAGGTTGTATCTGTTTATTCCTTTTGTTTTGTAAATGTTTCCCTTTAAAATAATACCTCTAGTATATTACATTCATTTTTTGCTTTTTAGATGAGGTTGTGTTAGTGGGATCCTCGACTTTTATTTTCTTTAAGTAGAAGACCTAAGACCTAATCTTTTTTTAAGATTAATTCTCAAGTTTACCTTCTTCCTTGCTATTATTAAACACTTTAAAGGACAAGAATGCAGGACTTCCCAGGTGGCGCAGTGGTTGAGAGTCCGCCTGCCGATGCAGGGGACATGGGTTTGTGCCCCGGTCCGGGAGGATCTTGCATGCCGCGGAGCAGCTGGGCCTGTGGGCCATGGCCGCTGAGCCTGTGCGTCCGGAGCCTGTGCTCCGCAATGGGAGAGGCCGCAACAGTGGGGGGCCCACGTACCGGAAAAAAAAAAAAGGACAAGAATGCAAATGAATGTTTCATTCATGACATAATTTCTCAAGTTTAATTTTAATGTAATATGAGCCACGTTATGTATAGGCTTCTTGAAGGAGTTGTTTGAAATCAAGATTTCACTGGGTTGTTTGTTTTTAGATATCATGGTCATAGAACTATAAGTGGAAAAGCCCCAAATGATAGCATTCCTTCCATTTGTCATCCAGGAAATTAGTAAAATTCCAGTGTTTATAAACTGGAAAGTGGAATTGTAATGGAACTCACCTTATTTCCTCTATTAAAGCACTAAATTTTGAATTCATTCTAAAACACCCCAAAGGAATTCTTATGACTATTTGTTAATTTCCATTTTTTAATTAAAAATATATCTATAACTGTCCCTGAAATATGTATTTCTGACTCTTACAGGGCAGTGAGCTTCAGGAAGTGAGTAGATATGTTGGGCCTGAAAGATTTTGAAATGTCAGCTCTCTGTACTAACTAGAATCTTAATTTTCCCATAAAATTACAAAGTCTTTATGATAAAATTAATCTTTTCTTAGAGCTGTTTATAAAATTTCAACTTCAGTAACTATAATCTTTTTAATTAAATTATTTTTGGCCACGTTGGGTCTTCGTTGCTGCACGTGGGCTTTCTCTAGTTGCGGCGAGCGGAGGCTATTCTTCAACGCGGTGCGTGGGCTTCTCATTGCGGCGGCTTCTCTTTGTTGCAGAGCACAGGCTGTAGGCGCGCGGGCTTCAGTAGTTGTGGCTTGCAGGCTCTAGAGCACAGGCTCAGTAGTTGTGTTGCACGGGCTTAGTTGCTCCATGTCATGTAGGATCTTCCTGGACCAGGGCTCGAACCTGTGTCCCCTGCATTGGCAGGCAGATTCTTAACTACATAGCCACCAGGGAAGTCCCAGTAACTATGATCTTAATAAATTCTATCTTAGAGGCTAAACAAAATACATTAAATGCCTATATTAAAAAAGCAAAACTAAATATTTGTAAGTGGTGAAATGGTTACAGTGAATCTAGATAAGGAAAGATGGGTTTCATTGCACTGTTTGAATTAAACCTTAATACTTATATGCACACATACATGTGTTTATAGAAGGTGCAAAGATATTTGGAAGGAAACATGTAAAACTATTAATAATAACTTATATGGCTGGAGGTGAAGGGTAGAGTGTCCATGTCACTCGGTTGGGCAGCATAATATGAACGTTTTCTTTACAAACATTGATATTTCTTGGATTTTAAACAACAAAAACAAATTCATTAAGTATTTGTTTTAAAATTTTTAAATAATATGAATAGTTGTCCATTGGCCCCTTGAAGGCAACAACACTGAATTGCTTAGAGCTTAAAGGTAGAGAAGAATTTGAAATTAATTTTTTGAAATTAATTTGTAGGAAGTAACTGGGTGTAGGTAGGTTGAAATTAATTTGACATTAATTTGTAGCAAGTTGAAATTGAAGTTGAAACTAATTTGTAGGAAGTAACTGGGTGTAGGTAGGTAATAATAATAGTGATAAAGATAATAGCAATAGCTACTATTTATTGAATCTTTACTGTTGGCTGAGTACAGGTTTTAACATTTTAGGTGCATAGTTGTAAAAAAGACCACAGAAGAGTTGAATACAGTTCTGTTTTATTCAAGAATCCTGTCTTAACCACAGTTATGGAGCCTTAGTAATAAAAATGGAGAAGAAATAGGAAAACAGTGTTATAAAGACATAGCCCTGGAACTGCATGAAATTTTCAGTTCAGTGGTGTATAGGACCACAGGACAGAGGGCTTGACCTTGGATTCAAGCAGAAAAGGACAGTCTTCTTCTGAGACCGAAATGAGGCTTTAGGAAATAGCATTGAATGGAAGAGTTTAAATAAGATGAGCTACCTGAAAGTTCTGTAACTCCAGTAGTTCGTTCCCTAAGACAGGTGTCCAAGGATTAGAAAGGGTGGATTATAAGCAGATAACTCAGCTGCATATGATTTATCCTTTAAGTCACTTAAGGGAGCACTTAATCTTATACGTATAAATAAATATATGCAAAGTAAAATTTACCTGTGTGGGTATTATGCTGAGGTGACAATTGGAGGTGACTTGCAAGCAGCAATAGATCAGGGAACCCTATGTGCAGGGAGAATTTTTTCTGCTTAGGGACCTTCTCCATTAACATGGTGCTTCCTTTCATTATCCTTTACTTTTAGAACACATAACAGTTAATCTTTCCTCGAGCAAGTGTAGGAGGAGATCAGTTCTCCTTATACGTGTGGGTTTATTTCTGGACTGTCTGTTTTTGTTCCATCGATCTATTTGCCTATGTTTACTCTAATACCACACTGCTTTTTATTACTCTGGCTTTATCACAATTCTTGAAATCAGGTAGTGTTAGTTCTCCGATTTTGTCTTTTTCAAAGTTTGAGCTATTCTACATCCTTTACATTTCAATTGGAATTTTAAATTTAGTTTTATAATTTCTACCAAAAACAAAACCCTGCTGGCATTGGGATTGGAATTGCATTGAATCTATAGATTTATTCAACTATGTGTTAATTTGGAAGGTTGACAGCTTAATAATATTGAGTTGGCCAACCCTTGACCAAAGTATATCTCCCTATTTATTTAGGTCTTTAGATTTTCAGCAGTATTTTGTGGTTCAATATATAGGTCTTTCGTATTTTTTGATATGTTATCCCTATTTCATATTCTTGATGCTATTGTAAGTAATATTTTCTGATTGTTCACTCCTAGTATGTAGAATACAATTGATTTTTGTGTATTGATCCTACAACCTTACTAAGCATCACATATAACTTCTAGACACTTTTTGTAGATTTTCTACATTGACAGTTATATTGTCTGTGAATAAGGAGTTTTATTTCTTCTTTTCTAAAGTGTATACCTTCCATTCCTTCCTCCCTCCCTCCCTTCTCCTAATTGCTCCAGCTGGAACCTGTAGCCCAAAGTAGAGTAGATGTAGTAATACTGGGCACGCCTATCTTGTTCCTGATCTTAGCAGGAAAGCATTCAGTTTTTAAATATTCAGTATGATGTTAGCTGTAGGTTTTCCATAGATGTCTTTTATCAGGTTAAGGAAATTCACTTTTACTTCTAATGTGTTCAGAGTTTTTAACAGAAATGATGCTGAATTTTTTCAACTTTTTTCTGCTTCTGTCAAAATGATCATATTGCTTCCTTCTTTAGTTTGTTATATTTTCTTATATAAACATGTTAAAATGATGAATTACATTGTTTTTCAAATGTAAACCAACCCTTTATTCTTGGGACAAATCCTACTTGTTCATGATGTATTAGCCTTTTGCTATATTCTTAGATTCCATTTGCTAAAAAGTATTTTTGAAAGAATTTCTGTGACTGTGTTCATGAGAGCTGTTGGTAGTTTTCTTATAATGTTTTTTGTCAGGTTTTGGTATCAGGGTAATACTGGTCTCATAGAATGAGTTGGGGATTATCCTATCCTTTTCAGATTTTTAGAAGAGTTTGTGTAGAATTGCAATTATTATTGATTCCTTAAATGTTTGGTAGAATTCACCAATAAAACCATCTGTGACTGTAGTTTTCATTGTGGGAAGATTTTTAACTACAATTTCAATTTCTTTGATAAATACAGTTATTTAGGTTATCCATTTCTTCATGAGAGAGCTTGGTAGTTTGTGTTTTTTAGTGAATTTGTTTATTTTTTCTAATTGTCAACTTTATTTGCAAAAAGTTATCCATAATGTTCCCTTATGATCCTTTTAATATCTGTAGACTCTCTAGTGATATCATCTCTCTCACTTCTGATACTGGCAATTTGTATCTTCTGTTTTTTTGTTATCAGTCTGGCTAGAAGTTTATCAAGTTTTTTGATCTTCTCAAAGAACCAACTGTTACTTTCATTACTTTTTTTTCTATTGTGTCTGTTCTGTTTCATTTATTTCTGTTTTGATCCCTATTATTTTCTTTTCTCTGTTTACTTTGAATTTAATTTTCTTTATCTAGTTCTTAAGATACAAGCTGAGTTCATTGACTAAGACCTTTCTTCTTTTCTATTTTAGTTGCTTTAACTTTCCCCTTAAGTACTGCTTTAGTAGCATCTCACAAATTCCACTTAAGTCCTACTTTAGTAGCATTTCACAAATTCTGATAGGTCATCTTTTCATTTTCATTTAGTTCAAAATACTTTGTAATTTCCCTTTTGATTTCTTCTTTGACCCATGAGTTATTTAGAAATGTATTATTTAGTTTCCAGTATTGTAGATTTTCCAGAGATTTGTTTTTGATTTATAATTTAATTCCCTTGTGGTATGAAAACATACTTTTTATGATTCGAGTCATTTTAAATTTACTACAATATATATATTATATATATATATATATATATATGTATATATATATTTTTTGCGATACGCGGGCCTCTCACTGTTGTGCCCTCTCCCGTTGCGGAGCACAGGCTCCGGACACGCAGGCTCAGCGGCCATGGCTCATGGGCCTAGCCGCTCCGCGGCATGTGGGATCTTTGCAGACGGGGCACGAACCTGTGTCCCCTGCATTGGCAGGCGGACTCTCAACCACTGCACCACCAGGGAAGCCCATACTGCAATATATTTTATGGCCCAGAATATACTCTGTCTTGGTAAATGTCTGAAGTATGCTAGGAAAGAATGTGTATTCTGCTGCTGTTTGAGTGGAGTGTTTTATAAACATCAATTAGGTCAAGTCTGCTTGATAGTATTTTTCAAATCTTCTACATTCTTAGTATTTTTTTTTTGTCTACTTGTTTTATCAGTTATTAAGAGAGAGATTTTGAAGTCTTTGACTAAAATAGAGGAAATTTGTGTCTTTTTACTCATAATTCCATCTGATTTATTTCATGTATTTTGACACTCTTTATTAGGGGCATAAATATTTAGAAATTTATGTCCCCTTGATGAATTGGCCCATATATCATTATAAAATGCCTTTTTAGTTCCTGTTAACATTCTTTGCTCTGAAATCTGTATTAATATTAGCCAGCTTTCTTTTGGTTAATGTCAGCATATGATATCTGTTTCCCATCCTTTTCCTTTTAACTTCTTTGCATCTTTGTATTTAAAGTTTCTTGTAGGAAGCATATAGTTGGGTCTTGCTTTTTATCCAAAGTCATCATCTCAGCCATTTAATGTGATTATTAATAGAGTTAGGCTGGAATCTTATTTTACTGTTTCTTATTCATGTCATTGGCCTTTTCTTCCCCTTTATTTTCTGCTTTGTTTTAGATTGAGTATTTTTCTTGATTATTCCATTTTACTTCTTTTGTTGTCTTATTAGTTTTAACTCTTTGTTTTGTCACTTTTCAGGCTTATACATCTTTAACTTATGGTGTATTTAACTTAACATTCTACATTTAAGTGATACTATACAACCTTTCCTATAGTATATGAACCATACAGTACTACTGTACTCTGCCATTTTCCTCTCTTGACTTCTGTACAATTGTTGACATACATTTTACATTTATGTATACTATAAACCCCATGCCACAATGTTATTTTAGTTTATATAGTCAATCATCCTTAAAAGAGACTTAAATAATAAGAAAAAGTCTTATTTATTTACCTATGTAGTTACACTTCTGGTGCTCTTCATTGTTTTGTATGGATCCATTTTTCATCTGCTGTTATATTTGGCCATTATTCATTCAAATGTTTTTTTCTGTTCCTCTTCCTCCTCACTTCCTTGATTCTTATTACTCATGTGTTAGGCTGACTGAAGTCCTAGAGGTCACTGATGCTCATTTCGTTTTGGAGGGTTCTTTTTTCTCTCTGTATTTTATTTTAGATAATTTTTATTGGTGTGAATTCAAATTTACTAAGATTTTCTTCTGCAATATTTAATATGCTATGTATCCCATCCATTTTTAAAATCTCATACATTGTAGTTTTCCTCTTTAGAAGTTGATTTGAGTGTTTTATATTTTCCACGTCTCTATTTAAATTTTCAACATATGGGAATCAGTAATAGTAACTCTTGTGTCTTCTTTTTGCTCATTCTGATATCTCTGTCAGTTCTAGGTCAGTTTTGATTGATTATTCTCCTCATTTTGGGTTCCATTTCCCTATTTCTTTGCATGCCTGTTAATCTTTAATAGGATGCCTGACATCCTGAATTTTATTTTGTTGGTTGATGGACATTTCGTATTCCTATAAATCTTCTTGAGCTTCTGAGATTCAGTTAAAGTTATTCTAAACAGTTTGATCTTTTTGGGTCTTGCTTTTATGATTTGTTATGTACCAACAATAGAGCAGATCCAATCTAGGGCTAATTATTCCCACTACTGAGACAAGACCTTTCTGTGTACTCTGTCCAGTGTCCCATGAATTATGAATTTTTACATTCTGGATGGTGGGAATAGGCACTCTGCCCAGCCATGCTTAAACGATGGGCACTATTTTCTCTAATCTTTTCAGATGGCTCTTTTACCAGCCTGGGTGGTTTCCTCATATATCAATACATGTACTGATCAGTACCCTACTGAATTCTTAGAGGAACCCTCTGCAGATATCCCATGTTCCTTCTCTGTGCAGCTCCCTCCTCTCTGGGTTCTGTCCTAAGAACTCTAGCTGCCCTGCTCTCCAGAAGTCTCTCCTCTATTTCCTTGTCTAGGGAGTCCTCTAAGCTCCACCTGTGTTCCCCCTCCCTGCACCATGGCCTATAAACTCTCTCAAGGCACAAAGTGGCGCCAGTAGTAGAGCTCACATTGCTTGTTTCCTGCCTTTCAGGGATCTTTGTCCTTAAGTTGCCTGACACCTTAGTGTCTTGCAAGCCATTTTTTCATATATTTTGTCCAGCTTTTTAAGGTGTTTCAGTTTGCAGGGTAAATCTTGGCCCCAAATAAGAGTCTTCTGTATTTATTAATTTTAAATTTTATTACCTTATTGTATTCTCTTATTGTTCATAGTAGTTCTTTTAGTTCATCCACTTTAGTTTTCCATGTTATACAGTTATATAATTGGGAAACAATAATAATTTTATCTTCCAGTTTTTGTATCTGTAGTTTCTTTCTTCTGTGTAATTGATTCTGCTAATATATCCAATAAACAATATCAGCAATAATGGAACTCATTTTTAATTTAAGAATGGGTGTTATATTGAATTATGTCCTATTTTTAAAATTATAGAGTTGATTTTATTACTCTTATGATTATATTTATTAATGTAATTAATTATGTTAATAGATTTCTGCTCCTATTTTGATTTTTGATCTATTGTAAAATATCTAGTTTTTCTTTTTCTTTAATTTTTTTCTCCTTAGGACCTTTTTTTTTTCATTTCTTTGAACTTTCATGATGATGTGCTAAAACTAAGGGGTTTTTAAAAACATTAATTAAAAACATTAATTCAGTATGCTAGACATATGAAATTTAATCCTGTCCTAAGGTTCTGGGCTTTGTGAGGGGTGGGAGGGCTGTGTCGTTACTTCTTTCATAAATTTTTCCTTTTTGTTTACTGTTTCTGAATTTCCTGTTACCTCAGAATTAGAACTCCCACAATTATCTAATTTCCTTACTTGTATCTCTCCCATTTTCCATTTATATGTCCCTTTTGGGAGCCTACTGAGACAGTGTTCCAGTTTCTTCATTTTTAATTTTCATTATCTCTCTTGTTCTGTAAATGTTCTCTGATATACAGACTCTTCTTCGTGATTTTGATCACTTCATTCTCGTGTGTTTGAAATTTTCTGCTTCTCCTTGTATTGTCTTATGGTCACTGATTCCTTCTTCTTTGTCTTGGTCTTCCCTTCATATTCGTGACATTCATATATACCTAGTGCCACCCATTCATTACCTTTTCCAGGAATTTGTAGGGTAAACCAGTTTTCTGGCTTCCAAAATCTTTTTGTTTTAAATTTTTTTACATCTTTATTGGAGTATAATTGCTTTACAACGGTGTGTCAGTTTTTCCTTTATAACAAACTGAATCAGCTATACATACACATATATCCCCATATCTCCTCCCTCTTGCGTCTCCCTCCCCCACCCCATCCCACCCCTCTAGGTGGTCACAAAGCACTGAGCTGATCTCCCTGTGCTATGTGCTTGCTTCCCACTAGCTATCTATTTTACATTTGGTAGTATATATAACTCCATGCCACTCTCTCACTTCGTCCCAGCTTACCCTTCCCCCTCCCCATGTCCTCAAATCCATTCTCTATGTCTGCGTCTTTATTCCTGTCCTGCCCCTAAGTTCTTCATAACCTTTTTTTAAAATTTAGATTCCATATGTACATGTTAGCATACGGTATTTGTTTTTCTCTTTCTGACTTAATTCACTCTGTATGACAGACTCTAGATCCATCCACCTCACTACAAATAGCTCAATTTCATTTCTTTTTATGGCTGAGTAATATTCCATTGTATATATGTGCCACATCATCTTTATCCATTCATCTGACGATGCACATTTAGATTGCTTCCATGTCCTGGCTATGGTAAATAGAGCTGCAGTGAACATTGTGGTACATGACTCTTTTTGAATTATGGTTTTCTCAGGGTATATACCCAGTAGTGGAATTGTTAAGTCGTATGGTAGTTCTATTTTTAGTTTTTTAAGGGACCTCCATACTGTTCTCCATAGTGGCTGTATCAATTTACATTGCCACCAACAGTGCAAGAGGGGTTCCTTTTATCCACATCCTCTCCAGCATTTATTGTTTGTAGATTTTTTTGATGATGGCCATTCTGACCGGTGTGAGGTGATACCTCACTGTAGTTTTGATTTGCATTTCTCTAAAGATCAGTGATGTTGAGCATCCTTTCATGTATTTGTTAGCCAATTGTATGTCTTTTTTGGAGAAATGTCTATTTAGGTCTTCTGCCCATTTTTGGATTGGGTTGTTTGTTTTTTTAATATGGAGCTGCATGAGCTGCTTGTATATTTTAGAGATTAATCCTTTGTCAGTTGCTTCATTTGCAAATATTTTCTCCCATTCTGAGGGTTGTCTTTTCATCTTGTTTATGGTTTCCTTTGCTGGACAAGAGCTTTTAAATTTCATTAGGTCCTATTTGTTTATTTTTGGTTTCATTTCCATTTGTCTAGGATGTGGGTCAAAAAGGATCTTGCTGTGATTTATGTCATAGAGTGTTCTGCCTGTGTTTTCACTAAGAGTTTTATAGTATCTGGTCTTTATTTAGGTCTTTGATCCATTTTGAGTTTATTTTTGCATATGGTGGTAGGAAGTGTTCTGATTTCTTTCTTTTACATGTAGTTGTCCAGTTTTCCCAGTACCACCTACTGAAGAGGATGTCTTTTCTCCATTTTATATTCTTGCCTCCTTTATCAAAGATAAGGTGACCATATGTGCGTGGGTTTATCTCTGGGCTTTCTGTCCTGTTCCATTGATTTATACTTCTGTTTTATGCCAGTACCATACTATCTTGATTACTGTAGCTTCATAGTATAGTCTGAAGTCAGCGAGCCTGATTCCTCCAGTTCCGTTTTTCTTTCTCAAGATTGCTTGGCTATTCGGGGTCTTTTGTGTTTACATACAAATAATGGAATTTTTTGTTCTAGTTCTGTGGAAAATGCCATTGGTAGTTTGATAGGGATTGCACTGAATCTATAGATTGCTTTGGGTAGTATAGTCATTTTCACAATGTCGATTCTTCCAATCCAAGAACATGGTATATCTCTCCATCTATTTGTATCATCTTTAATTTCTTTCATCAGTGTCTTATAGTTTTCTGCATACAGGTCTTTGTCTCCCTAGGTAGATTTATTCCTAGGTATTTTATTCTTTTTGTTGCAGTGGTAAATGGGAGTGTTTCCTTAATTTCTCTTTCAGATTTTTCATCATTAGTGTATAGGAATTCAAGAGATTTCTGTACATTAATTTTGTATCCTGCTACTCTACCAGATTCAATGATTAGCTCTAGTAGTTTTCTGGTAGCATCTTTGGGATTCTCTATGTATAGTATCATGTCATCTGCAAACAGTGACAGTTTTACTTCTTCTTTTCTGATTTGGGTTTCTTTTATTTCTTTTTCTTCTCTGATTGCTGTGGGTAAAACTTCCAAAACTATGTTGACTAATAGTGGTGAGAGTGGGCAACCTTGTCTTGTTCCTGATCTTAGAGGAAATGGTTTCAGTTTTTCACCGTTGAGACCGATGTTGGGTGTGGGTTTGTCATATATGGCCTTTATTATGTTGAGGTAGGTTCCCTCTATGCCTACTTTCTGGAGGGTTTTTATTATAAATGGGTGTTGAGTTTTGTTAAAAGCTTTTTCAACATCTACTGAGATGATCATATGATTTTTATCCTTCAGTTTGTTAATATGGTGTATGATATTGATTGATTTGTGTATACTGAAGAATCCTTGCATTCCTGGGATAAACCACACTTGATCATGTTGTGTGATCCTTTTAGTGTACTGTTGGATTCTGTTTGCTAGTATTTTGTTGAGGAGTTTTGCATCTGTGTTCATCACTGATACTGGCTGTAGTTTTCTTTTTTTGTGACATCTTTGTGTGGTTTTCGTATCAGGGTGATGGTGGCCTCGTAGAATTAGTTTGGGAGTGTTCCTCCCTCTGCTATATTTTGGAAGAGTTTGAGAAGCATAGGTGTTAGCTTTTCTCTAAATGTTTGATAGAATTCACCTGTGAAGCCATCTGGTCCTGGGCTTCTGTTTAGTGGAAGACTTTTTGTTTGTTTGTTTGTTTGTTTTTGTGGTACACTGGCCTCTCACCACTGCAGCCCCTCCCGCTGCAGAGGACAGGCTCCGGACACGCAAGCCCAGTGGCCATGGCTCACAGGCCCAGCTGCTCTGCGGCACGTGGGACCCTCCTGGACCGGGGCATGAACCCGCGTCCCCTGCATCGGCAGGCGGGCTCCCAACCACTGCGCCACCAGGGAAACCCCGATGGAAGATTTTTAATCACAGTTTCAATTTCAGTGCCTGTGATTGGTCTGTTTATATTTTCTGTTTCTTCCTGGTTCAGTCTCAGAAGGTTGTGCTTTTCTAAGAATTTGTCCATTTCTTCCAGATTGTCCATTTTATGGCATATAGTTGCTTGTAGTAATCTCTCATGATCCTTTGTATTTCTGCAGTGTCAGTTGTGACGTTTCCTTTTTCATTTCTAATTCTGTTGATTTGAGTCTTCTGCCTTTTTTTCTTGGTGAGTCTGGCTAATGGTTCATCAATTTTGTTTATCCTCTCAAAGAACCAGCTTTTAGTTTTATTGATCTTTGCTATTGTTTACTTTGTTTTTCATTTATTTCTGATCTGATCTTTATGATTTTTTTCCCTTCTGCTAACCTTGGGGGTTTTTGGTTCTTCTTTCTCTAATTGCTTTAGTTGTAAGGTTAGGTTGTTTATTTGAGATTTTTGTTTCATGAGGTAGGATTGTATTGCTATAAACTTCCCTCGTAGAACTTCTTTTGCTGCATCCCATAGGTTTTGAATCATCATGTTTTCATTGTCATTTGTTTCTAGGTATTTTTTGATTTCCTCTTTGATTTCTTCAGTGGTCACTTGGTTATTTAATAGCATATTGTGTAGCCTCCATGTGTTTGTATTCTTTAGAGTTTTTTTCCTATAGTTGATATCTACTCTCATAGCCTTGTGGTCGGAAAAGATACTTGATAAGATTTCAGTTTTCTTAAATTTACCAAGGCTTGATTTGTGACCCAAGATATGATCTATCCTGCAGAATGTTCCGTGAGCACGTGAGAAGAAAGTGTATTCTGTTGTTTTTGGATGGAATGTCCTGTAAATATCAGTTAAGTCCATCTTGTTTAATGTGTGATTTAAAGCTTGTGTTTCCTTATTTATTTTCATTTTGGATGATCTGTCCTTTGGTGAAAGTGGGATGTTAAAGTCCCCTACTATGATCACGTTACTGTCGATTTCCCATTTTATGGCTGTCAGCATTTGTCTTATGTATTGAGGTGCTCCTATTTTGGGTGCATAAATATTTACAATTGTTACATCTTCTCCTTGGATTGATCCCTTGATCATTATGTAGTGTCCGTCCTTGTCTCTTGTAATAGTCTTTATTTAAAAGTCTATTTTGTCTGATATGAGAATTGCCATTCCAGCTTTCTTTTGATTTCCATTTGCATGGAATATCTTTTTCCATCCTCTCACTTTCAGTCTGTATGTGTCCCTAGGTCTGAAGTGTGTCTCTTGTAGACAGCATATGTACAGGTCTTGTTTTTGTATCCATTCAGCCAGTCTGTGTCTTTTGGTTGTAGCGTTTAATCCATTTACATTTAAGGTAATTATCGATATGTATGTTCCTACTACCATTTTCTTAATTGTTTTGGGTTTATTTTTGTAGGTCTTTTCCTTCTGTTGTGTTTCCTGCCTAGAGAGTTCCTTTAGCATTTGTTGTAAAGCAGGTTTGGTGGTGCTGAATTCTCTTAGCTTTTGCTTGTCTGTGAAGGTTTTTTTTTTAAATATATGTATTTATTTATTTATTTTATTTTTGGCTGCATTGGGTCTTCATTGCTGCACGTGGGCTTTCTGTAGTTGGGGTGAACAGGGGCTACTCTTCATTGCGGTGCGAGGGCTTCTCATTGCAGTGGCTTCTCTTACTGCGGAGCATGGGCTCTAGGTGTGTGGGCTTCGGTACTTGTGGCACGCAGGCTCAGTAGTTGTGGCGCATGGGCTTAGTTGCCCCGTGGCACGTGGGATCTTCCTGGACCAGGGCTCGAACCTTTGTCCCCTGCATTGGCAGGTGGATTCTTAACCACTGCGCCACCAGGGAAGTCCCTCTGTGAAGGTTTTAATTTCTCCATCG
Organism: Neophocaena asiaeorientalis asiaeorientalis; assembly: GCF_003031525.2. Classification (NCBI taxonomy): domain Eukaryota; kingdom Metazoa; phylum Chordata; class Mammalia; order Artiodactyla; family Phocoenidae; genus Neophocaena; species Neophocaena asiaeorientalis. Next base: position 4,681,706 of record NW_020174438.1, read on the forward strand.
AATCTGAATGTGATCCTTGCTGGGTAGAATAATCCTTGTTGTAGGTTTTTCCCTTTCATCACTTTTAATATGTCCTGGCACTCCCTTCTGGCTTGCTAAGTTTCTGCTGAAAAATCAGCTGTTAACCTTATGGAGATTCCCTTGTGTGTTATTTGTTGCTTCTAATAATTTTTTCTTTGTATTTAATTTTTGGTAGTTTGATTAATATGTGCTTCATTGTGTTTCTCTGGATTTACCCTCTGCGGTACTCTCTGTGCTTCCTGGACTTGATTGACTATTTCCTTTCCCATGTTAGGGAAGTTTTCAACCATAATCTCTTCAAATATTTTCTGAGACCCTTTCATTTTCTCCTCTTCTGGGAGCCCTGTAATTCGAATGTTGTGCACAGGTCTCTGAGACTGTCCTCAGTTCTTTTCAGTCTTTTTTCTTTATTCTGCTCCTTGGCATTTATTTCCACCATTTTATATTCCAGCTCACTTATCCATTCTTCTGCCTCAGTTATTCTTTTATCGATTCCTCCTAGAGTATTTTTTAATTTCAGTAATTGTGTTGTTCATCACTATTTGTTTGCTCTTTAGTTCTTCTAGATCCTTGTTAAATGTTTCTTGTAATGGGTGGTGCTGTAATCTTGTCTTAGTGGTTGTTTGGCCTGAGATATCCAGCACTGAAGTTTGCAGGCAGTTAGATAGAGCTGGGTCTTGGTGCTGAGAGGAGGACCTCCGGGAGGTCTCAGTCCAGTTGATATTCCCTGGGGTCTGAGGTTCTCTGTTAGTCCAGCAGTTTGGACTTGTAGCTCCCACCATAGGAGCTCGGGCCCGACCTCTGACCTGGGAACCAAGATCCCGCAAGCTTGTGGTGCTGTATGAGAAAATAAAGGAAGAAAGAAAGAAGAAAGGAACAGTACAATATCAAAGAATAAAAACAAAATAAAATTAGAAAGATAAAAAATATATTAGGAAAAATAAAACTATAATTGAAACAACTACAGCAAGATAAAATTAAACCACATCAGAAAAAAGAATAAAAAAGGTGGGTGGAGCAACAAGCCAAAAGGAGAGATCACTAACAAATTGTAAAGAATAAAATAAAATTAGAAAAATAAAAGATTTATTAGGAAAAATAAAAATATAAAAGCATCAATAGCAATAAATCAACAAGGTAAAACAGAACCCCAATCTAAAAGAGGAAAAAGGAAAAGGAAAAAGTGGGGTCTCTGCTTAGGACCTGTGCAGAAGGGGAGAGGCAGCACGTGGAAAGGAGGGCCTCTGGTGTGTGGAGTTCCAGAGTTTGAAGGTGGGGCCCTGAGTGAGGGTGTGTGGGTGGGATTTAGGCCCAGGGCATTGGAAGGCGTCTCCAAATGTAGAGGTAGGGCCCTGGATCGGGGTGTAGGGGCAGGGCTTTGGCTCTGCGTGGCAGGAGGGAGGCTCTGAGGGCAGAGGATTAGACCTGGAGCACAACTAGCTCCCTGGTGCCTAAGTGGACAGGGAAAGCATTGGCCCCGTTCCCTTCCATTCCTCTGCCCCCCCTCCCCCTTTGTCTCCCCCAGGGTCTACCCAGTCACCACTGGACCCCTAACCATGGGTGGGTCCTGCTGGGTGTAGGAACTCCTCCCCTCTCCCAGCCACCCCTCAGGGGTGTGGATCCCAGAGGTCCGGCGTTTACTTTTGCCCCCCTCATCCCTCCCTCCCACTCCCTCAGGACCTGAGTGGCTGGAGATGGCCTAGGTGGGCAGAGGATCTGGCCCGGGATCTCAGCAGGTTCCTGGGGGTCCAAGTGGGCAGGGGAAGCCTGGCCACACTCCCTTTCGATCCTCTGCTGTCCCAGTGGTTCCCCAATTTACCCCTTCGGGTGTGACATTTTACTTTGCTGTTTGTATTCTTTTTAACTGCAATTTTAGAGGGATTTCAGGAGCTCTTGGAGGTAAACTCATTGTTTCATCTGCCATGCTTAACTAGAAGACATTAATAACTTTTCTTTTGCTCTTGGAATTGTTTTAAATTTGTAAATCATGTAGTTGTATTTTTTCAGAACTTGGATGTTAGAAGCTATTCTAAACGTTCATTTTTCTCTTTGGAGTTTGCTTCTTGAAATTTTTATATTTAGAGGCTTATGTGTAGGGCTCTTCATGAGACTGATATGCCAAAATGTTCAAAACTTGAGAGATTAGGTTAGCTCATCCTGTAACTTTGAGGACATATTAAAGTTATGAATAAGATCTTTTTAGAAATTACTTGTTGCTGATCTCAAGGAGAGCTGTTGATTTTTATATGTTCTCATATCTGGCTACATGACTAAACTCTTATTTACTCAAACAATATTTAGTCAGTTTGCTTGGATTCTCTAGGCAGACAAATCATATTATCTTATACATAAAGTTTTATTATACTGATGAGGACAGTGTAATGTTGTGTAGTAGTAATAAAATATCTGAATAAAATATCTACTAAAAGCATTATAGGTGACCCATTTAAATTGTTTCATTTAAAGCAGATTGTTTTGGATAGTCCTTTAAAATTATACTTCATCAAAAGCTGCCCACTGAAATTAGGCACATGTGTGTGATACCCATTATTCTGTGGATAACAAAATATTTGAAAGTTTCCCAACTCTTAGATTGGCTTCTCTTCCAAAGTCTTAGAACCACTGTGTTTTCTCTGAACTTTTGAAAAATATCTGTCTAAAGTAAAGAGCACACACCTGACATTGCCGTGGCCTGGCTTGACAATGGAGTTCAGTTTCTTCAGGCTTCTCTTACGTTATTTCACAAGTCAGTTCTTTGGTCAGAATATAGTTCGTAATAACAGTTCTTTGTTATCACTTCTTTTTTGTCCTTTTTAGAATTCTGTCAGCAAAACAAAATAATTTTGGGGTTGCCTAACCTTTAAAAAGGAATTCAAGGGCGATTAAACATTTTTTGTGCTCATTTTGGTTGTGCTCTACAAAACCAGTTCTTCCCCCAAAACATAATGAGACATGCCTGGGAAGATTTATATAACACCATGCTTGTCCCAGAATTATTAAGAAAAAAAACTGTGAACAACATAAACAACCCACAATAGGGAATTAGTTATGTTGTGGTGCTTACCTATATGCTGGTGTAATATTCAGTCATTAAAAATAATTTTCTTAAAAATATGTAGGTACATGGGAAAACACACATGTTACAGAAGGTGGAGAAAAGCAGGACTTATATGTATAATATATCCCATTTTATATAAAAAGTACATCCAGGGGCTTCCCTGGTGGTGCAGTGGTTGGGAGTCCGCCTGCCAATGCAGGGGACATGGGTTCGATCCCTGGTCCGGGAGGATCCCACATGCCGCGGAGCAGCTAAGCCCGTGCGCCACAACTACTGAGCCCGCGTGCCACAACTACTGAAGCCCGTGCGCCTAGAGCCTGTGCTCTGCAACAAGGGAAGCCACCGTAATGAGAAGCCCACACACTGCAATGGAGAGCAGCCCCTGCTCACCACAGCTAAAGAAAGCCCGTGCGCAGCAACGAAGACCCAACACGGCCAAAAATAAATAAATTAAATAAATAATTAAAAAAAAAAAAAAGTACATCCAGAGATAAATGGTTGCAAGGGAAGTTTGTAAGTTAAAGAACTTAGTTCATTTTCATTTTTTCTTTTCTGATTTTTCTACAGTAAATTCATATTAATATAAAATAATATCCACAAGGTGATATACAAAGATAATTCAGCAGTGAGAAGACACAGTTTGTAGAGATACAGAGGCTTGAATTCTAGTCCTGCTTTTATCACACACTAGCTGTATCACCTTAACGTCTCATAGCCTTGGTTTCATCATTTGTAAAATAAACCTTGTGGGATACAATTATATATAAAGTGTTTCACAAATATGAGGGATTATTGGCACTTATCTTTTATTTGCAGATGGGTGGCCTGTTTGCATATGATCTACTTCATACATTTGGGCAATTAAAGAAACAAGTAAACAAAGTTGGTATTTGTAATGCATTAAATGTGGAGCCTAAAAACGTCTGTCATTTCTAACCTTGCACCCTTGAGGTATCATTTGTTTCCAGGTTATGCCAAGGTCTTGAAGAAAACTGGAACTGAATAAAGACAGATAACATCCTGAAAAGGAATCCCCATATTGACTGTTCCCAGATATGTTGTAAAATTTTTATGAGCATGATCTGTGGGAAATGATGAGAGTCAAGTGGAAGGGAATAGTCAAAAACATACATTGTTGCATATTTTTGAAACAGACATATATGGTATGTCCATTGATAGTATCACTCCAAATACTGTTTCCTCAGTGACTTGGAAAAGGAGGGCAAAATGTAGGCCAGTCAGTTATGGTAGTCAATTCTAAACAGTTTAGGTTTTGCACCTGTGATAGCATTTTTTCCCCGTTTGCCAGTAAAGACACTGGGGAGAGCAAAATCCTGATTTTTATCCTGTTTGTTTAATGCTTATCATTCTGCTTACTATCTTTTAGTGACTACTCTGTTTCCAGCTGTCTAAACATTCTCTCACATTCCTGTCAGAAATGTGACTCGAGCTCAGGTTCAAGAAATGCAGTGTCCACTCCCTCATTGTTTTTTGGGTTTTTTTTTTGGCCACACTGTGAGGGGAATCTTAGTTCCCTGACCAGGGATCTAACCCAGGCCCTCAGCAGTGAGAGCACGGAGTCCTAACCACTGGACCGCCATGGAATTCCCCTCTCATTGTTTATTACTTTCTCAGCACGCCTTTAGTTAAGGTTTGAAATGATTAAACCAGTTAGCATTATTATATTTCAAATCCAAATCGTATGAGGAGTACTTCTCATTAATAGTGGGATCATCTCCTGATACACCAAATTCGATTATTACTTAATCTTATGATACAATGAATTTGAAAAGTAGACATTTAACTGGAGGTTAAGGCCTTTCTTTTCATCCATTGAAAAAACATTTCTGTAAACTCAGTTATGTGAGCTATTGTTTATTTATTGTGTATTAATATATTTCATTTGAGAATGCAACATCAAAATTTCTTATGAAGTATGATTCTAATAATATTACTGCATAGTATAAAATAATTACGTAGCTGTGTTCTTATGTATGAAATAAAGGGTGTTATGTGTAACCAGTGTAACCAGCTATCTTGGCAGCTTCTTTGTGAAAAATTTAAGTAAAAAATATCTGACCATGCCTAGCATGAATTACCATTACTATCTTAGTTGTGGTCACATTAAGCTTAGTTTTGAAGAAGTACTTATTGAATCCAAAAAGAGGATCCTTGGAATTTCCCAGAAGTTTTACTGTTAATACTTTTAAAATCAGAATTCCTGTTATAATGTTAACTTGGGGAAATGAGGCCATTTAAATAACTAAGGAGGTCTTCCTACCTAAACTCTCATATTCTCCTTCTGGATGTTATGTGTTTATTTTTTTCTATGAGAAGGAATTTTCTTACAGGCTTCTTTTTTTTTAAAGGGACTCCTTTAATTTTTTTAGTTAGAGGTTGAACAGTAAAATGTAGTTTAGTGAGCTGTAAATTTATAGATGTGTATATGAAGGTCTTGGAAAATATTGAGTGACTGTTATCCCAAGAACCTTCTACAACATTTCACCTTTGAGAGATCATTAAAATTAGTCACAGTAATGCTATGGACATCTTTTATTATTCTGTAATATTTTTATTATATTCACTGTATGTGTAAAGCATTTGAGAAAAGTAAGCATGAGTTGATTTTTCTAGTTTTAGCAGCAAAATATCTGATTGCTTATTTAAGTAATATATCTATTTGCTTACAAAAGTTAACTTGTTATTTGTGAACACTTCTCTGTGATGGGTACCTTTGATTTGAGAAATCAGTAAAGTTGGTTGAGTTGGAACTAACATAAAGAGATTTAGTTTAATCCTTACTGAAAACCTATAGTTTCATTTAAATTATGTGAAAATATATAGTTGTTATTCTATGGTATATAGCTTTTAGTACCGTTTGCCAAGCCTGATGAGCAGCTGTGATAATGAATGACAGACCTCTAAGAGAATGCGATTATTTGCTATTAATTCACAGAACTGATTCACTTTATATCTGAAGACTTGTTTGTCGAATGAGTAGACCTGATGACACAGGCTCTGTATCATTATATTATTTCATACCCAAGCTCAGACACGAGTATTTTGAAAGACACTTCTGGGTTTTGTTAAACCCAGAAGTTTAACCTGTTAAAACTCCCTGGTTCTGCCAAAGATTATACCTTTCTGCTACCTAAGTAGCTTAAGCCAAGGCTAGTTACACATTAACACTCATTCTTACTAGAATAGCAAGTCTCATACTTTGGGGGTCTCACACTTTATACTCTCACAGATGACTGAGAATCTGCAAAGAGTTTTGTTTATGTAGTTTTATCAATTTTAGTGTTAGAACTGACAACTAGAAAAATTTAAGCTGTTTATTTATTTTAAAAAGGACAGGGAAAAAAAAAGGACAGGAAACCATTGCATATTAAATAGCATATTTTTTGAAAAAATAATTGTACTTTCCATAACAAAAAAGATAGGGAAAAGAATGGTATTGTTTTATATTTTTGTAAATATCATTGATATTGGCTTAATAAAAGACAGCTGGATTCTCATACCTGCTTCTACATTCGTGCTTTTACAGTACATTGTTTTGGTTGAAGTATATGAAGAAAATCAGGTCTCACGAATATGTAGTTGGAAAGAGGAGTATTTTTATAGCCTTTTCAGATACTTATGGAAACTCTTGTTTGAATACTACACCAACACTCAACAAATAATAATATCTTAAAGGCTAGTTGCAATGTAAGATATATAAATGCATCAATGAACTTTTTTTTACTCTGCTACGATAAAATATATTGGTTGGCTTTGCACTTTGAAAGATCTTTTATCCATGCATGATTTTATAACATCATGCATTAGTCACTTGGCAAATAGGGATCAATGAGTTATGCAGATATTCCAAATGTTGACACATATAGTATTTAAAATATTACATTAGTTAATAATGCTGTCATATTAATCAAGAACGCAAAGCTGTCAGGCTCATGATGGTGCTTGAAAGTTCATTTTATCATTGGTAACAAACAGTCTCAGATCTGTATCTTGAAGTGACAGGCCCATTTCATTCATTTGAGACAATGTCTACCAAATACATAAGACTATATAAACATTTTTGTCAGTTATTCTTTCAAGTAAAAAATGGTGTTCTTGGGGGAGAAAAGAGAACAGTTCAGCTCACAACTTAAACATCTACACAAGTAGTTTTTCGCTAAACAACTGTAATACTTCTGTATGCAGCAAAAGTGCTTTATGTGTATTTACTCTTTGAAACAGAATACTGTATACTCAAGGGTCAAGTTACAATGAAATTAAAATGTTTATTGCTTCATCAAGGAAATTATTAACAGAAACTTTTTTTTTTTTTAAACTGCAAATGTGTAGCTTTGAAGAATACAGTGACTACAAGTATAGTTTGGTGCTGCTGCATTGATTACTGTTAAGTTACCAGCAACTTTACCCACCATTACTTTTCCACCATTAATGTAAATGTCAACAAAGTGAAAGAAACAACCAGTTCTTAGTACTAATATGATAATAGTTTTGACCACCGGGACTCCTGTGATTCTGTGTACCACACTTTGAGGGCTACTTTTCTGGAATGAAAAAGGCTTATGGTGGCCACAGGAAAGCCAAAGATGTAAAGTCATGGAACTTAGATAAATGAATTGTTGAGGGTGAAATATACATGTAAACAAATTGACAAGTCAACTTTTCTGTACCATGTTAGTAAAATATATAAGTTTAGTGCTATATATAGGAAGAAAAGGTTATTATAATTATTTATTATAATAAGAATGTGTAAAATCGTTTGGAACACATGAGTGGAACTGCTTGATTCTTTGGTTTGGAGGAGGCTAGAGAAACTGGGGAGCTTCAGAGAAGACTTCACAGAATAAGTGATACTGAAGTGCTCAATAAATATTTGTTCAATGAATTACTATTTCAAAACACAAATGTAGAGAAAAATAGTTTCACTTAACTAATTAATGTATCCTTAAGGTTTTCATGCTATTTCTTTATGTATTCCTTATGATGTCTGCTCAAGGAAATGAGTCTGGTAGAATTTTTCATTTGGTAGAGAAGCTATGAACGTGAATAATGTGTCTCTCTAAATGTAGGAAGTCATCCAAATATTACTTTTTTGATGTCTCTTTAGACTGAGTCAAGGAGTCAATGAGGCAATGAAAGGAGAGGCAGGAAAAAACTAGTAAAGAAGGGGAAAGAAAGTGTTATAGCTGTGATGATAGAAACTAAGATTAGGTCAAAGGGGGTAATAATCATAATAGCTAACACTTACCACGGAATTATATGGCAAAGGCTATTCTGAGTACTTTTCATGTGTTACCTTGTATGAGCGTCCCAAGAGTACTAGTAGACAGGTTCTAATATTCTGCCTTTTACAGATGAGGAAACTAAGGCACTGAGAGGTTAAATAAAGTGCTCCAAATTACACAGTTATTAAGCAGGGTAACAGAAGGCAATCTGGCACAGAGAGCTGCTGTATTGGTGAGCTCCTTTCTATTTCTATTCCATCTCTTCAACAATATTGTTATCCAGATATTTTTTTCTTCATGTTTTTAGAGATAGACTTTACTTTTTAGAATACTTTTAGATTCACAGCAAAATTGAGCAGGAAGTACGAAGAATTCACATATATTCTCTGTTCCCCAAACGCACAACTTTCCACAATATCAGTATGCCCCACCACAGTGGTACATTTGTTACAGTCAATGAATGAACTTACATTGGTCACATCATTATCAACCAAAGTCTGTAATTCACCTTAGGTTTCACTCTTAGTGTACATTCTAAAGGTTTTGAAAAATGCATAATAAAATGTATCCACAGTTACGGTATTATACAGAATAGTTTCACTGCTCTAAAAAGCCTCTAAGTTCTGCCTATTTATGTCTCCCCAACCCCAGGCAACTACTAATCTTTTTGCTCTCCATAGCTGTGCATTTTCCAGAATGTTAAGTAGTTGGAATTATACCACGTGTAGCCATTTCGGACTGGTGTGTTTCACTTGGTAATGCGCATTTACGTTTCCTCCATGTTTTTTCATGGCTTGATAGCTCATTCCTTTTTAGCACAATAAAGTATTCTGTCACCTGGATGTGCCTTCACCTACTGAAGGACATCTTGGTTACTTCCAAGTTTTGGCAATTATGAATAAAGCTGCTATAAACATCCATGTGCAGGTTTTTGTGTGAACATATGTTTTCAACTCCTTCGGGTAAATAGCTGAATTGTATGGTAAGAGTATGTTTACTTTTGTAAGAAACTGGTGCACTGTGTTCCAAAGTGGCTGTACCATTTTGCATTCCTACCAGCAATAAATAAGAATTCCTGTTGCTCTACATTCTTGCCAGCATTTGGCATTGTCATGTATTTTGGCCATTCTAATAGATATGTAATGGTATCTTGTTTTAATTTGCTTCCTTTATGAAATATGATATTGAACATCTTTTCATTTGCTTATTTGCCACCTTTATATCTTTTTTGGAGAGGTATCTATTCAGATCTTTTGCCCCCTTTTTAATTGGGTTGTTCACTTTCTTATTGTTGAGTTTTAAAAACTCTTTGTATGTTTTAGATGACAGTACATTATCAGATATGTGTTTTGCAAATATTTTCTCCCAGTCCTTAGCTTGTCTTCTCATTTTCTTGACAGTGTCTTTCACAGAGCAGAAGTTTTAAATTTTAATGAAGTCTAGCTTATCAGTTATTCCTTTCCTGGTTCATGATTTTGGTGTTGTATTGAAAAAGTCATTGTGAAAACAAAGATCACCTAGGTTTTCTCCTTTGTCATCTTCTAGAAGTTTTATAGTTTTGTGTTCTACATTTAGGTGTATGGTCCACTTTGAGTTAATGTTTGTGAAGAGTGTAAGGTCTGTGTCTAGATTCATTTTCTTGTATATGAATATCTAGTTGGTCTAGCACCATTTGTTGAAAAGACTGTTTTTTCTCCATTGTATTGCTTTTGCTCTGTTGTCAAAGTTCAGTTGATTATATTTGTGTGGTCTGTTTCAGGGCTCACCATTCTGCTTAATTGATCTATTTGTCTTTTTGTTGACCGGTACCACACTGTCTTGATTACTGTAGCTTTATAATAAGTCTTGAAGTCAGATAGTGTCACTCTTACAACTTTGTTTTCCTTCAATATTGAGTTGGCTGTTCGGGGTCTTTTGCCTCTCCATATAAACTTTAACATTAGTTTATCAACATCCATAAAATAACTTGCTGGAATTTTGTTTGGGATTGCATTGAATCTGTAGATCACACTGGGAAGAATTGAAACTTGACAATATTGAGTCTTCCTATTGATGAACATTGGAATTGCTCTCTCTTTCTCTCTACTTAGTTCTTTGATTTCTCATCAGAGTTTTGTGATTTTTCTTATATAGATCTTGTACATAATTTATTAGGTTTATACCTAAGTATTTCATTTTTGGGGATGCTAATGTATGAAGATGGTATTGTGTTTTTAATTTCAAGTAACAGTTGATTGTTGGTGTATATAGGAAAGCAGTTGGCTTTTGTATATTAACCTTGTATCCTGGAAACTTGCTGGAATTGCTTATTACTTTCAGGTTTTCTACATAGACAGTCATGTCATTTGGGAACAAAGACAGTTACACATCTTCCTTCCTAATCTGTAAACCTTTTATTTCCTTGTTTTGGCTAATTGAATTAACTAGGACTTTCAGTGCAATTTAGAAAAGGTGTGGTAATAGGTGACATCCTTGCCCTGTTCCTAATCTTAGCTAGAAAGCTTCTAGTTTCTTATGATTAAGTATGATGTTATCTGTAGGTTTTTGGTGAATGTTCTCTGTCATGTCAAGGAACTTCCCCTCTATGCTTAGTTTGCTGAGAGTTTTTATCATGAATCGGTGTTAGATTTTCTCAAATGCCTTTTCTGTATCTATTGATATGATCATGTACTTTTTCTTGTTTAGCTTCTTGATGTGATTAATTGACTTCAATGTTGAACCAGCCCTGCATACCCAAAATGAATCTTATTTGGTCATGGTTTGTAATTCTTTTCATACATTGCTACATTCAATTTGCAAATATTTTGTTGAGGATTTTTGCATCTGCATTCATGAGAGATATTGATGTATAGTTTTATTGTAATTTCTTTTTCTGGTTTTGGCATTGGGGTAATGCTGGCTTTATGGAATAAGTCAGGAAGTATTTCTTTGGCTTCAGTCTTCTGGAAGAGATTGTAGAGAATGTTTTAGTTTCATCCTTCAGTGTTTGGTAGAATTCACCATGAACCCATTGTGGCATGATACTTTCTATTTTGGAAGATTATTAATTATTGATTCATTTTCTTTAATAGATATAGGCCTATTCAGATTGTCTACTTCTTGTGTGTCTTATCAGATTATATCTTTCAAGAAATTGGTTCATTTCATCTAGATTATCAAATTTGTGGGCACAGAGTTATGCATAGTATTCCTTTATTATCTTTTTAATGACCACAGGATCTATAGTGATGTCCTGTCTTTCATTTCTGATATTAGTAATTTGTATCTTCTTTTTTGTTTTTATTTTGTCTGGCTAGAGACTTGTTGATTTTAATGTTTTTTTCAGAACTAGCTTTAGGTTTTGTTGCTTTTCTCTATTGATTTCCTGTAATAGATTTCACTGATTTCTGCTCTAACTTTATTATTTCTTTCCTTCTGTTTACTTTGGATTTAATTTGCTTTTCTTTTTCTAGTTTCCTAAGATAGAACTTAGATGACTGATTTTAGATTTTTCTTCTTCTCTATGAATTCAGTGCTATAAAATTCCCTCTAAGCAGTGCTTTTGCTGAATCCCACAAATGTTAAGCTGTATTTTCATTTTCATTTAATTAAAAATATTTGAAAATTTCTTTTGAGATTTTTGTCTTTCATCCATGTATTACTTAGAAGTGTGTTGTTTAATCTCTGAGTATTTGGGGGTTTTCCAGCTATCTTTCTGTAATTGATTTTTAATTTAATTTTATTGTGGTCTGGGACATGCATTATACGATTTCTATTCTTTTAAATACATTAAAGTGTATTTTATAGCCCAGAATGTGGTCTGTCTTGATGAACAAGATGTCTTTTTCATTGTACTGAATTGAAGAGTCTTAGATTAATGACGATATTTTAAAATAATTCTGTTTTCTGTCCATGGTAGGTACTGAGCACTTTATCTTCAGCTTATTTCATGATTTGTTCTAATGGTGAAAAGTTTTCATCTTAGTGCTCTGTTCCTACATGTGCCAACCCTGGTCTCAGAATGAGTGGCATCTGTGGAAAATCTAGCCTGTCTTCATAAAATGCATATGCACATTAGTGAAAGTATTCTACATCATGAATCTGCAAGTGATTTTTGAAAAATATTGGCTGAAGTAACATATCACATCTGGAATTTTTTTAAATGGGGAGACATTGCTCAGGGATTTATAACTAATAAATTTACCTTATACTTTTAAGATGTGACAATTTTTTTTTTTCTATCTCATTTAGTTTTGTCAGCCTGGAGGGTGGCAGCTGTCCAGAGAGAGGAAGCAACCAACGTTTTTTGTGGTGGTCCTGACAGATATTGACTCAGATCGACATTACTGCTCATGCCTAACCTTTTATGAGGCAGAGATCAATCTTCAGGTACAGCAACTTTTCTAGCCAAATTACAGCCAAAGAGACACCATTTAGGAATCTTTTTATTATGCCATATTTGTTTTTGTTAGAATAGCAAGTTTGAGTTCTATGAGCTACTTTAAAATGACTGAGGCACTATATTGTTGAAGAAGAGAGCAAGAAGGTAAAGTTATTGTCCAAGTTTAATTGTTCTTCTTTAAAATATTGTTCATAATCTGCATACTTCTAAGAATAGCATCTCTGCAAATTGGTTTATTAAGAAGATTTGTATCCTCTCATGATGAACCTGTGGTTTTTCCCTTCCAGTCTTTCTCCTGAGGTGTCTTTCACAGAATATAGAGCATTTAATCAGAATGTTTATAAATCACTTATCACAATGCTTGATATTATTTTTTAAGTGCTGAAGTAACTGTTAACTCATTATTATTAGTGGTGGTAGTATCAAAATGATGGGACTGACATTAATAGACTAGAACTATAGAAATTAAAAATACTGGGTCTTTCAGAGAATTAGCTGGGGTTCTCTCAGTTTCAAACAACTGGATCTACTGTCTCTAATTTATTCGGAAAAGGATTTATGAGAAAGTATTGCGTAGTTTATGTAATTTCATGGGTAAGGGGTGAGCAGGGAACCAGTTCTGTTTACTAGGAACTGCCTAGCTTGGGGCTGTTCATACTTTTTCAACCTTTTATTACTATGATGTTGGGTACCAGACAATACAGCCTTCACAATAATCACACTAAAAACATCCATCCTCCCATGTGTGGCCACTGTCACACATTGGTGACTTCTGCTTTAAGTGTCATATGGGTTGTTTCCTTGTGTCAGATTGCATGCAGATCCCCCCCCCAAAGGAATCAGAAAAACTTTGTTGTTGTTTGTTTGTTTTGCTTTCAAGGCCTTATAGTATGAGAAGGAAACTATAAAACAGTTTGCAGGATGTTGAGTGAGCCAATTGCATTATCATCTGCTGTGCTTTCTGCTACATACAGATGAATGAGTATCACCACCAGGGAAAAGGATTGGCTTGCTTTCTGAAATGACCTCACAAAGGAGCATTTGTTATTTTTGTTATTTTAATTAAATGCCAAGATCTGAATTTTCTGGATGCAGAAATTTCATTTTTCAGTACAAGAGGAGACAAACCACCTCTCATGGTACAGACTCACATTATCCAAGTTCATTAGACTGATGTATTAAAGCCAGCATGCTAGCTTTTAAATTTATAGTGATAAGTTAAAAGGTTATGTAGAACAAAATATACATTATCTATATTATCAGCACATTTTCTCCTTGTTGTCAGATCTTTGTGGGAAGCCATATCAAAATCAGAAGCATTTTTATTGTGGAATCAAACTAAGGAATATTTGATGTCAAATATTTAACACCTGCCAGATTAACACAGCCCATTGTTTATACAGTTGACCCTTGAACAACATGGGCTTGAACTGCACGGGTCCACTTATACGCAGATCTTTTTCAGTAACTATATACTACAGTACTGCATGATCCATAGTTGGTTGAATATGTGGATGCAGAGGGCCAACTGTAAAGTTAATATGTGGATTTTCGACTGCACAGTGGGGTCGGCACCCCTAAACCCTGCATTGTTCGGGGCCAACTGTTTTTGAAATTAGGGCTTATGTTGTCAATTCAGACAGGGAACTTAGATGTCTATGATTCTAGTCATTTCTGTCCTGATTAGTGTTCGGGTGGATGTTGCCAACAAATAGCCAATCCAATTCCCATTTTGGTCAATTCAGTCTAAATAAGAATGTTCTCTTGTTGAGAGCCTTGCTATCTTTTTCAGGTGACCTGTCATTTCTCTGTTGATCTTTTGAACATAAGTCAGTGCTGAGAAGGCAGTATTTTCTTTTATTTCCATATTCTTGAGGGTACCTCTTTACAACTCCCTAGAATTATCTAATGAAACTAACTGTGATTATTTGGGTTCTTTTTCTTCTCTCCATCATTACCAACCCCTTACCGCCCAAATAAACTCACAGAAAAGTAATACATTAAGACAATGTAGGGGGTTCCAGTCCAAGATGGTGACATAGGAAGCTTCTGAACTCACGCCTATGGACACACTGAATCCACAGCTACACATGGAGCAATTTCTCCTGAAAGAAATCCAGAAACTAGCTGAGCAATTCCTATATAGCAGGCAAACGAGAACATACCCACACTGAAGTGAGTAGAAAAGGCTGAGATGCAGTCTCACCATAAATGTCCCCTGGCAGAGAGACGTGCGACTGAGAAGCAACTTACAACTTCCAGCTCCTCCCCTGAGGTGCGAAGGGTTTGGACCCAGCATCTAGCCCCCATCTTTTTAGACTTCCACTTGAGGTAAGGACCCAGAAACACCTAGCTCTGAAAAACAATGGGGCTTTTATTCATGAGACCCACCAGACTATAACAAGCAAAGAGTTCTTAATGGGTTTTCAAGGATTTGCCGTGGCTCAGCATGGAGGAAGCAGGGAGAAACACCCATCTCTCAGTCTTTGCCTGAAAAATCCTGTTTGCATACTTTTTTTTTGTTTTTTTTACGGTACGCGGGCCTCTCAGTGTTGTGGCCTCTCCCGTTGCGGAGCACAGGCTCCGGACGCGCAGGCTCAGCAGCCATGGCTCACAGGCCCAGCCGCTCAGCGGCATGTGGGATCTTCCCGGATCGGGGCACGAACCTGTGTCCCCTGCATCGGCAGGCGGACTCTCAACCACTGCGCCACCAGGGAAGCCACGTGTTTGCATACTTTAAAAGCTACTGCCTGAGGGTCAGGTTTCTAACTTAGCACACATCTAGGAGCTAATTTTGATTCTCTTTGGGGACCAGGGATCTGGCAGGTGCCATCTCTGTTCCCTCTCTAGCCTGCTCCCGCTCACTGGTTTCTTCTTGGAAAGAGCTTGTGCACATGTCTGGCGCCCCAGATTTTGCAGCTGCTTCCCAAGGGACACACCCTTTTAAACCTTTGACTCTGTGGCCAACAGGACTTGAGCTCCCAGGTCCCACAGGACTGTAGCAAACGAAGTTCTTAACTGGCTATCCCCCAAGGCTCAGCACAGAGGGAGCAGACAGTAACACCCATCTCCCAGTCTCCACTGAAAGATACATATTTGCATACATTAAAAGCTGCTACCTGAAGGTCTGGCTTCCAGTCCACCTGAATCTAGGTGCTGACTATGATCCTTCCCTTTGGAACACTATCAGGTATTGGTATACCCTCAACTATGGTGAGCACTAAGAATAAACTAGGCTGCTTGGACCATCATAAAGATTTGAGAGACAACCAAGAGCTAGGGCAGGTTTGAATAATAAGGTTCATCTCCTACAAGAGGCCACTCCTTCAGGACTAGGAGAGGTAGATGTTTTAAATAATGCATAGAAACCAACACAGAGAGTCAAGGAAAATGAAGAAATAGGAATATGTTCTAAATGAAAGAACAAGGTAAAACCTCAGAGAAAGACCTTAATGAAGTGGAGATAAGTGATTTACCTGATAAAGAGTTTAAAATCGTGGTCATAAAGATGCTGAGCTCAGGAGAAGAATGGATGAACAAAGAATTTCAACAAAGAAATAGAAAGTATAAGAAAGTACCAAATAGAAGTCACAGAGCTGAAGAGTATAATAAGTGAACTGAAGAATACAATAGAGGGGTTCAATAGCGCACTACATGACACAGGAGAGAGGATCAGTTTACATGAGGACAGGACAGTGGAAATCATCTAATTAAAACAGAAAAATGAAAAAAATGGAAAAGAATAAAGATAGCTTAAGGGACTTATGAGATAACATCAAGCAAACCAACATTCGCATGGTAGGGGTCCCAGGAGGAGAAGAGAAAGAGAAAGGGGCAGAAAACTTACAAGAAGAAATAATGGCTGAAAACTTTCCTAACCTGGGGAAAGAAACAGATATTCAGATCCAGGAAGCCCAGAGAGTTCCAAATAAGATGATCCCAAAGAGGCCAACACCAAGACACATTATAATTAAAGTGTCAAAAGTTAAAGACAAAGAGAGAATCTTAAAACAGCAAGAGAAAAATAACTTGTTCATAAAAGGGAACCCTGATAAGACGATGATCAGAATTTTTAGCAGAAGCTTTGCAGGCCAGAGAAGAGTGGCAAGATTTATTCAAAGTGCTGAGAGAAAAAAAACTGTCCATTAAGGATATTCCACCTGGCAAGTTGTCCTTCAGAGTCAAAGAAGAGAAGAAAGAGTTTTGCAGACAAGCAAAAGCTAAAGAAGCTAATCACCACTAGACTGGCCTTACAGGAAATGTTAAAGGGACTTCTTTAAGCTGAAATGAAAAGGTGCTAATTGGTAACAGGAAAACATAAGAAAGTATAAATCTCACTTGTAATGGTAAATATATACTAAAATAAAGATAAAGAATTTTGAAACAGCAAGGAAACAACAAATTGACAGTAGTAAATACATACTGATCAATAATTAATTTAAATGTAAAAGGACTAAATTTTCCAATCCAAAGATGTAGAGTGTCTGAATAGATTAAAAAAAAACAAAAAGACCTATAACAAAACTCACTTCAGCTTTAAGGACACACATTGACTGAAAATGAAGGGTAGAAAAAGATACTTCATGCAAATGGAAATCAAAAGAAAGCTAGGGTAGCTATACTTAATATAAGACAAAATGACTTTAAACTAAAAACTGTAATAAGAGACAAGGAAAGTCATTGTATAATGATAAAGTAGTCAACTCATCAAGAGAGTATAACACTTGTAAATATTTATGCATCTATTATCAGAGCACCTAAACATATAAAGCAAATCTGAAGGTAAAAATTGATAGCAATACAATAATAGTAGAAGACTTAAGGACTCCACATTTAACAATGGATAGATCGTCCGGACAGAAAATCAATACAGAAAACTGGATTTAAACAGTATGTGAGACCAGGTGGACCTAACAGACGTATATATAGAATCTTCCATACAACAGCAGCTGAATAAACATACTTCTCAAGCACATGTGGGACATTCTCCAGGATAGGTAATGTGTTAGGCCACAAAACAAGTCAATAAATTTAAGAAGATTGAAATCATATCAAGCTGCTTTTCCAGCCACAAAAGTATAGTACTAGAAATCAATTACAAGAAGAGAACTGGAAAATTTACAAATATGTGGAGGTTAAACAACATTCTATTGAATGGGTCAAAGAATAAACTAAAAGGAATAAAATACCTTAAGACAAATGAAAATGCAAATACAGCATACCAGAATTTATTGGCTAAAGCAAAAGCAAAAGCAGATATAAGGGGGAAATTTATAGCAGTTAACACCTACATTAAGAAAAGAGTAAAATCTCAAATAAGCAACTTGAGTTTATACCTGAAGGAGCTAGAAGAAGAAGAACAAACTAAGCCCAAAATTAATAGAATGAAGGAAGTAACAAATATCAGAGTGGAAATAAATGAAACAGAATAAAAAGACAATAGAAAAAAACCCAGTGAAACAAAGAGTTGTTTTTTTTTTTGAAAAGGTAAATTGACAAACTTTTAGCTATACTCAGCAGGATAAAAAGGGAAAGGACTCAAATAAAATTAGACATGAAAGAGGAAATGTTAGATTTGATACCACAAAAATACAAAGACTCATAAGACTACTATGAAAAAACACACACCAACAAATTGGACAACCTAGAAGAAATGAATAAATTCCTACTAACATACAACCTACCAAGTCTGAATTATGAAGAAATATAAAATATGAACAGACCAATAGTAGTAAAGATATTAAATTGGTAATCAAAAACATCCTACCAAGGAAAAATCGAGGACCAGATGACTTTACTTGTCAACTCTGCTACACATTTAAAGAAGAATTAATAACAATCCTTCTCAAATTCTTCACCCACCAAAAAAAGAGAAGAGGAGGAAACACCTTCAAACTCATTTTACAAGGCCAGCATTACACTGATACCAAAGACAGACATGGGCACTACAAGAAAAGGAAACTACAGGCCCTGATGAACATAGATGCAAAAATTCTCAACAAAATAAAGGCAAAATAATAAATAAATAAATAAAGGCAAACCAAATTCAGCAATACATTAAAAGGATCATACACCATGATCAAGTGGGGTTTATTCCTGGATGCAGGGTTCAACATATGCAGATCAATGAATGTGATCCACCACATTGACAAAATAAAAGGATGAAATTCGTATGATCTTCTTAATTGATGCAAAGAAATCTGTCAAAATTCAACATCCATTCATGATAAAACTCTCAACAAACTGCGTATAGAGTGAACATACTTAAGCATCATAAAAGCCCTTTATGACAAGTCCACAGCTAACATCATACTCGGTGAAAAGCTGAAAGTTTTTCCTCTAATATCCAGTACTAGTCAAGAATGCCCACTCTTGCTACTGTTATTCAACATAGTATTGGATGTCCTAGCTAAAAGAATTTGTCAAGAAAAAGAAATATAAGCCATTCAAATCAGAAAGGAAGAAATAAAACTGTCTCTATTTGTTGATGACATGATATTACATATAAAAAATCCTAAAGACTACAAAAAAACTGTTAGCACTAACAAAGGAATTCTGTAAAGTCGCAGGATACAAAATTGATAAAAATCAATTGAGTTCCTATACACTAACAACAAATCATCAGGAAGAGAAATTAAGAATATAGTCCTATTTATAATTGCATGAAAAAGAATAAATACCTGGGTATAACTTTACCAAGGAGGTAAAAGATCTGTATCCTGAAAACTGTAAGACATTAATGAAATAAATTGAAGAAGACACATATAAATGGAAAGATACCCCATGCTAATGGATTGGAAGACATAATAATGTTGAAATGTCCATACAGCTCTAAGAAATTTACAGATATGGTGCAGTCCCTATCGAAAGTTCAGTGGCATATTTCACAGAAATAAAGAATCCTAAAATTCATATGGAACCACAAAATACTCTGAATAGCCAAAGTATTCTTGAGAAAGAAGGTTAAAGGTGGAGTCACACTTCCTAATATCAAAGTGTATTACAAAATTTTATTAATCAAACCATATGGTATTGGCATAACAACAGACATGTAGATCAATAAAACAGAATACAGAGCCCAGAAATAAACCCATGTGTATATAGTCAATTAATTTGCAACAGAGGAGCCAAGGATATACAGTGGCAAAAAGATAGTCAATTTGATAAATGGTGTTTGGAAAATTGGACAGCTATATGCAAAAACAAACAAAAAACCAGGATCCCTATCTTATACCATACACAACAATAAATTCAAAATGGATTAAAGATTTGAATGTAAGGCCTGAAACTGAGTAAGTTCTAAAAGAAAACTTAAGGGGTGAGCTCCTTAACAAAGGTCTTGCCAATGACTTTTGGCAAAAATAAGTGGGACTGCATGAAACTAAAAGCCTTCTGCACAGCAAAGGAAACTATCAACAAAATCAAAAAGCAACCTGCTGAATGGGAGAAAATATTTGCAAACCACATATCTGTTAAGAGGTTAATATCCAAAATATATAAAGAACTCATGCAACTCAATAGCAAAAAACCAAACAATCCAATTTTTAAATGAGAAAGGACTTGAATAGACATTTTCCCAAAAAAGTCATACAACAGGTACATGAAAAGATGCTCAACATCACTAATCATCAGGGAAATGGAAATCAGCACCGTAATGAGATATCACCTCATACCTGTTAGAATGGCAGTTTTCAAAAAGATAAGAGGTAACAAGTGTAGTCAAGGCTGTAGGTAGAAGGGAACCCTTGTGAACTGTTGGTGGAAATGTGAATTGGTGCAACCACTATGGAAAATGGTATGGAGGTTCTTAAAAAAATTAAAAATAGAACTGCGTTATGATCCAGTAATCCCATTTCTGGGTATGTATCCAAAGGAAATGAAAACAGTATCGAAGAGTTATTTGCACTCCCATGTTCATTGCAGCATTATTGACAATAGCCAAGATATGGCAACAAGCTAAGTGTCCATCAACAGTTGAATGGATAAAGATGTTTTATATACATGCATAATACATATGCACAACAGATATATATTTCATACATACATACACACAATGGAACATTCAGTCATAAGAAAGAAGGAAATCCTACTGTTTATAACAACATGGATGGTTATGCTAAGTGAAATAAGTCAGAGGGTGACAAATACTGTGTGGTATCATTTATATGTAGAATCTTAACAACAAAAAAAAGTTAAACTCAAGAGAAATAGAGAGTGGAATGGTGGTCACCAGGGGCTGAAGCTTTCAAGAAATAGGGAGAGGTTGGTAAAAGAATACAGACTTTCAGCCATAAGATTAATAAGGTCTGAGGATCTCTAGTAAAACATGATGACTACAGTTGATAGCACTGTATTGTATGATTGAAATTTACTAAGAGCGTAGATCTTAAATGTTTTCATCTCCCCCCCACACACACACAAAGTATCTAAGGTGATGGATGTATTAAATAACTGGATGGAGGATACCTTTAACAGTGTATCCATATGTCATATCACCACTCTAAATATCTTAAAATGTTGTCAATTATACCTCTATAAACCTGATTAAAAAAAGACAGTTTAGCAGGTGTAAAGAGATTCTAGGAAGCCCAATTAAACTTACAGAAATCAATACAGGATGACATTATAGCAGGCATTTTTGGAGCGGTTCTAGGAATTCTTGGATATTTTTCAAACTTTTCATTTGGAAATAATTTCAAACTTACAGAAAAGTTACAAGAAAATTGCAAACATCTATATACCCTTTACCTATGTTTGCCCATTTAAAATATTTTGTCCCATTTCTTTATTATCATAGATATTAATTCTCTTTAATAGAACCCCTCCTTCCCTTACTCCCTCTTTCTCCTTACACACACACACACACACACACACACACACATACACACAGAAAGTTTTTTCAGAACTATTTGAGACAAATTTGTGTGCATCATTTCCCTTTGCCCTAAAGTCTTCAGTGTATGTTTCATAGGAATAAGTATTTTCTTATGTAAACATAGTATGGTTATCAATATCAGAAAATCAATATCAATATTATACCTTTATCTCATCTACCATCCATTCAATTTTGTCATTTGACCTAATGCTCTTTATGCTCCGCCCCCCCTTTTGGTCTTCCAGTACAGGATGTAATTTAAAATTCTGTATTGCATTTAATTATCTTTTGTCTGTCTTCATCTGGAATAGTTGCTCAGCCTTTGACATTTTCAAATAATGCAGGTCCCAATGCCCCTTTTAAATAGAATGCTTAATATTTTTTGTTTTTCTGATGTCTCTCACTTTAGGTTCAGGTTATACATCAGTAATTGGATTACTACCAACATTTGGAATACTAAGTGTATGTCCTACTAAGGGCACACATCTGGAAGTACACAATGTCTGTCTGCTACCCACCTGCCTTACTGATGCTGTTCTTTTTGAGTACCTAGTCTGGTGATTGTCAGATATCTCCATTGTATAGTTGCTATTTTTTTTCTTTGCTTGCAACTAATAAGCCGTGACTGATAAGATACTTTAAGACTATGCAAATATTCTACTACTCATTAATTATCCCCCCTGCCAGATTCAGCATTTAGTGATGATTCTTGCCTGTGCCAATTTTTATTATGATGGTTGCAAAATGATTATTTTCCAACTATGCACACTCTCTACCTGTACCTTTACCAGTCAGCAGTTGACATTTTACGTTTTCTGTCTTGTCTATCTATGTGAGTTATAGATTCATGTATTCCAGTTTCTTTTTTCTTCAGTAGTATATAATTAATGGTTTTTACTGTTTTAATGCACAGATTGTCCAAGATTTGACCAGTGGGCAACCCTTCAGAGTGGTTCCTGTGTTCTCTTGACAAGCCCCATCAGGGTTTTTTTTAGCATTTTTAAACTTTCTTGCATAACAAGCTGATCCAGGATCATCTTTTTCCTTCCCTTCCTCAGCCTTGAAATCAGCCAATTCTCCAAGGAGCCCTGGCTCATTTGAGTATGGAATAATATTAAAAACCAAGATTAGGGGCTTCCCTGGTGGTGCGGTGGTTGAGAGTCTGCCTGCCAATGCAGGGGACACGGGTTTGTGCCCCGGTCCAGGAAGATCCCACATGCCGCGGAGTGGCTAGGCCCGTGAGCCATGGCCGCTGAGCCTGCGCGTCTGGAGCCTATGCTCCACAACGGGAGAGGCCACAACAGTGAGAGGCCCGCGTACCGCAACAAAACAAAACAAAACAAAAACAAAAAACAAGATTAGGGTTCTTGTATATTTGGAATCAATGTTTCAAAATTATTTTTCTTTTTAGCTCAGATATTTTCCTATTTGCCATTTTAACTGGACCAAAACATTGTCATTTATTTAGTATTTACAATCACCTTACAGAAAGTTAGAGTCTGCCTCATATGAGTTTTTTAAGATTCTGAAAATGTAAATAAGTTTTAAGAGTTCTGGCTCCTATATAAGTTCACTTAGGTAGTAGATGCTAGCCAGAATTATGTAACAGCTTTTCTGTATGAAGAACAGAGAGATAATATCTTTTGGAATTGGTCCCAAAATTGGTAAAAATAATGAGGTAATATTTGAAAAAGATAATATTAAAGCCCAGATGATGTTCCTTTCTAGGTCATCATTAATGTTGTTCCCATTTTCGATGTGAACAGTTAGTTATGTACTTTTAAAAAAATGTGTTTTTCCACGCCGCGGAGCAACTGGGCCCGTGAGCCACAGCTACTGAGCCTGCGCGTCTGGAGCCTGTGCTCCGCAACAAGAGAGGCCGCGATAGTGAGAGGCCCGCGTGCCGTGATGAAGAGTGGCCCCCGCTTGCCACAACGAAGAGAAAACCCTCACACAGAAATGAAGACCCAACACAGACATAAATTAATTAATTTTTTTTTTTTTTTTTTTTTTTTTGGGGTACGCGGCC
>NW_020174438.1:4705337-4739801 GCF_003031525.2 Neophocaena asiaeorientalis asiaeorientalis
AAAATGTGTTTTTCTCTTATTTTTGGATATCATCAATTCAAAAATAGATCTTTTAATTCTCATTTGGTGTGAATTACTTCATACCAAATATACTATGGCACATTATTTGGAAGCCTAAAGAAGAGGAACTTAGGGATACAAACTATCCAAAGTATAATTGTGCAACTTTAAAAATGTTGGCTCTTATCTCTCTAAGATACAGTAACACTGTCAAAAATCACAAGCATTAAACTTTTGATAACATATTCCCGGAATTACCCAACTAGGCAATGTGATTATAAAATTTTTTAAGTAATCAGTAAAATATGATAGATGTGACGTTGCTTTATATGACTTACCTTAAAAAATGATAGACCTGTCTAAATTTTTTATTTAGTTGTATCACTTTGGAGTCTTTTAATGTGTTTGTAAACGTGTTTATGAGCCAATAATGATGCAGTTCAGACTAAAGACATTTTGGTATGTTAGCAAACGAAATGTGATCAAAGAAAAGGGGTGAAATGAATGAATGTACTTCGGAATAACATTGACATATAGTAGGTGCACAATGAAGGTTTTATTTTCATTTTTTTATTATGGAAATTCTGAAGCAAATAGAAAATGTAAGTGAGTAGTATAATAAATCCGATTACACTTGACCCAGCTTTAAAAATTACCAGCATTTTGTCAATCTTTTAAAATCTAAATCCTTGATTTTTTTTTTTTTTTTTAGGGAGAGACATTTAAAAGCAAACCCCAGATACCATATTTCACCTGCAAATATTTTAGTATGTATCTCTAACTGGTAAAATCTTCTTTAGATTACCAATCTGCCATTATAATTTTTAACAAAATTAATTACAATTTTGAATAACCCCTTAATATTATCTGATATCCAACTTACATATTTTTAAATTAAAAAAATTGTCTCAAAAATGTCTTGGTTTATTCAAACAAGTTCCACACATTGTATTTGGTTGATATTTCTTAACTTCTTTCTGTCTGTAACAGTCCCTCTTCTGGGGGTGGTAGAAGAACTGGGTCATTTGTCCTATGGAATGCTCTGTATTCTGGATTTGGCTGATTAATTCTCCATGTTATTTTTTAACTTGTACCTCTACTCTCTATAGTTTCCATAAAGTAATATTTAGATCTAGAGGCTTAATTGGATTCACGTTCAATTTTTAAAGCAAAAATTGTACTGTACTTCCTATTGTGTTACATCAAGATGAACTTATTTTCTGGTTGTCCTACTTTTAGTAATTTATGATTGATTTGTGGGTTTGGGGTAGTGCCAGCCTTTGACTTAATAGTTTGGGATCTATTGATGATCATTGCCTAAATACATTATTTCAGTAGGAATTGCAAAAGATAATTTCCTCATACTATTATTCCTGCTGCATTTATTGACTGAAATTCAACTATTAAAAAGAATTTTCATTGACCACAGTTTGATAGAGAAGACAGTTGTTTCCCCTTATTTTTAAAAATTTTCAAAATAGTAGATTGGTACCCTAGCAATCTTCAGTAGTGACCAATTAAAAAATTATCATGTGAACTCATGGATTTTTGTGTATTTGTTGAGTTTCATTCAGCTGCGATTTTTATTTATTTTGATCTGTCTTTGACAGATTCTTTACTTTTTGACTAAGATGAATAGTCTTATTTTGTACATTTTTCTGGCCCAAATATAGAACGTCATTTCTCCAGGGAGTCCTGGTTTCCTTTACTAGAAAATAGTATTTAATAAGTTCTTGATTGCATAAATGAATTATGAACACTGGTATGATGCTTAGTACAGTGTCTGGCATGTAGAATATATGTTACAGTTATTGTTTTCTTTTATATTCTCATATTAATTAGCCTAGAACTGTGGTTCTTAAAGTGCGGTCCCTGGATCAGCAGTATCACTGGGGAATTTCTTAGAAATGTAAATTCTCAGAACTGAATCAGAAATTTTACAGGTGAGACCGAAAAATCTATTTTAGCAAGCCCTCAGTGATTTTGTTGCACAGTGAAGTGTGAGAACCACTGGTCCAAAGTAGAAGTTCCTAACTCATCTGGTGCAAATGGGCCACAGGCATGCTGAATGTTTTCTTAGGGCAGCTGTAAAGCACCCTAGCTCCCAGCAGTCTTGTCCATTTTCTAATCTTTTCAAATCTTATTTTACTTTATGAAATGTGAGAATTAAACAGATGTTAAGTATAATAATATATTTATGAAATAAACATTGTATTAACCTAGCCTCCTAAGGATATAGAACACAGGAATATATACATATTTCAGTTTTGTACATTTTCTGTCCCAAAATAGCTTGTGACAGCCTTTCTCAGCATGTGTTCCATAGGGCACTAGGTCCTCTTGATGGTCTGTAATAAAGCGGGTTTCAGTGGTCCAGTAAGTTGGAGAAATAATTTATATTATATCTCCTTTGCTTGGCATTGTAGAAATAATATTTGCATATCAAAGTCTGAAAAATCCTGCAGTAAAGAAACCTTTTTAACTTGGCTTTAACTTACTGTTTCCAAAATGTTTTGATTAGATCTTTTTGGCTAAGCAGTATCTGTTAGCTTCCAGCAGAAAACACTTTGGAAAATGCTGCCTTATGAGTATATTTTTTTTTAAAAATTACAGACTATGCACCACTTAAAATTACGGAGCTTTCTGGGTGAATGTATAGTAACCCTGCAAATGAATTTGTCCTACCTTTGGAATACTGTAGCACACAGGAGCTGCTGAAGGGGGAAATATCAGGATATTCTCTTTGCTAGAGGTAAACTGGATTCTGAACTGAAGACTAGTGGCCTGATTTGTCTGAAGCCTTGTTATCCTAAAATTTGTATGTTTCATGTAGTCATTATTTTCCAGACCAATGCAAGGATAAACTAGGTTTTGTCATATAGATGTGTCAACATGATTAAGGGATTATTTGGCAAGAAATGAAGAAGTTTGCTGGGGGAACTGTAGACCTTACAGAATTTTGCAACTACTTAAAACTTATTTCCAATTTTGGAAAATCTTAAAGTCCTTAAATTGCTTAACTGAGGCAACTCTATATAATGGTACACTGTAATAAATTACTTACTTTTCAAAAAGGAAATGCAGAACTGGAAGTTTTTTACTTGCATAATTCCTTTCATCCTCCTTTTAAAATGAGTGTTTAACAAAATTTTGTAGGGAGAGTTAGTATGAAACAGTGCTGTTGAAAATGAACTTAGCACAGATGATATTGGGTGCAACTAGTCTTTTCAAGATAGAATAGACAGGAATCAAGCATCAGGAGTACAACAGAGATGAGACTGAAGTATTTGACCTGAGTGATAGGATAAGCTTCTTAAAGATTGTGCCTATCTGCTATATGGAGTCATTCCGTAAAGTCAGTATTCTAATAATTTTTAGCATTTTGATCTTAGGATATATTTAAAAGGCAATAGTACTTTAAGGAAAGATTGCTATGGTGGGTACTAATATATCCCATATTATTGAAGCATGAAGACTATGAGAGCTACATCGAATGTAAACTACATAGAAGCTGGGAATCCCACTAGCAGATGTGGTCCTTAGTAACAATAGGTAGAAAAAATATCAATAAATGGGCAAGTTGTGGCATGTGCTTATGATACGTATAAGAGATAAGGTCACATTACAAGTCGGTGTGAGGCAGTTCAGTAAACAGTATTTAAGGTAAATTTGTATCTTTAATGGGACCTACTAAAACCAAGGAATAATCTTAGCTTAGAAGAAGGCTTGTAAATATTGTTCAATGAGATAATATATGTGAAAATGTTTTATACTATAAAATGTTAAATTTCCAATCATTATTACAATATCTATTACATTTGTGTCCTGTGTTTTTGATTTCCTGCTTATTGTTAAGTTTCTCACATCTTTTCGACATGTGAAAATCTGTCATTGTAAAATGCAAAACAAAGTTAGTATCACTACATAGTTATTACATAAAAGGTATTCTAGCAGCTATAAAGAAGAGGCACTATTCCCTTACATGATATATTACTTATAGAAAAATTTAACCAAAACTACGTCATTACTATCTCCTGGAATAAGCCTTATTATAAACAAGAATTTTTAGTTTTTTAAATCACAGCAGTACATTTTGGTTTGAAAAAAAGGAATATGAACTTTCTCTAAACTTGGGACATTGTATTCTTACAGGAGAGCTATTGGAATTAAGAATAACAGGATCTTATGATTTATAGCACATTTACAAAGTAAAGGTCAAAATCTATAATAAAAAGTGATGTAAAGACTATGGCTGAGTCCCTTTGCTGTGCACCTGAAGCTATCACACCATTGTTAATTAGCTATACTCCAATATAAAATAAAAAGTTAAAAAGAGATGTAAAGAAAAATGGAATTGGGCTTCCCTGGTGGTGCAATAAGAACCCACCTGCCAGTGCAGGGGACACAGGTTGAAGCCCTGGTCTGGGAAGATCCCACATGCCACGGAGCAACTAAGCCCGTGTGCTGCAACTACTGATCCTGCACTCTAGAGCCTGTGAGCCACTACTGAGCCCACCTGCCACAACTACTGAAGCCTGCGCACCTAGACCCCGTGCTCTGCAACAAGGGAAGCCACCGCAATAAGAAGCCTGCACACTGCAATGAAGAGTAGCCCCTGCTTGCGGCAACTAGAGAAAGCCCTCACTCAGCAATGAAGACCCGAAGCAGCCAAAAATAAAGAAAAAAAGAAAAAAAATTTTTTTTAATTAAAAAAAAAAGAAAAATGGAATTGTTTTTATTTAATATTGATTAACATTATATCGGACCTTTTTTCTTTCTTGTTAATAATTATTCCAGTTAGTGAATATTTAATAAAAGGATAGCTTTAAGAAATGACCAATGCATTCTATTTTATGTTTAGGTTAATGCAGGTTAATGGTCATTTATATGAAATGGTTATGCACTTACTCAAGCTGACTTCTCACGGTACTCTAGGGCATGTATCACAATCTCATAAAATTGTGGATAGCTTTATCTCTTTCAGGAATTTCAGTCATTCTTTTGTCCTGAAAGGACAAAATTTGTTAGTAATCCGTAAAGAATATGATTCATTAAGTGTGGAAATCTTTGGTAAATTCATATTCATCACATTTTTATTATTTCTAAGAATTCCAGGAACCACCCAACCTAATTTTAGCTTTTGCTTTGTAACAAATGAAAATCTTTCAAGAGCATATGGATCTTATCACACATAATAAAAAGTAAACAGATATTTCCCTTTGGAAATGTGCATTCCATAGACATCTAATACTTGGTTATATTTCACTGTATAGAAACTATACGGGCTCCAAAGGAGACAGAAATACAGTTCTTGGCCTCCACAAGTAGGGGGAAAAAGCTTCCCTTGGTAAAATACCCAGAAAACTATTCTAAGAAAATTCATTCCTGCATGAATGCAGTGAACAAATACTAAGTAAGTATCAACTATGTGGCCAGCTCTTGGTTTAGTAACCGGGAAATTACCAGTGAACAAAACAGAAATCCTGGTCTTTGTGGAGCACATTCTAGTGGAGGAGATAAACCAGAAAACAAAGATAAGTGAAATAGATAATATGTTGTCATGCCATGGAGAAAAATAAAATATATTTTATTTTTATTAAGGAAGGGGATATAGGGAGTGTTAGGGCATTGCAGTTTCAAGTAGGGTGCCAACAAAGGCTTAAACAGAGCAGAAGTTTACTTGAACGAAGACCCAAGGGAGGTGAGGGAATTATTTATTGTATCTGTTCCAGGCAAAGGAATAACAAAGTTCTTGAGACCCTTATGTGGGAGCATGCCCAGCATGTTTGAGGAGCAGCAAGGAAGCAAAGTGGGGCTAAAGAGGAACAGAGGAGACTAAAGGAAGCTGTTAAAATAACCCAGACAAGTGATGATAGTGACTCACAGTACTGTGGTAGCAGTGGAGGTGGTGAGAAATCAGAACTGCTGACAGTTTGGATACGGGTTATGAAAGAGAGGGGAATCAGGATTTTTGATTTTCTAAATGGGAGGATAGAATTTCCATTAACTGAGATAGGGAATACTGCAGGAGGAGTAGAGTTTGGGAAGAAAGATTGGAGCTGTATTTTGGACATGTTTGAGATACCTATTAGTCATCTAAGTGGAGAGGTCAAGCAGGCAGTTGGATATGGCATTTTGTGGCATTTGGGAGAGAGGTTTGGCAGGAGAGATAAGTATGAGCAAATGTGTGATATGTTGATGAACTGTGCTAAGAATTAATAGTAGGAGAAAAATCAGTAAAGGAAAGGCTTCAGGAAGGAAGATAATTCCTAAGCTGGACCTTTGATTAAGGGAAAAGAAAGAGAAGAGGATTCTAGTTAGGGAAAATGTCCTAGCATCTTAGAATATTATATAGAAATAAATCTGAATACTACCTTGTTTTTTTTTTCTTTTCACTTGGAACTTTTATAGTGCGTCATATAGTATTATGGAACAATAGGTGCACAGGAAATATTTGTTGACTAATGAGAATAATATCTTTCAAAGTTTATTTTATTAACTAGTATTTAATCACTGAACATTTAGGGTTTTAAAAAAATTCTAGATATTTTTATTGTGCTAAAATATGCATAACATAAGCTTTACCATTTCAACCATTTTTAAGTGTACAGTTCAGTGGCACTAGGTACATTCTGAAACTCAGTTTTGTGTATAAAAATATCCTCTGTTTTCAAAAAATCAACATTGTTGCTTCTGAGCAAAAAGAATTTAGAGCTGATTGGGCTTTACTTTTAAGAGCAGTGAGTATTCTGCAACATAATCCTAAATGATTATTGCTTTTGTTTGAAAGATTGGGAGAAGTCCAAAAAGCAAAAATGAAAAGTAGTGCCTTACTTCTAAAACAGATTTTTTCTTTCCTTGAAAACTGAATTTCCATTAAGTGAGTGTCATTTGTATTTGTATGGGTCACTAATGAATGTGTCTTATTTACCTTTGATTACTGGTACCTCACACAGAAACCAAATGCTCAAATAAAATTGTGGTATATATCTGGAGCTTAAGGAGTTTTCAAAAATGAAATAAGTATGCCCTGTTTCATAATTTCTTTGCCTACTTGCTTCTCAGATTCCTCTCAAAGTATGTTTATTTTTAGTTTGAGTTTTGTAAATTACATTTTGTAATTAATTTTGGATTTTGTAAATTACATGAAAGTGTGTGATATGTCTATATTTTGTGAGTTATAAACCTAGGAAATTGTTCATCTGTTGATTACAGTGTCTCTTTCTTTAGGGAACAAAGAAAGATGAGATTGAAGGTGAAGTGGAAGTGCCTGGTTTAATTCAGCCTGCAGAAGTGTTTGCTCCCAAAAGCCTGGTGTTGGTATCCAGATTAGATTATCCAGAAATTTTTAGGGTAAAGAACTCATAGTTGTCATTATTGATTTGTATTATTGTATAAATCTATTTTGAGTGAACCTCAAATTCTTTGTATCTAAAATATCATGAAATTGATTAGGAATTCATCAATAAAATTACCGTGAACAGAAGAAATGTATTTCATGTTGGTTAAAATAAGTACCTGAGTAAGTTAATATGACTATTTAAACTTCTAAGGATGTAGTGTTTGTTTTAAAATAGGTCCCATCTTTACTGACTCCAAAATTTATGAATCCTAAAGAAATCATTTGATTACCTGTATCAAATTTAAAATGCATTAGTAATATAACAACTTAGTGTATTTTTGTTGATCTTCTTTTTAGGAGTCCAGGTTCAAGGAAATAGGATAAGTATTTGTGATTTCAAATAGTTGTGATCATACTGCTATCCATATAGCTTTAAAATATTGTTTACTTCCAGATATTTTATTTTTTTAGATAGTTAGAATTTGCAAATGTGGAAAAAATTTACTTTAGTTATAAATACATTTAAGCTTTGCAAGAAGAGGGCTTATTTTTCTTATTTCAGTTGCAGTCTTTAATAATAGTAATGTTGACCATTGTCCAGAGTCACAGATCTTCTTTGGAAGGTATAAACTATACCTTAAAATTTCTCAAGGATTTGGGAAATTGATACATAATTTCTGGAAAACTTTTTCATATTGTTGAGATTATATATATTCTTAGTGTCAAGATTTCCATGACAGTGGCTAACTCCTAACAGATGCTAATTTTTTAGTTATGTTTTAATAAACTGAGAGATTCATATGATTACATTTTATCTTCCATTTTACCACCTACCTTCTTCTGAGCTTAAAGTGTTAATCATATCTTGTCTCTATTTTGCTATTCTTTGTAATAATTCACATAAGTTAAGTTTTTCTGTAGAATAAATGTTCTGAATTTATAAGAATCACAAAACAAGATAAAGTTTCTAAGTTTTTATCTTGAAATTTGGAGTTCTGCAAAATAAGTTGAGACAGAAACAGTTTTAAGCCCCACAAATTTGCTAGAGTGATTATCTAAGCACAAACACCTGTTTTACGAATTATGGATTTCTGCTTTTTATAAACTCATCTCAAAAGCTCATTTAGAGCTTCTGGTTATA
This sequence comes from Neophocaena asiaeorientalis asiaeorientalis, assembly GCF_003031525.2. Lineage (NCBI taxonomy): Eukaryota > Metazoa > Chordata > Mammalia > Artiodactyla > Phocoenidae > Neophocaena > Neophocaena asiaeorientalis. The sequence continues at coordinate 4,713,821 of NW_020174438.1, forward strand.
GAGGAAAATTTAATAAACTTAATAACATTTGCTGCTTAAAATTTATTCCATGGTCACTGTAGAATCTACTAGGTTCAAAGAGAAATTTTCCTGGAAGCAGATGTCACAACAATTTATTTTTAGTGCTTGCTTTTTCCATGAAATAACTACATGCATCTTTTCTTTTCAGGCTTGCCTGGGTTTGATCTATACTGTATACGTGGACACTCTGAATGTCTCCTTGGAAAGTCTCATTGCAAACCTGTGTGCGTGTCTTGTCCCAGCGGCTGGAGGGTCTCAGGTAAATAGAATAAAAAGGGAGATGAAGAGGGCCTGCTTCTCTTCTCCTCTCCTCCAGTAAATTTAATTTATGAAGAAAAGGAAAGAAAGAATTCTTTAAATATTTTCATTTTAAAGAGGATCTTAGTTTAATTAAGCATTGTCCCTATGGTCTGCCTTCTAGAGACTCAAGATTCCATTCTTAGGTCATAGGGTTAATTTTAACACAGGGTTCACCTTTCACATAGCATAGTTAGAAGTCATATTCTGTGTAACTTGAACTCTACCTTACGCTTTCTTGGAAATACACTTTTTTAAGTTGAACTTCAGATGTGTTCTTTGTACCTTTCTTATTATTCCTCTCTATGATTACGCCTCATTTTATTAACTTAAAATTTTTTTCAGGGATAAAAATTAGGAGGTAACATTAAGAAAACTTTTAATATAATTCTTTGTAACATTATAACTACTTCTGGATAGATTCATTCATTTCTTCATTTCCCTGGTTAAAAGCAATTATATGTGGTCCTAAAACCATTTTGTATGTTGTGTGTAATCTTTAATAGAATAGCTTGCATTTAAGCTTCAAAAGAGGAGGGCTTATTTTTCTCATTTCAGTTTGCTACCTTTAGTAATGATAATGTTAACCATTGTCCAAAATCACAGATCTTCTTTGGAAAATATAATCTATACCTTAAAATTTCCCAAGGATTTTGTCATAGATTGAGCCCATGAGGACATTAAACTCTTCTACTGAAATAAAACTTTCTCAAAGTGGCATGTTTTTCATCTTCTGTATGTCCTGAAATTTTTATATTCGTCTCTGAAGTAGAAAAATGAGAACTTCAGTTGCTATGACTTAATATTTCTAGAGAACTTTTTTTTTAAAGGCTCCTTTCCTTAAGTCCTAAAATTGATTAGCTGATCACTTATTTTGCTTATTCTTATGTAATATTGAGGAAAAGGACAGCCCTCTAAAAATTACAGTTTTTTATCCTCGGTCCGATAGAGATGTTACTCATAGTAAAAATGGCATCTTTTTCCCGTGCCCTTTGCCTTTTTAGCTGTCTCCTGTCTTTCCTAGCGCCTTTTGGTTACTCTTAAGGTTTTTTTCCTCCTGCACTCTCCTCCCTCATTCTCCTATTTCTGCTACAAGGGCATAATATGAAATGTGAGTTTGGTCATGATTGGACCTAAACTTTAAAGCAGCCGAGTTGTTTTATGAGCCTTTATTATGATGGGGATTTTGTTGACATGATTTTATTTTATTTATTTTTTAATTTTAAAAACGTTTTTATTGTAGCTGCTAGAAATTTTAAAATTACATGCATGGTTCATATTACTGTATTTCTTTTGTTTTTCCACTTTTATTGACATATAACTGTCATATAAATGTTAGCTTTAACATTTTACTATTTTTTAGTTAAGTATTATTATCAATGATTTGTGTATCTCATGATTACTAAATTTTCACCTTTCAACTACTGAATTTTCTTGTACTGTATTCATTTGGACACAAAGTAACTTGAATGTTTTGGGCTGCATTATTGCCCTTCACATCTGTTAATTGGATCTTACATGGTCATCATCTGCTTTAAATTTGAACTTCAAAGGGATTTTTTTATCTTAAGAAAATATCTGAAAAGAAATCACTTGTGGTGTGTGTGTGTGTTTTCCGCCCATTCTGCAGAAGCTGTTTTCCTTGGGTGCAGGAGATAGACAGCTGATCCAGACTCCCTTGCATGATAGTCTTCCTGTCACAGGCACTAGTGCGGCCCTCCTGTTCCAGCAATTGGGTATGTCTCCTTCTCCCATTTTCAGTGTTCTTATAAAAGCCTATGAAAAAAAGATTTATTTTAAGCCTACATCACCTGACATAAATCAGGAAAATAAAAAGCAAACCATTAGATAACTGATATATAAACTATATAATTATATGGGTTCTAATCTTAACTAGTATTCATTCTTTTTTAAAATTAACGCAGGCCCCTTTTGCTCTTAAGTCAATTAAGCTTTTAGAAAGTAAACATATCTTCTGTGCTTTAAAAGACGAATAGATAGTATATTTTGTTTTTCCTTAGATGAATTGCTTTTATAGAAACCTTGTTGGATAGAACTAAAAGTCCCATCCTTTTCATCCTACCACCTGTATCAGACTTTAATTTTCTAGCAATGGCTAGGATGACGTATTAGGGGGAGGACACTAGAAAGTGCCCTCTGTACATTGGACAGCTCATACTTCATTAAAGGAGTACTATAACTTAAAAATAAGTATGTTTTAGACCAGTGCTGCCAGAGATTCCCACTTACTTTACCTCGTACTTATCCTTTATATGTACCTGTGTAAGAGTGTTCCACTCTCTTTGATTCAGTCTTTCTCATTGTTCTCCATCTGTGTTTGTCTTTTTCTAGTTGAATTGAAACCTTCCCTTTCCTGGGGCTCATAGTCTAGTAGTTCTCCATGGAATTCTTAATTCCTTGCACAAAAATTCTACCTTCTTATTTCCCTCCTATCTCATGTTGAATTTTACTCCCTGCTTAACTCTGAAATTTATCTCTCCTTTTTCTTTACTGGCCCCATCGTAATTCTTCTGCTGTGACTTCAGTCAGTGAAATTTAGAAAGCCTTAGAAGAGATTAATGTAAATACAAGTAGAGTTTCTAGTATCCTAATAAAGATGAAAGGTGACATCAACCCCAAAGTAGTAGTTCTCTATTACATCTGCCCCCACCTTAGGGGTTTAAACTCTCAAAAATTACATATTCCTTCTCTTCCTCCCTGAAAGTTTCTGCTCATTGAGTCATCTCAACCAAGTTCTAATTTAATTAAAGCTATTTTCCTTAACGTGTGAAATAGGTACTGTCTCCCTGGTGGTACTTACTTCTCTAAAGAACATCTTGTTGACTAAAACCTCCCTCCACGAACTTTTAGATATAATCTTAGGGGTTCATGGACTACCTACAGCCTGTCCATGGTCCCTCCTAATCACTGACTTAATTGACTTTATCTAACCACTATTCACCTGACCTTTTTCAGTTAAGAGGGCCTGTATACCTCTAAAGGGTCAATCAAAGCAAAGGTCTACCATGAAGAGGAATAGAAGGATATGACACAAAATTTCACATTCCCAAATGCTACCATTGATCTTATACTTAATGAGTGCCTTATAAACCTCTCATGCTTTTGCATTTTTACAATGATTTGAAGGGGAGGGGAGGGATTGTTACTGGCATTCATGCCTAGGACCCAGGGATATTAAACATTCTTCATGCATAATATATGTGCACGAGAAGATTTTTTACCTCAAATACTAGTAGCACTCCTGATGAGAAAAACTGCTATAGATAAAGTATAAATTTATAAAACCTGGACCTCTCTTCCAGTAATGATGGCCTTTGTAATTCAGACTAACCCCCTTAACAATGAATACTTGGAAAGCTATACAAGCATAAACAACTTCTACTTGAAAGCGTCGGAAGCAGTAAATAATGACCAAACTATGGTCCAAGAGAAGAAAAAAACCTAGAGAAGTGAACCAGATATTTGGGACCACTTTTTCTCAAGCATCTCTTGATTTTGAAAGAAGTTACTGAAAAACTGATCTCTGTACTACTGATATCCAGCGGCGAAGGGGAGAATCGGAGTTCACATTTTACCAAGGGAAATTCCTTTACAAAGCTCTCTTGCTTTGAGTTGGGACCATAAAGGACCATATCCTGGGAGAGGGTATATCACAAGTAGACAGTCCCCCTGAGGGCCTGAAGTACAGCTTGAAATCATTTCAGTTCCTAGAAACAGATTAAAATGATCCTTAATGCTACTATCTTTAGCCTTATAGTAGGAGTAAAAGTAAATCCTTTCTGGAGCAAGATAACTGCATTCTAGGCCTCCAATATATCTACAGATTTTTACATGTATGCCCAGTACTCTCCAAAGAAGACATACAGATGGCCAAGAGCACATGAAAAGATGTTCGACATCACTAGTTATTAGAGAAATACAAATCAAAACTACAATGAAGTATTACCTTGCACCTGTTACAGTGGCAATCATCAAAAAATCTGTAAACAGTAAATGCTGGAGAGGGTGTGGAGAAAAGGGAATCCTCCTACACTGTTGGTGGGAATGTAAATTGGTACAGCCACTATTGGAGAACAGTATGGAGATTCCTTAAAAAACTAAAAGTAGAGCTACTATATGATCCAGCAGTCCCACTCCAGGGCATATATCCAGAGAAAACCATAATTTGAAAGGATACAGACACCCCAGTGTTCATTGAAGCACTGTTTACAATAGCCAGGACATGGAAGCAACCTAAATGTCCATCGACGGTGGAATGGATAAAGCAGATGTGGTACATATATACCATATATATACCATATATACCAATATATGTGGTACACATATACCAATATTACTCAGCCATGAAAAAGAACGAAATAATGCCATCTGCAGCAACATGGATAGACCTAGAGATTGTCATACTGAGTGAAATAAGTCAGACAGAAAAAGACAAATATATGATAACACATGTGGAATCTAAAAAATGGTACAAATGAACCTATTTACAAAACAGAAATAGGTCACAGATGTAGAAAACAAACTTATGGCTACTAAGGGGGAAAGGGGGAGAGATAAATTGGGAGATTGGGATTAACATATACACACTACTGTATATAAAAGATAATAAGAACCTACTGTATAGCACAGGGAACTCTATTCAGTGCTCTGTAACACCCTATATGGGAATGGAGACTAGACGAGAGTGGATATATGTATATGTATGGCTGATTCACCTTACTGTACAGCAGAAACTAACACAACATTGTAAATCAACTATACTCCAATGAAAAAATTAATTAAAAAAAAATAAAGCAGACCATCAAGTTAAAAAAAATAACCAGAAACATGAGGACTAAAGCTATCTGAAAGAAATATAAAAGAAACCATAGACAATATAAAAGGCCCCCAGGGGCACCAGAAGGTAGTTATCAGATATTAAAATAACTATGCTTAAATAGTGAAGGAGATGGACAGTCAAGAGTGAGAATTTAGGGAGTGACATCAGCAAGATGGCACAATAGGAAGTCCCAGTCCTCGTTCTCCCACAGAAACATCAATTTAACAATTATATACAGACCAAAAAACCTTTGTGAGAATTCCAGAAGCTACTTAAGAAGGTGTGGTACCCCAGTTGATCACAGAGCTGAGAACAGCTACATTGAAACAGGTAAGAAGAGCAAGTTCACTTTACCTGGTCAGCCTCACCCCCAAGCCAGCACAGCCAGCACTGGAAGAGAACGCCCAGCTTGCAGCTTCTCCTTGGGGGAAAGGGAAGGAGAAAAGTGGAGTGTCCGTCCAATGTTCCAGATTTACAAAGTGCAGGGCCAAGGAAATGGTTTCTGTCTTGCCATATTCGGAGCACTGACAAAATTAGCATATTTGGGATGCCTGAGGGCCACTGGGAACAAAGGAGAATGAGGTGTGGCTTGCTGGGTTGGGAGTAGGTGCACAATACCTTGAGAAGGAGGGAGGGGAATATTAGCATTCCAGCTTTTCAGAGGGCTGCCTCAAGTGGAGGAATGGGAACTTCAGTTTACTGCTAATGGGAGTGTGAATGGGGCAGCTACCTTGGAATGCAGTTTGACTTTTTTAAAAAGTTAAATAAACCAAATAATCCAGCCATTTCACTCCTAGGCGTTTACTTAAGTAAAATGATAGCATTGTCCATAAAAAATACTTGTAAATGAATGGACATATCCATATTTTTATAATAGTGAAAATCTGGAAACAAGCTTAGTGTCCATAAATGTAATGAATAATGGTTATGGATAAATAATATGTGGCATATCCATACAATGGAATACTACTGGGCAATATAAAGAGATGAATTGTTGATACATATTACCGTAAGGAACGGCACCAATAACGGAGGAGAGTTTAAACATGCTTTATTTGGGAACGCTCCCGGGCGAGGTTCACTGGTCTGAGAGAAAGGGGCCAGAGAAGTCTCGCCCAGGTGCGGGCGCGAACAAAATTTATAGGGGTGGACACAGGGGAGGTGCTTGCTGTGTGAAGCAGCCCTTTTTGGGTAATCTCTCGGTTGTTGTGGCAATGTCAGGTGTCGGTTGCATCAGTCTCAGAGCCGTTGGTTCCGCCCCTCGGGGAGTGGGAAGACCGGGGCCGAGGACTGTGGCAATGTCAGGTGTCGGTTTCATCAGCCACTTTGGCGGGGGTTCCGTCTGGCTCCCTGGGCCCTTCCTCGGACCTGCTGGCCTTACAATTACCATATGGATTAATTTGAAAATAATTATATTCAATGAAAAAAAACAGGGCTTCCCTGGTGGCGCAGTGGTTGAGAGTCCCCCTGCCGATGCAGGGGACACGGGTTCGTGCCCCGGTTCGGAAGGATCCCACATGCCGCGGAGCGGCTGGGCCCGTGAGCCATGGCCGCTGAGCCTGCGCATCCGGAGCCTGTGCTCCGCAGCAGGAGAGGCCACCGCAGTGAGAGGCCCGGGTACCGCATAAAGAAAGAAAAAAAAAAAAACAGACAAGAAAGAATGCATCCTGTATAATTTAGTTTCTCTAAAGTTCTAGAAAAGCTTCAAAAATAAATGAAAAAGAAATTATCGAAATAGAACATCATTTTACAACCCTCGCAGAAGAAAAACAGGCAGATACTATGTTCCTAACCTTGCCAAGCACTACCTGTGTTTTGCCAGAGAACTTAAATCTGATTCTGATCATAGGAAATACAGAAGATGGGGAACACGTTGGCCCAAGAGACTACAGTTGTCAAAATCCAGGCTCTAGGAAACTGTTGGTCAAATGTCCCAGGTTCTTCTTTTTTTTTTTTTGCGGTGCGTGGGTCTCTCACTGCTGTGGCCTCTCCCGTTGCGGAGCACAGGCTCTGGACGCGCAGGCTCAGTGGCCATGGCTCACGGGCCCAGCCGCTCTGCGGCATGTGGGATCCTCCAGGACCGGGACACGAACCCACGTCCCCTGCATCGACAGGCGGACTCTCAACCACTGCCCCACCAGGGAAGCCTGTCCCAGGTTCTTTAACAAATAAATTACAAGGAATGAAGGAGGAACCTCTAGATTAAAAGGGATTTGAGGGACTCCCCTGCCGGTCCAGTCGTTAAGACTTCGTGCTTCCACTGCAGGGGGTGTGGGTTCGATCCCTGGTCAGGGAACTAAGTAAGATCCTGCGTGCCACGCGGTGTGGCCAAAATTTTGTTTAAAAAAAGATTTGAAACACATCCCATTTTTAATAGCGTGAGATTGAACTATAGTGTCTAGGGATGCACATTTGGGTGATAAGAATGTCTATAGGAGAAGTCAGGAAAATGGTTAATAAAGTCAGGATATTGGTCACTTATGGCAGTAGAGAGGTGGTTGTGATTAGAGGCACATAGAAGGGGCTTCTAGGGCTGCTAGCAAAGTTCCTTCTTGACCTAGGTAGTGTTTGTAAGATAATTCATTAAGCTGTACATTTGATTTGTATGCTTTTCTACATTTGTCCTTTATCTTACAATACAAATATTTAGAAAACTTGTACAACTATTTAACTCTTCATATGTATACCTTTTATTTTTTAAAAAAGTACAATGCTTGAATAAATTAGAGATTTTATCCTCAGACAACAAAAAGTCTAGAGATAGGCAGTACAGGACTGATATATTGATTCCTAAATGTCTTCAAGGGAGAGTATGGAAGTTCTACTCTGCTTTTTCCTTATTTATTAATAGGGAGTTTTCCCTGACTTGACTGGGAGCTTCAAGAACTGCCTTGTCTTATTATTCTTTGCATTCTGTGTATCTGCATAGTGCCTTGGGCACAGAAGGCATCGGTTTTTCTTGAATAAATTAATACACTAGCCATGAAGAAAATGGCAGTCATATCTCCTAGGAGAGTTCTGTGTATGGATGAAGTGCGCCATAACACAGTGATTAGCCATTTGAATATCAAATGTCATTATTTTACTCTCTAGTATTTTGAGCTTAGTTATCTTTTGCTTACATATTCAAAATTTACTTTTCCAGGGAAAGAATAAGGAAAAGATAAGAAAGGAAAGGAGAAAGAAAGATGCTTCTAAAACAGCACTGTATGCAGAGTTGTAGTTCTCAGAGCATGTGGTACTGATAATTCTGCTGAAGGCATGCTCTTATCACCAGTCATTTTGGTTGGACTGTTGTTGAAGGTCAGTATTAGACCATTATCAGAGTTCACTACCTGGATTGGGGGTGGGGTAGTGGTGGTAGATTTTACAAAGCACAGACAGGAAGCAGATAAGACTCTAAGATTCTTTTGTAGCCTTGACTAGTTTTCCTGTAAAAAGTCTAAATGATAGCATTTCCTTGGTTCTTCTCTCCAAGGATTGTTATGATAATGAATTTGTTTTTCACAGTTTCAGAGGTCTCTGTGTTTGCCTGAAGTAATTATGTGGACCTCTGCCATTACCCACCTCATTCCTTAAAATTTTCTGTTAACCATCTTCATCTCCAACTTAACACCTATTTTATTTATTTGTTTGTATCTTTTTGTAGTCTATGTGAATTGTTTTTGTTTACCTGAAGACTTGTGTTTTGTGTGGAAAATTGTAATTTTTTTACATTAGTAAGATTATATTCACAAGAACTGGTTGCTGTAGCCCCTCTGATTTTTTAATCTAATCCATAGCTCAGGTATCCTTCCTTGACCCAAATAATTTTGTGAAATTCTCATTACATCTTTTGTCATATATATTCACCTATAATTTGGTTTTTAACTACAAATACACTAGTTTTAGAATACTTATTCCCTAATTTTTGTAGTATACTACTTATTAGATATTTTTAAAGTCACAGACTAAAATGATCTTGGGCCTTTAGCTATTGTCACTTTGTTTCCGTAGTAAAACAACATTAAGCACGTAACATCTGTGTTTATTGATATTTTATTGACATATAACATATATAAGTTTAAGGTTTAGAATGTGGTGATTTGATGCTTGTATATACTGAAAAATAATTACCACAATAAGATTAGTTAACGCCTCCATCCCCTCACATAACTATCATTTGTGTGTGTGCTGTTAACATTTAGCATCTACTCTTTTCACTGTTTTCAAGTATGTAATACAGTATTGTTAATTATAGTCACCATGCTGTACATTAGATTCTCAGAATTTATTCATCTTATACCTGGAATTTTTACGCTTTGACCAGCATCTTCCCACTTCCCCCACCCCTTAGCCCCTGGCAACCACCATTCTACTCTTTATTTCTATGAGTTCAGTTTTTTTAGATTCCATATATAAATGAGAATATATAGAATATTTGTCTTTCTCTATCTGACATTTCACTCAGCATAGTACCTTCAGGGTCTATCCATGTTGTCATGAAAGACAGGGTTTCCTTCCTTTTTATGGTTGAATAATATTCCAGTGTAGTATATATATTTTTTCTTTTTCCATTCATCCGTTGATGGACACTTAGGTTGTTTCCATGTCCTGGCTATTGTGAATAATGCTACAATGAACACATGAGTATAGATACCTCTTTGAGATAGTGATTTCATTTCCTTTGGATATATACCCAGAAGTGGAATAGCTGGATCATATGGTAGTTCTATTTTTCATTTCTTGAGGAAGCTTCATACTGTTTAACATAGTAGCTGGACCAATTTACATTCCCACCAACAGTGTAAAAGAATTCCCTCTTCTCTTTTGATAATAATCATTCTAGGGGCTTCCCTGGTGGCGCAGTGGTTGGGAGTCTGTCTGCTAATGCGGGGGACACGGTTCAAGCCCTGGTCTGGGAGGATCCCATATGCCGTGGAGCGACTGGGCCCATGAGCCACAGCTGCTGAGCCTGTGCCTCTAGAGACTGTGCTCCGCAACGGGAGAGGCCGCGATAGAGGCCCGCGCACCACGATGAAGAGTGGTCCCCGCTTGCCACAACTAGAGAAAGCCCTCACACAGAAACGAAGACCCAACACAGCAAAAATAAATAAATAACTTACTAGATTCCTACCCCCAACATCTTAAAAAAAAAAAAATCATTCTAACTGTTGTAAGATGGTATCTCATTGTGGTTTTGATTTACATTTCCTTGATGATTAGTGAAGTTGAGCATCTTTTCATGTGCCTGTTGGCATTTGTATATCTTCTTTGGAAAAACATCTATTCAAGTCCTTTGCCCATTTTTAAATCTTTTTTTTTCTGTTTGGTATTGGGTTGTATGAGTTCCTGATATATTTTAGATATTAATATCTTATCAAATAGATGGTTTGCATGTAATTTCTCCTATTCTGTAGACTGCCTTTTCGTTTTGCTGATAGTTTCTTTTGCTGTTCAGAAACTTTTTAGTTGGTGTAGTCCCACTTGTTTATTTTTGCTTTTGCTGCTTGAGCTTTGGGTGTCATATCCAAAAAATCATTGCCAAGACCAATATCAAGAAGATTTTTCCCTGTTTCCTTTAGTAGTTTTATAGTTTTGGTTCTTTTATTATTTAATACACTTTGTGTTATTTTTTGTGAATGCTGTGAGTTAGGGGTCCAATTTCATTCTTTTGTGCACGAATATCCAATTTTTCCAGCATCACTTGTTGAAGAGACTGTCCTTTCCTCATTGAATATTTTTGGCTTCTTTGTCAAATATTAGTTGACTGCATAAGTGTGAGCTTCTTTCTACACTTACAATTCTATTCCATTGATCTATGTGTCTGTTTTTATGCCAATACTATACTTTTTGATTATTGTAGCCTTGTAATATAGTTTAAAATCAAGAATTGTGAAACCTCTAGCTCTGTTCTTCTTTCTCAGGATCCCTTTGGCTATCTAGGGACTTATATGAATTTTTTGATTTTTTTTCTATGTCTATGAAAAATATAATTATTTTGATTGCTTTGAATCCATAGGTGGTTTGAGGTAGTATGGATATTTCAACAATGTTAATTCTTCTGATTTATGAATATGGAATATATTTCAATTTATTTGTGTCTTCTTCAGTTTCTTTCATCAAAGTGTCATAGTTTTCAATGTACAGATCTTTTACCTCCTTGGTTAAATTTATTCCTAAGTATTTTATTCATTTTGACGCTACTGTAAATGGGATTATTGTAGTTCTTTTTCAGATAGTTCATTGTTAGTATATAGAAATGCAACTGGTTTTTGTATGTTGATTTTATATCCTGTAACTTTACTGAATTTGTTTATTAGTTCTAACAACTCTTTGGTGGAGTCTTTAGGATTTTCTATATATAAGATCATATCATCTGCAAATGGAGACAGTTTTACTTCTTCCATTCGGATTTGGATGCTTTCTATTTCGTTTTCTTCCCTAATTGCTCTGGCTAGGACTTCTGGTACTGTGTTGAAGAGGAGTGGGCAGCTTGTCCTGTTCCTGATCTTAGCAGGAAAGCTTTCATGATTTCACTGTTAAATATTCAATAAGATGTTAGCTGTGGGCTTGTCATATGTGGCATTTATTATGTTGGGGTATGTTTTTTCCATACCCAATTTGTTGAGATTTTTTATCATGAAAGAATGTTCAATCAGATGTTTTTTCTGCATCTGTTGAGATAATCATAGGATTTTTTTAATCTTTAATTTCATTAGTGTGATATGTCACATTGATGGATTTGTATATGTTGAACTCTCCTTACATTCTGGGAGTAAATTCCACTTGACCATTGTATATGATCCTTTTAATGTGCTGAATTTATTTTGCTGGTGTTTTATTGAGAATTTTCATGTCTATGTTAATCAGTAATATTGGCCTGCAGTTTTCTTTTCTTACAGAGTCCTTACATGGCTTTGTTATTAGGATAATTCTGGCCTTAGGGAGTGTTCCTTCCTCTTCAGTTTTTTGGAAGAGTTTGAGAAGAATTGGTATTAATTCTTCTCTAAGTGTTTGGTAGAATTCACCAGTGAAACCACCTGGTCCAGAACTTTTCATTGTTGGGAGGTTTTTTTTTTTTTTTTTTTTTTTTTTGCGGTACGCGGGCCTCTCACTGTTGTGGCCTCTCCCGTTGCGGAGCACAGGCTCCGGATGCGCAGGCTCAGCAGCCATGGCTCACGGGCCCAGCCGCTCCACGGCATGTGGGATCTTCCCACACCGGGGCGCGAACCCTCATCCCCTGCATCGGCAGGCGGACTCTCAACCACTGCGCCACCAGGGAAGCCCTGTTGGGAGGTTTTGATTACCGTTTCAATCTCCTTATTCATTATTGCTCTGATTAAGATTTTTATTTCCTCATGATTCCATCTTGGTATAAACTTTTTATATGCATACTTTCTTTTTGCTCACCCATATTTAGTCAGTTTTTCATTAGCAATTATTGAGTCAATATTTCTGTGTATTATATCTAATACTAAATATAGATTTTTTAAAATTATTAAAATAGCTAGAGTTTTTCTTCAGTTTATCTTATAAACATAATTTTTCCTTTTTACATAAATATCCTTAAAATGTTGATTGTAACCATAACTTGCTATTTAGAAAGTTATTTCTGCTTTTAAATATTTTAATGGAAAACTTCTGACATTCTCTCTTTTGTCTTCCTCTGGAAAAGCTTCTGTTTGTAATGCTATATAATTATTCTTAAAGTGACATTAACTTTTATAAGAGTATCAAAAATAATTTATGTTCCTGAAATAGAAGAAAGATGTCAGAGGAAAGAATGAAGGCTTAGGTTGTGGAAAATGGTTCTCTTTAAAGGTAACACCTTTAAGAAGAATATGTTGATTGGTAAATTTATGAACCACATGATTAGTGCATCAGTTGTAGAATGATTTTTGTTCTTTTTCCTTAAATGATCAAAATCTGCTGTCTTGGATCATATTACTATTTTCATTAGTTTTCCTAGATTATTCATATAGCATTATTAGTTGTTTTAGTCTTATTCTCAGTTATAATGGAAAAAACTGAAGTAGCCGTTTTCTTTCTCAATACATGTAGTTTAAAAAGTAGTTGGAGGGACTTCCCTGATGGCACAGTGGTTAAGAATCCACCTGCCAATGCGGGGGACACGGGTTCGAGCCCTGGTCTGGGAAGATCCCACATGCTGCGCAGCAACTAAGCCTGTGCGTCACAACTACTGAGCCTGCACTCTAGAACCCGTGAGCCACAGCTACTGAAGCCTGCGCACCTAGAGCCCATGCTCTGCAACAAGAGAAGCCACCGCAATGAGAAGCCTGTGCACCACAATGAAGGGTAGCCCCTGCTCGCACACAGCAACGAAGAGAGAGAAAGCCCGCACGCAGCAACGAAGACCCAATGTGACCGAAAACTAATTAATCAATTTTTAAAATTAAAAAAAAAGAAAAAATGGTAGTTGGAGAATTTGCAGGCACAAGAGTTTAGACCATTACTATAAATGGCATATTGTGCTCTAGGTAGGAAAGAAGGAAATAGGAAATTTAATGTTTTACTGTAACTATATTTATGATTAATCACTTTTTGACCGTTTATAAATTTATTTATTTATTTAGGGCTGTGCTGGGTCTTTGTTGCTGCGTGCGGGCTTTCTCTAGTTGCGGCAAGTGGGGCTACTCTTCGTTATGGTGCACGGGCTTCTTGTTGCAGCGCACGGGCTCAGTAATTGTGGCATTTGTGCTCAGTAGTTGTGGCTCGCGGGCTCCAGAGCGCAGGCTCAGCAGTTGTGGTACACTGGCTTAGTTGCTCCGCGGCATGTGGGATCTTCCTAGACCAGGGATCAAACCTACGTCACCTGCGTTGGCAAGCGGATTCTTAACCATTGCACCACCAGGGAAATCCATCATTTTGGCAGTTTAGATGTCAACTGTTTGTCTTGGGGATTTGAAACAAATCTTCTCACTAGTCTGTTCTGGAGCACTTTTCTGAAGAAACTTCTTACCATGTCTGCTTTATTACAGAGTCCTAAAATTTCTAGGGAAGACTGTTCAATTTACGTCTTGGTAATAAATAGCACAAAGAATAAACTTTCTATAATGCCTATCTGCAGGAGTATATTTTTCTCATCGGATGTTTACAAAACCATTACCATGTGCCAGGTCCTGTGCTAGTCACTAAGGATATAAAGATGAAACAACCTCAGCCCTTATCCCAGATAATACTTTTAGCCTAGTGGAGAAACAGATACATTTTAAAAATTACAGTACTGTATAATTAGTGCAATAATAGAGATACTAAGAGCTAACTTTTACTAGCTAGAAAAGTGGAAGAAGGACATTCTAGGCAGAAAGAAGAACATAAGCAACAGTATAGAGCCATGACAGGCCTTCATGAAATGGTAAGATGTTTGATGAAGCTTGAGCATTCAGAAGTAGTCAGAATGTTATCAGGAAATTGATTGCTTTCTTTTCAAAATTAAACATTAAATATTTATGCTAGTTTTATAAAGGAAACCATTTTAAAAATACCAAAGACTGATAGTCATTGACCAATGGAGTGCTTGTTGACTAATGTACTACACTTGCTAGAATTACACATAAAGTATGTGCTTGCTACATGATATCATTTGAGGACAGTTCATAAGAATCCTGATTCAAAACGATCTTCTCCATTTTCCTTTTATGGCGTTTAAATGCTACCACCAAATAGTTACCTCTGTCTTTGAATTGAGTTATCCTTTAATGAACGCAGATGTCTGAGGCAAGATAACTATTAACTGTTATCCACCACTGTCACAAAGTTCTCTTGTGTAAAATATCATTTTGCTCTGTTTTTGGCCCTGCGCTGCGCGACATGTGGGATCTTAGTTCCCCAACCAGGGATCAAATGCGTGGGCCCACTGCAGTGGAAGCACTGAGTCTTAACCATGGACTACCAGGGAAGTTCCTCTTTGAGCACTTTAGAGATTAATATTCTTATAAAATATGGTTATTCCAACAATTAAGTATGCAACTTACAAATGGTGGCAGGATAAATTATCCTCTTTTCTGTGCTCTGTAGCATTTTTTACAGGTCGCTCTTCTGTTGTGTGTTGTTTTTTTACCAACCTGCCATCTTCACTGAGCTGTGAGCTCCTACAAACCTGCCTCAATTTTTTTTATATCTATCCCTAGAGTTTAGCAGTTTCTTACATATCTCAGCAGCTAGGTAAGGGTTTAACAGTAGAGGCAGGGAAGAAAGGGGAGAAGAAAGTTTTAATTAAAAGAGTTCGTTCTGCCAAGGCACTTGCTTCCTGTTTGTTCCTTGCTTTAATTCTCCAGTTATTCACTCTATATTATCCTTTCCCTTTGTTTGCTATTCCACTCCTAAAGCCTCTTTTGTTTCCTGCTTCTTAAATTTAAATATTAAAGTAGATTTAAAAACCTGGTCATTCAGAACAGGCACAGACTAGGAATCTGGACCATTTGGGGTTGATGTGATTACCCTTGACCCAGAGAACCAATTGTGTTGTTCAACAAGGAAGGAAATGTGCTATACCTTTTTACAAAGTTTTGCTTGAGTTGGTCTTCTGTGGATTGTTACTTGGGCTATAGATATACAGTTTTAGATTTGAATTCTTTGTGGTCATAAGTATTTGTTAAATGACTTCTTGTATTTAAAGATTACCAGATTGCTAAACTCTACTTATAAGTATGTAAAGTGTATTTAATTCATGTCACGTTCAAGGGAATAAGCCCATGTTCATAACCACTAAAATATACTCATGCATACTTGCCCAGTTCAGTTACATTTCTTAGTTATTTTTTACTTAGAAGATTTCCATTTGTAATATATTTGGAAATAATATACCGAATTTGTAACAAATATTAAGCATTGCTTCTCAATGGTAGTTACAAAACTAAACTATATAAAGCTTTAGGTAATCTGGGAGGGTAGGGATTTTGTTTTTCTTCATTATTGTATTCCTGATACCTTGTGCATAGTAGCTACTCAACAAATAACAACCGAATGAATGAGAAATCTCCTTTTTCATGACTTGTATTAAGCCATAACCATTGTTAAGTTTTCTCCATTGTGGATTGACAGAATTATAGTAAATTGTTTAAGGCTTTTGGAAATATAGCCTGTCTTGAAAACCATGGCCTTCAGTTCCTCAATTTGCCCATTTGAAAGCTGAGGCGTAGTGTTCTATTTGTGTAACATATCGTTATTATTCAGAGAAGGGGAGGATTCTGGATAAAAGTTTTGGGTGTTGTTTTTTCAAAACGGGAAACAAATACGTTCATTAATGTTTGATGCTATGAATTTTAGAACTTTAACCCCTAAAGAAAAGTTAAGATCAGGAAGTAATTTTTCAGAATGTTTTACTATTTAAATAATCAACAGGATGTGTATGTACCATTATAGTGAAATCAGCAGTAATTATCACTGGAATGTTTGTTTTTCATATTGTTTTCTCCACTGTTATTGTGTAGCTTTGGATGGACGTTGGCTACCAAAGACTAGGAAACAATTCAAGGTTATTTAGAAAGCTGATTATGACTAGTAGTTCAAAGAAAATGAATTTCTAAATAACTCTGTGAACACAGCAACAAGTGTTGCTAGTTAGGAATAAAAACATTGATGTAATTTCTTAAAATATTTGAGATTGTTAATTATCTAAAGCTGAAGAAAGCATGTTATATTTAAAAATACAAAGTTTAAGCAATCCTTCAGTTAGTCACAGGTAAATTTTATTCTATATTACATTAAATAATTTTCTGGATAATGAGAAACTTACCCTTTAAGCACTAGAATATTATCCCAACTCATTTCTAATACATGAGACATAAATCCTCTATTAGTAAATATAGCCCAATATTTCACCCCTTGATATCACAAATTGATTGTTTTTACTGATATAAGTAGGTTAGAGTCCCTTAAAAGTGCATGCCTGCCTTCTTCACAATTTATCTACTACTACATGATGCCAGCTATGACTTTTATTTTCTGATGGATTATCTTTTGTGTGAGGGATTACAGAGGGTTCACATGGGAGTGGAAAGGGGAAAGTTCTTCCCTAGAGTCTTCAGGAAAAAAGCTTGGACTCCTTACTATGGTATACAAATTCTTCATGAACCTACCCTTGGCAAAACTACTTGTAGGTCTCTCTGAGTGCCTTTTCCTTCCTCAGTCCTCTGTTTCTTTGCATATGGTCTTCTGTCAACTTTGAAAGCCTTGATGCTCTTGTCTCCCTAACTCTAAATTCCGCTTATCCTTCAAAATACAACTCGACTGTCAGCTCCTTTAGGTGGGCCCAGTGTGATCATAAAGGTCCTTAAAAGATGGAAGAGGGAAGCAAAAGAGTCAGTGTCAGAGTGGTGTACTCTGACATCACACAAGGGACAAAGACTCAACCGGCCTTACCAGCTTTGACGATAGAAGGGAGGCATGAGCTCAGGAATTTGGGCAGGTGCTGGAAGCTGGAAAAGCCAAGAGTAGGGCTTCTGACCTCCTGAACTTTAAGATAATATATTCATGTTGTTTTAAGCCATTAAGTTTGTAGTAATTTATTATAATAGCCATTGGAAATTAATACAACTGCAGACTTTTAATATAAATTTTTATTTTTAAATGCTTTGACTCACGAGAAGTTGCTAAAATGGTACAGAGAATTCTCAAGAATACATCACCTACCTTCCCCCAACAATAATGTCTTATGTAATCATAGTACATTATAACAACCAGGGAATTGATATTGGCACAATACTATTAATTCAGGGAAGGAGTGACACTTCTCTGAGTAGACTTCTTATGTAGTTTTGACTTCTCAAAACTTATTTAGGTCTCACGTCTTCAGAAAATAATATTAGATCAATCATGATGGGAAGAAATAAAAAAAAATTAAAACTGAAAGCATACAGAAACAAACTCCACTCTCTTTCAAATGAATAACATAACCATACTGAAGAGGAAAAACCAATCAAAGTAACTTATAAACATAGTATTTGACTATATAACCTCAGTTTTGGAGAGAATTGCAAATAAATTATTAACTCCTTTTTAGTTGGTATAATTTTTTTGAGTTAGAATGGCTGAAAAAATCATGCAGTTTATATATAGGATTTAGCAAATGAATAAATGTGTTTATGTTATTAGAATCCAGGGTTCTCAGTGGAAGAAGGGACATGCAAATATGTATTGGAGTCAGTGGGGAGACCCTATGAGAATAGATTGGAATTGAAAGTAATGATATGGACTCAGGATTTCTCAAATATATGTATATGTGTGTGTGTGTGTGTGTGTGTGTGTTTGTCTTTATGCATGTATATGTGTTCATGTATCTGCTGTATCTGCAGAAGTAGCCCAGAAACAAAGACACCCTAGAAGAAATGATCTAACATTTACCCTAAACCCCAGTATCCTTGATCTTTAATGCCATTCCTCACAAAAAGGAACCAGCCTCCTTGGAGAAGTGGCTGACTTCAGAGCAGGGACAGAGTAAGTAAAATATGAGCCTGGATTATTTTGTCAAGCCAGAAAGTAAGAAGAAAAAAAATTGAGTTCATGTCACAGGGACACAGGAACTAGGTTTAAAGGGGTGCCCACTGTCTAAATCTAGGACTTAATTGGCACAAAAATAATTAAGGGCAGTAATGACTTATAGAATGTTGGAATAAAAAAATAGAAATCCAAAAAAAAAAAGAAATCCATGAGTCCATACTGATAATGGATATATAAATAAGCAGGTTAGTGGGGGAATAAATGAGGGTTCTGCTTATTGCAGAATGTTGAGTGCTGACTGGTGAATGTGGAGGAAGTGCTGGATTTGGAAAGGCATTTTATGATCATCATAGTAAAGACTGAGTCAGATAGTAATTATCAATAGATGCTAAATCTAGGCAGAAATTTTGGTGAGGAAGATAACAAGATAACAAGATATTTGCATGGTCTAAAGTGTCTGAACACAGATTGCTTATTAGTTACAAGGAAAAATACGAAGTATACATTAGAGAAGTTAGATAGCAATAAGCAAAAGTTTAGGTGAACAAAATTGACATCAACAAGGATAATGATTCTGGTTATGGCAGTATGAAGAGTTAATCCTCTCCCTAAAGAATCAGTGTGAAACTAGACAGAAATTGTTGTACAGTTATTGTACAACTATTTCAGTGCTCTGGAAATTGACCAAAAGCAAACAACAAACTCAGAAGTATTTATTCATGCTAGACCTTTGGATAAGAATAGTAGGAACCTGCAGCATTCTTACCTGGGGTGGCTCCCCTCTTTCCCGCATGTCAGTACTATCAGTGAAAATGATAGTTTTGCCAGGGCAGGGCTGGTCATAAAACCAGCAACTTTGCTGCCAAAAGGGGGGAAAGCTTAAGCCCACAACATCATTATCTGGAAAAATAATATTGAATCCAGAAGGAAATGAAAGGGAAAAAACTCTAACTCTGCTTGTCTAAGTTATAATCCTATTTGGGGCTAGTGGCAGACCTGCTAGAAATTTAACAGGAAAATCCTGGTAATGAGAGGGTCATAGGAGGGCTAAATGAGACTCAGGACCAAGATGGCAACATAGGAGGCTCCTGAATTTCACTCTTTCACAGAGAGCTACACATGGAGCAATTCCCTGTGAGAGAAATCCAGAAACTAGTTAAGTTACTCCTGTACCTTGGGCTCCTAAGAAAATACCCACATTGAAATGGGTAGGAATGATGGAGATACACTCCTGCCATAAACCCCACTCCTTGCACAGCACCAAATAATGGAGAGGGAACCCCCAACGCCCAGCTTCTCCCTGAAGAACAAAGGGTTGGGACCACACATCTTGAACATCAACTTTTAAGGCTCCCACCTGAGGAATGGTTCCCTCAAACTCTTAGCTCTGAAAGCCAACAGAGTTTGTGTTCACAAGTCCCATAAGACTATAGAACACAAAGAAGCAGTTCTTAATGGGTGTGGTTATCCCTCCAGGCTCAGTGCGGAGGGAGCAGGCAAAAATACCCTTCTCCTAGTGTTTCCCTAAAAGGTGTTTGACTGCATACTTTACAGGGTACAGCTTCTAATTAACACAGAGCTAGGTGCTGACTGCTGTCCTCACCAGAGCCTAAAAGGAAAAAGACTCACTTCAGCTTTCATGATATATATATACTGAAGGTGAAGCTATATAAAAATATATCTCGTGCAAATAAAAGCCAAAGAAAAGCACAGGTAGCTACATTGATATCAGACAGAATAGACTTTAAGCCAAAAACTGTAATAAGAGACAAAGTCATTATATAATGATAAAATAGTTCATCAAGAGGTTATAACAACTGTAAATATTTATGGACCCAACATCAGAGTACTTAAATATATAAAGCAAATATTAACAGATCTGAAGGGAAAAGTTAACAGCAATACAATAATAGTAGAAGACTTCAGTACCCCACATTCAACAATGGATGAATCATCCAAACAGAAAATCAATAAGGCAAATAGTAAGGACTTAAACAACATGTTATAGCAGATGGACCTAACAGACATATACAAAACCTTCCATCCAACAGCAACAAAATACACATACACATTCTTCTCAAGCACACGTTGAACATTCTCCAGGATGAATTATATATTAGGCTACAAAACAAGTCTTAATAAATTTATGAAGATTAAAATCATATCAAGTGTGTTTTTCAACCAGGATGGTGTGAAACTAGAAATCAGTGTCAAGAAGAAAACTTGTAAATTCACAAATGTATAGAGATGAAACAACATGCTCCTGAACAACCAGTGGGTCAATGAAAACATCAAAAATATCATGAGAGGGCTTCCCTGGTGGTGCAGTGGTTGGGAGTCCGCCTGCTGATGCAGGGGACGTGGGTTCGTGCCCCAGTCCGGGAAGATCCCGCATGCTGCGGAGCGGCTGGGCCCGTGAGCCATGGCGGCTGGGCCTGCGCGTCCGGAGCCTGTGCTCCGCAGCGGGAGAGGCCACAGTAGTGAGAGGCCCGCGTAATGCAAAAAAAAAAAAAAAAAATACCATGAGACAAATGAAAATGGAAAAGCAAACACCAAAACTTACGGGATGCAGCAAACACAGATCTAAGAGGGAAGTTTACGGTGATAAATATCTACATTAAGAAAAAAGAAAGATCTCAAATATCCTAACTTTACATTCCAGGGAATTAGAAAAAGAACAAATGAAGCCTGACGTTAGTAGAAGGAAGGAAATAACAAAGATCTGAGCAAAAAATAAATGAAATAGAGAATAAAAAGACAGTAGAGGGCTTCCCTGGTGGCGCAGTGGTTGAGGGTCTGCTTGCCAATGCAGGGAACACGGGTTCATGACCCGGTCCGGGAAGATCCCACATGCCGCAGAGCGGCTGGGCCCATGAGCCATGGCCACTGAGCCTGCATGTCCGGAGCCTGTGCTCCGCAACGGGAGAGGCCACAGCAGTGAGAGGCCCACGTAGCACCAAAAAAAAAAAAAAAAAAAGTAGGAAAGATCAATGAAACTAACACCTGTTTCTTAAAAAAGATAAGTAGAATTAACAAACCTTTAGCTAGACTTAGAAAAAAAAGAGAAAATACTCAAATAAGTAAAATCAGGTATGAAAGAGGGGACATGACAACTGGTACCACAGAAACACTAAGGATCATAAGTGAGTACTGTGAAAATACCAACAGTTAGGTAAACTAGAAGAATGAATAAATTCCTAGAAACATACAGCCTACCAAAATGAAATAATAAATAGAAAATCTGAACAGAACAATTACTAAGGAGATTGAATCAGTAATCAAAAACATTCCCAAAAGAAAAGTCCAGGACCACATGGCTTCACTGGTGAATCCAACCAAAAATTTAAAGAAGAATTAATACCTGTCCATTAAAAACTCTTCCAAAAAATGGAAATGGGAACACTTCCAAACTCATTTTAAAAGGCCAGCATTACTACCCTGATACCAAAGCCAGACTTGGACACTACAAGAAAAGGAAACTAGAAGCCAACATCCCTGATGAACTTAGATGAAAAAATCCTCAACAAAATATTGGCAAACCAAATTCAACAACATGTTAAAGGATCATAGACCATGATTGAGTAGGATTTACTCCTAGGATGCAAGATAGTTTAGTGAGCAAATGAATAAATCGTTCTCTTTGAAATGGTTAATTTTATGTTATGTGAATTTTATCTCAGTAAAAGAAAATTTTAAGGTTGTGGAAATGCTCCATATTGAATGAGAATAAAGAAACATGACAGCTAAATGGAATATTGAGCTTAGAATGAATCCTGATGGTAGGGGAAAAGCTCCAAAGAATAACATTGAGTCAGTGGACAAAATTGGAATACAAATGTAAGATTAGACTTCAAGTATTGCAACATGTTTAATTTACTGAGGATGATAACCATACTGTGGTTAGGAAGACATTATCTTTATTCTTACAGAAAACACACTGAAGTATTTAGGGGTAAATGTCGTGATGTGTACATTCACATGGCTCAGAAAAATGTGTGTGTGTTTGTAGAAAGAGTCAGGGCATGCTAGTACATAAGTACAAATGTTAAAGCAAATGGAGCAAAATTTTAACATTAGGTGAATCATTGTGAAGGGTAGATGGGTGCTCTGTGCACTATTCTTAAAACTTCTCTGTAAGCTTTAAATTATTCCCCCCCCCCACAAAAAAATGTTCAACGTATCTATGATCCAGTTTAACAACTGTAGCATCATAGATATAGTTGAAACTTCCTGCGTATGCCTTCTCATCCCAGAGTTATATACTATCCCAAATTTGGTATTTTTTAGTCCCAGATATATCTTTATATTTTGACTGTATGTTTGTATATACCTGAACAATATATAGTAGCATTTTGTATGGTTTTAAACAATATATAAATGCTGTCATTCTATAGCATCACTTTATACCTTACTTTCCTCACTCGATATTATATTTGGGAGAGTTATTCATGTTGATATATGTAGCACTAGCTCTCTTATTTTCACTGCTGTAAAGGTATCCCAAAAGTCTTAGTGATGTTTTAATCTATCTTAAATTCACAAGTATAAATGTTACAGACCTACCCCCAAAAGCCATATCACTTGAAAATTGTATTTAAATTTCTTTAATAATTATTTCATTTTATAAATCTGGTGGTTTTTTAAAAAAATCTTTATTGGAGTATAATTGCTTTTCATTTTATAAATTTTGAATAATAAAACTTTAGTTTTTTGTTTCAGTCAACATTTGCCATCTTCAATCAGAGGAAGTTTAATTTATAGTATGATTTTACTATAATTTATTCTTCATTCTTACATTTAGGATGTGCCCACTTTTTTCATTGTTTAAATACTTCTACAACGTACCTTTTTGTACCTTATCTTCTTGGGTACATGTGAGAGAGTTTCTGTGATAAATAACTAATAATGGAATTACTAAAATTACTGTAATAACTAGATGGTAGGGTATATGCATCTTAAGTTTCTTTATATTCCTCACAGCAGCATGTATGATAGTTCCTTTCCCTGCCACCCTCATAAAAACTTAGAATTGTCAGGCTTTGATTTTGGATATTGTAGTAGGTTTAATATCATACCTCATGAATTTATTAGGTTGAATTTTTCTGATTATTAGAAGTTTTGGAGCTTCTTTTCATGTTTATCATTTTGATTTCTTCTTTTGTAAATTGTAAATTCATATTATTCTCTTAACGTTGCTTTTTTCTTGTTGATTTTAGTGGGGATTTTTAAAGTTGTCAGCAATGTGCTATTTCCAAGAAGTAGAGAAAGGTTGATGTAAAAAGGTGGAAAAAAGATATACCAGGAAAATTTCAATAACAAAACTGGTAGGGTTATGCTAACATCAGACAAATGGACTTTAAAAGGGAAAAACGTTATTAGAACAATGCGAAGGATCTAAAACAGAAATTTAAGTACAGACCTTGGAGATTAAGTTGAAAAGAAGGTAATAGTGTATTTCCAAACAACTAATATATTCAATGAGTGTTACACTGATTAGACAAACAAAACTGAAAGTTTGGGAAAGAAATACCCTTAGGCTCTATGGAATTTATAGTTTAACCAAATATTTTTCTTCAGAGATTTTTAAAATATTGGCTTTTTCATTCCATGTCATTCTAAGTCTTCGTTGGCAGCACATGTAAAATTAAATGCATTTGGTAATCATTTGCTCTTTGTGTTTTCAGGAATTCAGAATGTCCTCAGCCTCTTCTGTGCAGTCCTCACAGAAAATAAGGTTCTCTTCCATTCTGCAAGTTTCCAGAGACTTAGTGATGCTTGTAGGGCCCTGGAATCATTAATGTTTCCTCTTAAATATAGGTGAGAGTTTTTATTTGGTATCTTTATTTATTCCCAAATCATGCATTACTTATCGATGATCAGTCAAAACATCATAGCACGACAGTTTTGAATGACAAGGGCATATGTTACAAAGTTACATTGTTGTAGGAGTCATGATTCTGATAGGAATTAGCCTGGAATTTGGAACTTTTCCAAGTTGTCTATTATTGAGTGGTGATTTATTTCATGAAAACATAATTAATTTGAATAGTACTGTCAGCAACATTTAATTCCCTTTGAATATAGTAGGAGATTAAAATCTTAAGATAGTACTCTCTGACTATTTACTGTTAAGGAATTATTAATTTGAGGGGTTATAGTGTATTATGGTTTTATTTTTTAAAGAGCCCTTATCTTTTTCAGATATATACTAAAGTATGTATAAATGATATGTCTGGGATTTCCTCCAAATAATATGGTAGGGAAGAGAACAAAAATGGGTAGAAATATGTATGTGGCCATGCATTGGTGATTGTCAAAACTGAGTTAGATACATGGGGCTTTATTTTCCTTTTTTCTGTATTTTCGGGGGGGAGAGGGAAGTTAATTTTTCATAATAAAAAGTAAAAAATAAAACAACCTAAACAAGTGATGACTTACAGTGCTGTAAGTAGAATATTTTATTTTAATACTCTTTTTTATCAATTTGATAACCACAATATCTAGGAAACTTAAGTTTATACAAACTAGAAAAAATTTAGACAGTCTACAGATTTTATTTAAAAATTTTTTTAACCTATGAGCTTTTCTTAACTCCTGGATAATAGAGCATTCTAAACCTTTGTTTTTGTGCCTTGCCATTCTTATTAAATAC
Source organism: Neophocaena asiaeorientalis asiaeorientalis (assembly GCF_003031525.2). Taxonomy (NCBI): domain Eukaryota; kingdom Metazoa; phylum Chordata; class Mammalia; order Artiodactyla; family Phocoenidae; genus Neophocaena; species Neophocaena asiaeorientalis. The sequence goes on from NW_020174438.1 coordinate 4,739,074, forward strand.
AAAAATCAAGTATAGAAAATGGAATTTGAATGATTGTTTTATATAGACAAATAAACCATCACCAATATTGAGGGAGCGGACCGATCAGGGAGTCAGTATTACCACCTGATGTCAGATTGCTGTGTACGGAAAAATTATTTCAAGCAAGTTTGAACAACCTAAAGAGACTGCTTGCTTAGGGGGTAAGGGATAAGGAAGCTGCCCTTGTTTACTTTATATCTTGTTATATTGGATCATATCTTTCACATGAAGATTTTTAAAAAAATTTTTTTCCCCCAAGAATTTAATATTAACAACCTGGCGAATATTATTGATAATTTCTAAACATAGGTAATCTAAAATTCACACAGCATAAAAAAGAAAGAAAGATATGTTATATTACCGAAGAACAAATATATCTCATGTATGTTTTTATTATTTCCAGTTATCCTTATATTCCTATTCTCCCGGCTCAGCTACTGGAAGTTCTGAGTTCCCCAACGCCTTTCATTATTGGAGTACATTCTGTCTTTAAAACTGATGTTCATGAGCTTGTAAGTATTCATCTTTATTTTTATTTTATTTTATTTTTTAACATCTTTATTGGAGTATAACTGCATTACAGTGGTGTGTTAGTTTCTGCTTTATAGCAAAGTGAATCAGCTATACATATACATATATCCTCATATCTCCTCCCTTTTGCGTCTCCCTCCCACCCTGCCTATCCCACCCCTCTAGGTGGTCAAAAA
>NW_020174438.1:4741858-4813648 GCF_003031525.2 Neophocaena asiaeorientalis asiaeorientalis
GAATGATTGTTTTATATAGACAAATAAACCATCACCAATATTGAGGGAGCGGACCGATCAGGGAGTCAGTATTACCACCTGATGTCAGATTGCTGTGTACGGAAAAATTATTTCAAGCAAGTTTGAACAACCTAAAGAGACTGCTTGCTTAGGGGGTAAGGGATAAGGAAGCTGCCCTTGTTTACTTTATATCTTGTTATATTGGATCATATCTTTCACATGAAGATTTTTAAAAAAATTTTTTTCCCCCAAGAATTTAATATTAACAACCTGGCGAATATTATTGATAATTTCTAAACATAGGTAATCTAAAATTCACACAGCATAAAAAAGAAAGAAAGATATGTTATATTACCGAAGAACAAATATATCTCATGTATGTTTTTATTATTTCCAGTTATCCTTATATTCCTATTCTCCCGGCTCAGCTACTGGAAGTTCTGAGTTCCCCAACGCCTTTCATTATTGGAGTACATTCTGTCTTTAAAACTGATGTTCATGAGCTTGTAAGTATTCATCTTTATTTTTATTTTATTTTATTTTTTAACATCTTTATTGGAGTATAACTGCATTACAGTGGTGTGTTAGTTTCTGCTTTATAGCAAAGTGAATCAGCTATACATATACATATATCCTCATATCTCCTCCCTTTTGCGTCTCCCTCCCACCCTGCCTATCCCACCCCTCTAGGTGGTCAAAAACACCGAGGTGATATCCCTGTGCCATGCAGCTGCTTCCAACTAGCTGTTTTACGTTTGGTAGTATATATATGCCCATGCCATTCTCTCACTTTGTCCCAGCTTACCCTTCCCCCTCCCCACATCCTCACATCCATTCTCTACGTCTGCATCTTTATTTCTGTCCTGGCCCTAGGTTCTTCAGAACCATTATTTATTTATTTATTTTTTAGATTCCATATATATGTGTTAGCATATGGCATTTGTTTTTCTCTTTCTGACTTACTTCACTCTGTATGACAGACTCTAGATCCATTCACCTCACTACCAATAACTCAATTTCGTTTCTTTTTATGGCTGAGTAGTATTCCATTGTATATATATGCCACATCTGCTTTATCCATTCATCTGTCATTGCACGCTTAGGTTGCTTCCATGTCCTGGCTATTTTAAATAGAGCTGCAATGAACACTGTGGTACATGACTCTTTTTGAATTATGGTTTTCTCAGAGTATATGCCCAGGAGTGGGATTGCTGGGTCATATGGTAGTTCTGTTTTTAGTTTTGTAAGGAACCTCCATACTGTTCTCCATAGTGGCTGTATCAATTTACATTCCCACCAACAGTGCAAGAGGGTTCCCTTTTCTTCACACCCTCTCCACAATATACTGTTTGTATATTTTTTGATGATGGCCATTCTGACTGGTGTGAGGTCATACCTCATTGTAGTTTTGATTTGCATTTCTCTAATGATTAGTGATGTTGAGCATTCTTTCATGTGTTTGTTGGCAATCTGTATATTTTCTTTGGGGAAATGTCTGTTTATGTCTTCTGCCCAGTTTTGGATTGGGTTGCTTGCTTTTTTGATATTGAGCTGCTTGTAAATTTTGGAGATTAATCCTTTATCAGTTGCTTCATTTGCAAATATTTTCTCCCATTCTGAGGGTTGTCTTTTCGTCTTGTTTATGGTTTCCTTTGCAAAAGCTTTCAAGTTTCATTAGGTCCCATTTGTTTATTTTTGTTTTTATTTCCATTTCTCTAGGAGGTGTGTCAAAAAGGATCTTGCTGTGATTTATGTCATAGAGTGTTCTCCTTATAGTTTCCTCTAAGAGTTTGATAGTGTCTGGCCTTACATTTAGGTCTTTAATCCATTTTGAGTTTATTTTTGTGTATGGTATTAGGGAGTGTTCTTATCTCATACTTTTACATGTACCTTTCCAGTTTTCCCAGCACCACTTATTGAAGAGGCTGTCTTTTCTGCATTGTATATCTTGCCTCCTTTATCAAAGATAAGGTGACCATATGTGCCTGGGTTTATCTCTGGGCTTTCTATCCTGTTCCATTGATCTATATTTCTGGTTTTGTGCCAGCACCATACTATCTTGATTACTGTAGCTTTGTAGTGTAGTCTGAAGTCAGGGAGTCTGATTCCTCCAGCTCCGTTTCTCGTTTTCAAGATTGCTTTGGCTATTTGGGGTCTTTTGTGTTTGTATACAAATTGTGAAATTTTTTATTCTAGTTCTGTGAAAAATACCATTGGTCTTTAGACAGGGATTGCATTGAATTTGTAGATTGCTTTGAGTAGTATAGTCATTTTCACAATGTTGATGCTTCCAATCCAAGAACATGGTATATCTCTCCATCTGTTGCTATCATCTTAATTTCTTTCATCAGTGTCTTATAGTTTTCTGCATACAGGTCTTTTGTCTCCTTAGGTAGGTTTATTCCTAGGTATTTTATTCTTTTTGTTGCAATGGTAAATGGGAGTGTTTCCTTAATTTCGCTTTCAGATTTTTCATCATTAGTGTATAGGAATGCAAGAGATTTCTGTGCATTAATTTTGTATCCTGCTACTTTACCAAATTCATTGATTAGATCTAGTAGTTTTCTGATGGCTTCTTTAGGGTTCTCTATGTATAGTATCATGTCATCTGCAAACAGTGACAGCTTTACTTTTTCTTTTCCAATTTGGATTCCTTTTATTTCTTTTACTTCTCTGATTGCTGTGGCTAAAACTTCCAAAACTACGTTGAATACTAGTGGTGAGAGTGGACAGCCTTGTCTTGTTCCTGATCTTAGAGCACGTGGTTTCAGTTTTTCACCATTGAGAACGATGTTGGCTGTGGGTTTGTCGTATATGGCCTTTATTATGTTGAGGTAAGTTCCCTCTGTGCCTACTTTCTGGTGGGATTTTATCATAAATGAGTGTGGGATTTTATCATAAATGAGTGTTGAATTTTGTCAAAAGCTTTTTCTGCATCTATTGAGATGATTTGGTTTTTCTCCTTCAATTCGTTAATTTGGTTTATCACATTGATTGATTTGCATATATTGAAGAATCCTTGCGTTCCTGGGATAAACCCCACTTGATGATGGTGTATGATCCTTTTAACGTGCTGTTGGATTCTGTTTGCTAGTATTTTGTTGAGGATTTTTCCATCTATGTTCATCAGTGTTATTGGCCTGTAGTTTTCTTTCTTTGTGACATCTTTGTCTGGTTGTGGTATCAGGGTGTTGGTGGCCCTATAGAATGAGTTTGGGAGTGTTCCTCCCTCCGCTATATTTTGGAAGAGTTTGAGAAGGATAGGTGTTCGCTCTTCTCTAAATGTTTGATAGAATTCGCCTGTTAAGCCATCTGGTTCTGGGCTTCTGTTTGTTGGAAAATTTTTAATCACAGTCTCAATTTCAGTGCTTGTGATTGGTCTGTTTATGTTTTCTATTTCTTCCTGGTTGAGCTTTGGAAGATTGTGCATTTCTAAGAATTTGTCCATTTCTTCCAGATTGTCCATTTTATTGGCATATAATTGCTTATAGTAATCTCTCATGATCCTCTGTATTTCTGCAGTGTCAGTTGTTACTTCTCCTTTTTCATTTCTAGTTCTGTTGATTTGAGTCTTCTTTTTTTCTTGATGAGTCTGGCTAGTGGTTTATCAATTTTGTTTATCTTCTCAAAGAAACAGCATTTAGTTATATTGATCTTTGCTCTTTTTTTCTTCGTTTCTTTTTCATTTATTTCTGATCTGATCTGTATGATTTCTTTCCTTCTGCTAACTTTGGGTTTTGTTTGTTCTTTCTCTAATTGCTTTAGGTGTAAGGTTAGGTTGTTTTTTTGAGATTTTTCTTGTTTCCTGAGGTAGGATTGTATTGCTATAAACTCCCCTCTTAGAACTGCTTTTGCTTCATTGCATAGGTTTTGGGTCGTCGTGTTTTAATTGTCATTTGTTTCTAGATATTTTTTGATTTCCTCTTTGATTTCTTCAGTGATCTCTTGGTTATTTAGTAGTGTATTGTTTAGCCTCCATGTGTATGGTTTTTTTTACAGTTTTTTTCCTGTAATTGATATCTCGTCTCATAGCGTTGTTGTCAGAAACGATATTTGATACGATTTCAGTTTTCTTAAATTTACCAAGGTTTGATTTGTGATCCAATATATGATCTATCCTGGAGAATCTTCCGTGAGCACTTGAGAAGAAAGTGTATTCTGTTGTTTCTGGATGGAATGTCCTATAAATATCAGTTAAGTCCATCTTGTTTAATGTATCATTTAAAGCTTGTGTTTCCTTATTTATTTTCATTTTGGATGATCTGTCCTTTGGTGAAAGTGGAGTGTTAAAGTCCCTTACTATGATTGTGTTACTGTCTATTTCCCCTTTTATGGCTGTTAACATTTGCCTTATATATTGAGGTGCTCCTATGTTGGGTGCATAAATATTTACAATTGTTATATCTTCTTCTTGGATTGATCCCTTGATCATTATGTAGTGTCCTTCTCTGCCTCTTCTAATAGTCTTTATTTTAAAGTCTATTTTGTCTGATATGAGAATTGCTATTCCAGCTTTCTTTTGATTTCCATTTGCATGGAGTATCTTTTTCCATCCCCTCACTTTCAGTCTGTATGTGTCCCTAGGTCTGAAATGGGTCTCTTGTAGACAGCATATATATGGGTCTTGTTTTTGTATCCATTCAGCCAATCTGTGTCTCTTGGTTGGAGCATTTAATCCATTCACATTTAAGGTAATTATCGGTATGTATGTTCCTATTACCATTTTCTTAATTGTTTTGGGTTTGTTATTGTAGGTCTTTTCCTTCTCTTGTGTTTCCTGCCTAGAGAAGTTCCTTTAGCATTTGGTATAAAGCTGGTTTGGTGGTGCTGAATTCTCTTAGCTTTTGCTCGTCTGTAAAGTTTTGAATTTCTCCGTCAAATCTGAATGAGATCCTTGCTGGGTAGAGTAATCTTGGTTGTAGGTTTTTCCCTTTCATCACTTTAAGTATGTCCTGCCACTCCCTTCTGGCTTGCAGAGTTTCTCCTGAAAGATCAGCTGTTAAACCTTATGGGGTTTCCCTTGTATGTTATTTGTTGTTTTTCCATTGCTGCTTTTAATATTTTTTCTTTACATTTAACTTTTGATAGTTTGATTAATATGTGTCTTGGCGTGTTTCTCCTTGGATTTATCCTGTATGGCATTCTCTATGCTTCCTGGACTTGATTCTTCTGGCACCCCTGTAATTCGAACGTTGGTGAGTTTAATGTTGTCCCCGAGGTCTCTGAGGCTGTCCTCAATTCTTTTCGTTCTTTTTTCTTTATTCTGCTCTGTGGTAGTCATTTCCACTGTTTTGTCTTCTAGGTCACTTATCCATTCTTCTGCCTCAGTTATTCTGTTATTGATTCCTTCTAGAGAATTTTTGATTTCATTTATTGTGTTGTTCATCATTTTTGCTCTTTAGTTCCTTTAGGTCCTTGTTAAACGCTTCTTGTATTTTCTCTGTTCTGTTTCCAAGATTTTGGATTATCTTTACTATCATTACTCTGAATTCTTTTTCAGGTAGACTGCCTATTTCCTCTTCATTTGTTTGGTCTGGTGGGTTTTTATCTTGCTTCTTCATCTGCTGTGTGTTTCTCTGTCTTCTCACTTTGCTTAACTTACTGTATTTGGGGTCTCCTTTTGGCAGGCTGCAGGTTTGTGTTTCTGTTGTTTTTGGTGTCTGCCGCCAGTGGCTAAGGTTGGTTCAGTGGGTTGTGTAGGCTTCCTGGTGGAGGGGACTGGTGCCTGTGTTCTGGTGGATGAGGCCGGATCTTGTCTTTCTGGTGGGCAGGACCACATCCGCTGGTGTGTTTTGGGGTGTTTGTGACCTTATTATGATTTTAGGCAGCCTCTCTGCTAATGGGTGGGGTTGTGTTCCTGTCTTGCTAGTTGCTTGGCATAGGGGGACCAGCACTGTAGCTTACTGGTTGTTGAGTGGAGCTGGGTCTTAGCATTGAGATGGAGATCTCTGGGAGAGCTTTCACCATATATATTACATGGAGCCGGGAGGTCTCTGGTGGACCAATATCCTGAATTCGGCTCTCCCTCATCAGAGTCAGCGGCCTGACACCCGGCTGGAGCACCAAGACCCCGTCAGCCACATGGCTCAGAAGGAAAGGGAGAAAAAAAGAAAGAAAGAAAAATAATAATAAAATGAAATAAAATAAAGGTTATTAAAATAAAAAATTATTTAAAAACATTAATAAGTAATATAAAGAAGAAGAAAAAAGAATGGAAGAAAGAAGAGAACAACCAAACCAAAAAACAAATCCACTGATGATAGCAAATGCTAAAAACTATGCAAGAAAAAAGAAAATACGGAGGGACAGAACCATAGGCCAAATGGTAAAAGCAAAGCTCTACAGACAAAATCTCACAAAGACTCATACACATACACACTCACAAAAAGAGAAAAAGGAAAAAATATATATATGTCTTTTGAGAAGTCTGAGGTCTTCTGCCAGCGTTTAGTAGGTGTTCTGTAGGAGCTGTTCCACAACGGCTCTCCCTCATCAGAGTCAGCGGCCTGACACCCGGCTGGAGCACCAAGACCCCGTCAGCCACATGGCTCAGAAGGAAAGGGAGAAAAAAAGAAAGAAAGAAAAATAATAATAAAATGAAATAAAATAAAGGTTATTAAAATAAAAAATTATTTAAAAACATTAATAAGTAATATAAAGAAGAAGAAAAAAGAATGGAAGAAAGAAGAGAACAACCAAACCAAAAAACAAATCCACTGATGATAGCAAATGCTAAAAACTATGCAAGAAAAAAGAAAATACGGAGGGACAGAACCATAGGCCAAATGGTAAAAGCAAAGCTCTACAGACAAAATCTCACAAAGACTCATACACATACACACTCACAAAAAGAGAAAAAGGAAAAAATATATATATGTCTTTTGAGAAGTCTGAGGTCTTCTGCCAGCGTTTAGCAGTTGTTCTGTAGGAGCTGTTCCACATGTATTTCTGATGTATTTGTGGGGAGGAACATGATCTCCACATCTTTCTCCTCCACCACCTTGAGGATCTCCAGTATTCATCTTTAAATTGCCGGTTATTGCGGTCAGAGGTTTATCATATTTTTTTGAGTCCTGTAACATTTCAACTAATTACTATTTTCGGATCTGTTGCATTACCAGTAGAAAAGATTGGCTGGAAGAAAAGCATCATTCAAAAATCTAAATACATTAATTTTTCCTTATAGCATGTACAGGAGACTTATAAAATGAATTCATTAATGTTTTAAAATTCCCCTCTTTTGGCATGTTAAGTTTATCTTTCTGTAATCTTCATCCTATATATGAGAAAGGAAGATAAAATTCTCCATTAACTTATACTTTTGTTATGAGTGATTTAATTTATTCGTATTTCGAAATGAGGCCTGTGTTTATGCTGATTGGCTGATAACTAAAATACAAAAAGCATTTGCAAAAGAGTGAAGGGTTTTAGTGGAATACAAGTTCAGTATGAGCTCCACCATATTATTCTGTTCTCAATGCCATATGAATAAAATACCAGAGAGAGAAAGTAATGCTCTGTATTCAGCCAGTTCTGAAATAACAGGTTTATTTCTCAGTACTGCACTTTAAGAGGGACTGTAACAAAATAATGGGCTTCAGAGAAGGACCTCTAGGATGTCAAGAGTTTGGAAACTATTTTGTGAGGCCCTAAAGAAATTTTCTCAGGTAATAACCTAATGTTATTTGATAGCTAAAGATAAATATTTAAGTAGCTGTCATAGAAAAAAGGGTTAGAGACTGAAATAGAATCAGTGGGTATAGTGGATATGGAAACAAATTTCTCCTCTGTATAAGAGTTTTCAGCTAAATAGAGCTGCCCAATGATGAGAATGGGTTTCCTTATGTGAAGAGTGTACTCTCAGGTAGTGTAAGTAGAGTGCAAGGAACAGGTTGCGTGACACTTTTCAGGGAGTTTAAGAAAAATGCTTCACTAAAAGGTTGGGCTATATGACATCTGTGATCCACAAATCCTGAAAAGTTGTAATTCTAATTTTGTTTTAGTTTTAAATGCCAGCAAAGAGGTAAGCTCTGTAGGTACTTTTACATAATTAAAATTGTAATCAAATCATAGGTGTTATGTAAACTGACAAAACACCATTCTACATTGCAGTTATAAACAGGACCCTTATTCATATATTAATCATTCTTTCTAACCTTATATATTGATATCTAGTTCCTATTTAACTTTGATATCACCATATAAAAATCTGTGTAAATCAGTAATCATTAAGTAAAGCCTCATTAGTACTAATTAGAAACACACTCATCTGGTTTGTAGGTAATTTTTTCCCACTGAATATAAACTGTCTCTGGAAGTTAGACAAACCAAGTGCTGACAAAATTAAATTTTTTATTTAATAAATTAGAATTAATTTTAATCCTATTATCAACATAATAACTTCAACAATTTTGGCTAGTTTCTCTATTACATTTTTACATGTTATTTTATTTTATTTATTTTTTTGCCGTGCAAAATTATCCCCATTTATTGTGGTTCAACTGCAGACTCTACTGCCTCTGGTGAAGGCACACAGCACGTTCTTTTCATAAATAACACCCTTCAGGACAGCCCCTTCCTGTTTTACACAGAATTGTCTTAGAACTTGGGGCCAAAGTAATTAAAAAGCAAGCCAGTGAAAACCAGGGACTCCTGAGGCCAGTGGTACTAAAATCACAGGCCAGAAGGGGGGACCCTATGACCTCTCCAGGAGTTGTCCATTCATAAGCTGACAAGATGTAACCTCTAAATACAAAATTCCATTTATCAAAAACAAATAGTAGTCAAGCTTTAGCTACAGTAGGTACTTCCTCTTGGAACAGAGAACTGTCTCACGTACCAGAAGGTAAAGGGTGACCCAAAATCCCATCTGCTGGTCAAGCCAAGTGCCTGTTCAAGAGGCTGGGGACAGGGCTGAAGTAAGAAGGCAGCCATTAGCGAAGACCCCACCAGCCAAGCAAGTGGTCCCCTCCGAGGGCACAGTCTCTTGTGAGGCCAGGTGTCCCAACCTGGACCTCAGCACATGGGTTACCCACTGGGGTCACATAATCTTCCTAATGATGTGATTCTACCAAAACCCAGATTTTTTTCTTGACCAGACTCTGATTTGGCAAACTAAGTCCTAGCTTGGTGCTTGCCCCTTCACAGGGACATGATTCAGAACCTCATGTAAACACCACAAGAACAGCTAATGGAATCAGAGTGCTGAGCTCTCATTTATGACACAAACTATTGAGATGACATTCTTGATTCATGTCACTTTCAGAGATTGTGGTCACTAAAAGAGCGCTTCAAAACACTTCATTCCTTCCTACTAAATGCAGAAATGTGCTGAGATAGGCATCACCAGCAACTTTTCTTGTTTTTAAATGCTTAAAAACAAAAGGGTTTTCCAACCATAAGCCAGTCCTCATGCATCCTGCATCCCCTAAGGGGGACTGAGGCATAACACAGACAACTACAAAATATGCCCTAGAAAAATGCAAGATCCTCATAAAACCAACATTTCCCCACCAAACATCCCACTAAGTCAGGACAGAAGCGGTGAAGGCTCATCAGAAAACACAAAATGAGTATTAGAGAAATAGAGCTTGAAACACTGAACATGATTTCCCCATGATCCTTCTCGCAGCTCTGCGTCCTCTCCTCCTTGCTGCTCCAAAAGGAGGGATGCCCTACTCCGGCAAGGGAAGAAGGAGCCCAGGAGACAGCGGCCATCCTTCCCTCTGGATCTGGGCACATGCCAACTCTGACTTATGGGTCAGAGAATTAGGTTCTAAGAATTCAATGCTAATTGCAGTAATTTTGCACTGGGGAACGTTTACCAGAATTGCACACAGCCATGGGGCTGACCAGAAAGCTGAGTCCATCTTTGTGGCTGGAGATGTTTTCAATAACCCTCGAACTCCTCTGCTCCACTCCTGCACCAGTCCTGTGCCTACCTGAGCAGTGGAATTAAAGCAGTGGAACCAATCCCCCCTCAGCTGGGTTATACTTTCACTGGTTGTCAGAAGTTTCTGGTACTGCTGGGGGGTGGAGAGGAGGATTGGCAGAACATCCTGCCCTGCTTGCTAGACTCTGCATGTCATAATGGTACAACGTGTATGACTTTGGGTAGCTCTGCCGGCTGTACTAGAAGTGATCTGTTAAGATGTTGTTGCAGCCGTACTGATAGTCCCCGTGCTGGGGGAAGAGGATGCTGTTGTGGGGCTTCTCTAGGGTGCTCCGATGATGCTCCTTACTGCTTAGGTCCCCCGTCGTGACAGGGAGGGCTTCCGGGCTTGCTGATTCATATCTTACTTGGTCTTATTGCACAGAAAGACCCCCAGGATGGCCGTCATCATGCCCAGGACATTGGTGCTGGTGACCGGGTTTCGCAGCATGATCAGGGGCACCGTGATGACCATGATTCTCTTGGTGGCATTGGCAACCGAGTAGCTCAGAGGGCTGATAGAGTTGAGGATGCTGAAGGCAATGACGTTCTGGGCAAAGTTACAGAAGCTGCTGACAGCCAGGAGCAGAAGCATCCAAGGCCACTGGGACACATAGGTCAGGTCGCTGCTGACCAGGAAAGCTCAGAGGTCCACCAAGGACCCACGTGGATCATGTAAAAGACAGCGTGGCAGCCCAAGCTGTTCAGCAGCTGGAGATGGTGGATCCTTGACTCTCGTAATACCTTTTTGGAGAACATATTCTGAAGCGAGAAGCACAGTGTGGCAGCAAGGGCGCTGACAAGCCCCCACATGTCGAAGGACAACTTGGTGACCATGGCCAGCAGGACGCCACTGATGATGGGGATGAGTGACAGGTACACCTTGGTGCTCTGTTTCTCCATGATGATCCAGGACAGGAGGACCACCGAGATGGGCATGGTGGCCTTGACTGTGTACGCATAGGACATGGGCACCTTCCAGATGCTGACGTGCGTGGACACTGACACGAACTATTTGCCGAAGGCAAGCGGCAGCATGTAACGCCGTTAGAAGCGCAGCGGCCACAGGCGGCTGGGCTGCTGATGCGGTTGGGGCCCAGGGCACAAGAAAAGCGGCGCCAGGGGCACATGCCAGGCATGGAGCAGAGGCTGGAGACCCGTGCACAGCGCCAGGATGTGGCACAGCGACAGGGTTACGGGGAATGGGAAGGCACTCTGGGTCACCTTGTTGACCACGCTGTCTCCCGCACTCAGCGCTTAACGCAGCAGGCCGAGCGCCGCCACCGGCGCCCTCGCGCACCCCGCCACCCCGACCCCGCGGCTCCCAGGCACCCTGTGCCCCCTACCTGTTATTTTAAAACAGACTTTGTAAAATGCTAAAAATCAGCTTCTTTCTTAACTACCTAAACAGTACCATTTTGATGTATACTAATTGCTTTGCTTGTTAACTCTTATAATGATTACTGTGTTATTTAGGATATGGCTTAACTCCTGTAATAACGCATGCAAAATACAATGACTAAAACAAAATGGAATTTTATTTAGCGCTTATGCAGCAGTTTGTAGATAGAAGTGTTCCATTATGTCAGACCAGTTTGCTCCATGAACTCATTCAAGGTCCATACTTCTTTGCTTCTTGTTCCTCCACTAGAATCCACTCAGGCATTGTCATCCTCTGAATGTTCAGGGTTGGGTTACTGCCAGTTCATAGTTTCAGCTATGGGAAGGGGAAAGAGACCATAGGAGGGCCTTACATGCCCTCTGTTTTGAGTACCTGGGAGTGTACACATCACTTTTCATGTTCCATTGGCAGAAACTTAGTCACACACCATACCTAATTTCAGAGGAAGCTGGGAGATATACAGTAGCTGGGAAGCCAATCTAGACATACATTTTATTAATTACAGATTAATTTTTTTTTGTCTTCTTCAGTTAGATGTAATCATAGCTGATTTGGATGGAGGCACTATTAAAATTCCTGAATGTATTCACCTCTCTTCCCTTCCGGAACCACTTCTACATCAGACTCAAGCAGCTCTTTCTTTGGTATGATATATTTTTTATAGTAATTTTCTCTTGATTTAAATCTAAACTAAGATAATTGGATATCATTTATTGACAGTGTAATTACTTAAAAAAGATATCTTCTTAAAACATGAATATATTCTCATATAGTAGTTAGAATAAGATTATTTATTAGGTATTATCTAAAGAATATACTTTGAATCCTAACTGAATATTTGTTCTACATTCAGTTTTTCACTCAGCATACTTATTTAGTAGTTACTATATACTGCATACTGTGCTAGGTATTGGAAACACACCTGTGAAAACAAGACCAGACTATGCCTCGAAATCCCTGAATCTCCTAACATCCCTCATTAGAAGCTAGCACCTGTTCCTTTTCCTTCGCCTTCTTTATTGACATCTCATTTCTCTTTGGTAGGTGTGCTTCTTGCAAAACAATGTGATAGCAACTGGTCAGTGTTTCCAAGTTGCTACAAAAAAGATGTAACCTAGTGATAGATTAAATGTCCAGCATTCTGTGCAGTGAAGTTTTAAGAAATATTGTGACTTGGGTGTTTCTCATTGAAACAAATTTAATTCTTTTGTCAACCTTTGTTTATTTTTAAAAGTACAGTATTTTATTTTACTAACAACATTTTAGGTGCCCATTTATCCATCATCAGAAATTTGAAACTTAGAAATTTTGCATTCCCTTTCAAGCCATTACTAGAACGAAGACCTTCATATTTTTCTTGAATAGTATTCCAGTCTGAGCTGTTTAAAATCTTTTTTTTTTTTTTCCCCTTAAACAGGAACTTAGGAACTCAGAAGTCTAGGATTACCAGGAGGGATTTATTCTCAGAAATTTCCAAATTTGTGTTAGTTCTTATGTTGTTATAGTGGATTCTGTGGAATGGGAACATTTAGAGTAGACTGACTTTTCCTAATGTAATTTGTAATCTGGGATACAAGGTGTGATAGAGTAAAAAGCAACTAGTTTAGGACTTAGGAGAACTAAATTCCAGTCTACATCCTGCCACTTGATATTTTGAGCAAATCACATTACATCTCTAGGCCTCTGTTTCCTAGTCTTTATCAATAGGATGAATGTTTTATACAAAGGATGACAAATGACTGTTTCCCAGAGTGAAGTATCGAGATGATTTGGGGTGGTATGTGGCAACTTTTTTTATTTTAATAATTATGTATTATAATGTTTATTAAAAATAGCATACAAAATCTGTGACTTCACAGATGGTATCATCTAAGAAAATACTAGATTTAAAGAGATAAGATAATTTAAAGACATTTTAAAGAAAAATATTAGCTAAATAATTGCATCAGTCGTATATGGATATAGCAAAAGCTGAGAAGGTAGTATTTTGAGTGATTGAAAAAAGTTTTATGTTTCTAGAAAATTAAATAAGTTTTAAAATCTTATGTATGTATCTAAGATTTTAAAATCTTAGATTTTAAAATAAGTTTTAAAATCTAATTGCATCAGTCGTATATGGATATAGCAAAAGCTGAGAAGGTAGTATTTGAGTGATTGAAAAAAGTTTTATGTTTCTAGAAAATTAAATAAGTTTTAAAATCTTATGTATGATTACTTAATGATATTTTTAATTATGCAGGAATTAGGTACCAAAATTAACAAAGACTAAGATTTTAGTTCTTAAGTCAGTGGCTCTTGGTAGAGGTTCTGCTGCACACTGGTAAACCTTAACCTACAACACCTGTGCCACCAAGTTTAATCAATGAGTAAAATTCATTTCTGATAAAACTGAGTATGCCTACTTATGTAGTTTTCAAGCACTGTGGTGGATTATGTACTACAGTGTACATGAGAGCATAGTATACTGGCAAAATAGGACCAAAAAGAAATCACATTTGATGGACTGTGTGGGAGATTTGACACACAAGTATATGAGCTTCATTTGGTCCGTAAATAATTGTAATCAAATGGTTACACAGTACTCCAACTGTATAATAATCATGGATAATTTTATAGACATGAAGATGTTATTATACTGTAGTAATGATTTGGTGATTGGATTGTAAATATTATCGATATTTTGGTGTCGTGTATAAGTGTTATTTTGAGTCTTTTGGTCTATTGTAAGTATGTTACGAAACGCTGAGTATTTGAAAATGATTCTGCAAAGACAGAAATTTGCTACATAATGATACAAAGTTATTTTTTTCTTTTAAGTCCTGCATGGACCTTTCTTTCCCACCTGCTCCCCAACCTGCTTTCCTTCAAAGCCTAACACAAATGTTAGTTACCTTCTTTTTTAACTTTCCCTAGGTTGAATTAATTATACTTTATATTCATATATTACTATTTTATATATTTGTAATACTTGTCACATTGTGTTATACTGTTACCCCTCTGGACTTTGAGGTTCATAAATTTATTTCCTTTCTCCTCAGTATTTTAATTAATTAGCTAATTAATTTTTAATTACACTAAGAAACATAAAAACAAATGCTTAAGATTTTCAACTGTATAGACAAATAACTCTGCCCTAGACCATTCTGTTTCCAGAAGTGACTACTGTTTTACAGTTTAGTGTGTATTTCAGAACTTTACATTTATATATATATATATATCAGTGCATGTACATCTATAGATTTAGGATTTATTTTGTTTTATATTCAAATAAATGAAATCACACTATGTGTGTTTTTCTAGAACGTGGGTTTTTAAAAATTATTTATTTATTTTTGGCTGCGTTGGGTCTTCGTTGCTGCCTGCTTGCTTTCTCTAGTTGCAGCAAGCGGGGGTACTCTTTGTTGCAGTGCGCGGGCTTCTCATTGCAGTGGCTTCTCTTGTTGTGGAGCGCAGGCTCTAGGCGCGCAGCCTTCAGTAGTTGTGGCGCGCAGGCTCAGTAGTTGTGGCTCACAGGCTCTAGAGTGCAGGCTCAGTAGTTGTGGCACATGGGCTTAGTTGCTCCGCAGCATGTGGGATCTTCCCAGACCAGGGCTCAAACCTGTGTCCCCTGCATTTACATGCGGATTCTTAACCACTGGACCACCAGGGAAGTCCCTAGAACATGTTTTTTAATTAAATATTTTTTCTTGCTTTTCACATAGTACATACAGAGCTGCCTCAGCTAACTCATTGTATTTCATGGAGGGAATATATTGTAATTCATGTACTGACACTTTTTCATCTTAATGCCCCAGGTAGATCAAATAATAGATTTTATTGATATTACAATCTTTTATGTAACAAAGCTTCTTTGCTTTAGATTCTACACCCAGATTTGGAAGTAGCAGATCATGCTTTTCCCCCTCCACGAACAGCTTTATCCCACTCAAAAATGCTGGTAAGAAGTTTAATATTTAAATTTGATGTTTTTAAAAAGAGTTGCTTTTCTTTGTATGTTTTTCAAAGAAGCTGAGTATAGTGAGAGTTAGATGGACAGCCTAGTAAAGGTGTGCCAAAGTAGAAATTAGGAGAATTGTCACTGACTGACCTTGTGACCTGCTCAAGGAGAAGCCTCAGGCAGTACACTGACTGGGAGGGGGAGTAAGCTAAGACTGTTGCTCTGACGAGGCAGGAGTAAGTATGGGACAAAAAATCAGAACATAGATTAGAGCCTGAAAAACTGTGTCAAGCATCAAATCAAAAGGGTCAGGCAAGGATAAAAAAGGGAAGCTTGTGAAAAATGGAAACAGAGATTGTTGGTTACAGGAGAGAATTAAGTTTAAGGAGTGAGTGGATGAATGTAGCTCCAAATGGAAGCCATAAAAGAGTGAATATATAACAGAGACCCTTTTTTAATTTTGATCATTGCATTTCTTAGAGATGTGCTTTGTGGTCAGTAAGGAACATTATAGAGCTGCACACCTTTGACAAATTATGAAGCATTTTTAACTGTTTCTTCGTCAATTAAATAAGAGGTTGACTAAATTGTAAGTTTCCTTAGAGTTCTAAAACTATGATTTTTTAAAAATCTGAATTATCAAAACAGATTTTTGTCATACCTTATTAATATAATAATAGATTTTTATAAATTGGATAAACTTTGGAACAGTTTCATAAGCCTTTAAGATACAGTCTTGAGTGTTTTCTTTTGTATTTGTAATTCATTTGATGGATATAAAAATCAAATGACTTGGGAAATATGCCCTTCTCTAACATGGTGAAAGGGGAGACCCTGTGATTTATGTTTTTTTCTGAGAGGAAAATTGGATATACTAGAGGCAAGTTTTGTTTGGTTCAGCTTTTAAAAGAACTATTTCATGGCCTCTACTCTCCAACAGTGGGACAGACTAGATGTCCATCACTTAATGCTGCCACAAATGAGACTTCTGTGTAGGAAACACAGACAGATTTATTAAATAATCTCTCAGGTTCTTTCCAACTTTTTGACTTTGTGATTTTTCGTTTGTTTTTTTAAGCAATTTAATTATCTAACATATTTCTTCTTATATTTTCAGGATAAAGAAGTGCGTGCAGTTTTCCTTAGATTATTTGCACAGCTTTTCCAAGGATATAGATCATGCTTACAACTCATAAGAATTCATGCAGAACCAGTAATACATTTTCACAAGGTAAGATATAATACCATATTGTATGTATCCAAAATGTAGACTCTAATTTAGTAAAACAACTTGGTTGTCTTTTTCTAGCCATGTATTTTGACTTTAATTTATCAAATGTGATTATTTAAAATCTCTGCTTTTTGTGGTTAGGTGATAATATTTTTCTTCTTTTCTATATTTTTATTGGAACGTAGTTGATTTACAGTGTTGTGTTAGTGTCAGGTGTACGATAATCTTTAATAGTACTTTGGAGCTGACATATTTTCCTTTATAGTATGGTGACTTTAAGTTGATTTTTCTTTTAAAATTGAGGTTATTTCTGATTTCCCCTCATGCTTTACAGACAGATTCATTTTTATTCTTTTCAATACATGTAGTATTTCAGGTATCAAAACCCTTTTAGAGAGGAATGTATTTTTTCACAACACATTTATGCATGAAGACATTTATTTAGGCTTTGATCTTTCTATTATATTTATGTTTTGATCATTCATCCATTACTAAGTGATAACTTATTCATTTCACATTTTCTTTCTTTACAGACAGCTTTCTTGGGACAGCGTGGTTTAATTGAGAATGATTTCCTCACAAAAGTTCTCAATGGAATGGCATTTGCAGGTTTTGTTTCAGAAAGAGGTCCTCCCTATAGATCCTGTGATCTTTTTGATGAGGTATAGTTCTTATCAGATGAATGCATTATTTACACACAAAATTAGACTAGTAGATAAAAGTAGAGAAGTAGTGTTTTAAACATTTAATCAAGATCAAAAATATTTATTATTATGCATATCAGATCTTGATGTTTATAATGTGGATTAGAAAAATTAGAAAAAAATATAATTATTGGATGTCTCAGAAATACATAAAAATCTTGAACAACTGAATTTTTTTTTTTTTTTTGGCCCCGCTGTGCAGCTTGCGGGATCTTAGTTCTCTGACCAGGGATGGAACCTGTATCCCCGGCAGTGGAAGCGTGGAGTTCTAACCACTGGCCCACCAGGGAATTCCCTTGAACAACTGAATTTTAAATATTTGATTAAAATCTTTTTGAAAAATTGACAGTGATTGTATAGATAGAACTTATCAGTTTTATAGAGAGAAAGATCTAAGTTCAATGTATAAATAGTTTATTTCAGACTGCAGTTACATTTAATCTATCAGTGTCTTAGAGCCATAGTTTAGCTAAGCCATTTTTTTTTTAACTGTTATCTTTATTTTAATCAAAGCTTGGAAAATAAAGTAGGGAAGACACAATTTCAGTTCCTCGGTAAAAGATAGAACCACAAATAAGGGTATTTTCTTAAGTACTAATCCTTGGAAAATATAGCAGATTTCAAGTAAGAATTAGCACCTTCTTTGCATTTAGCTAAGCCATTCTTACTAATCAATAATCAGCATTTGTCTAGCTCCCTTAGGAGATACTAAGTATATTTAAGACAGATTTAGTCTCTATCTTCAAGGAATTGGCCATATAAAGGAAAAGTTAGGGCAGATGCAACTCAAAATAAGGATCCTATTTTTTGCTAGTTGTGATTTTTCTTATTGTAATGCCTCTTCCCATTTATCATTTAACTATGTTCATAGCAGCCCATTCTGGTGGATAGAACAATGACTCTTACTCCCATTTCAATTTCTGGAAGAACATTATATTGGAACCAATAAATGTAAAAGTTCTTAGAAGTCTATAAAAGAAAAACACTCCTGGCACCCAAGGTAGTGAAGAATAGTAATAGTGATCATATTATGCTTCTGGTGGTCTTATTTTATATAGAGAAGTTAGGAATCAAGGTTTTAAAGATGCTTGGTTCAGAGAAGGGTCTTTTATTCTCTGTAAAGATAATTAAGTAAGGTAAGAATGAAAGAAAAGGCATATGTTTTAGTTCTGAGTATGGAGATCTGCACCAAATGCTTTACTTAATAATAACACAAAGCATGTGAAGATCTAGGAGAGATTGCCCTGAGGTGGACAATTTTTTCTGATCACTGTTGATCTCTGATTCTCTAATATGATTGATCATTGAGTATCTAATACTGACATATACCAGCCTTTAGATCTTGAACTAAGTAATTGATACATAATGTTTTATGTGGATGAATTAGGTGCTCCCCAGGGTCCTTTCTAGCGCCTATGCTTTATTAGTCTCTGAAGCATTCTAAATAGTAACATTGGTTTATGTACCCTTTGCTTTCTATCCAAATTCCTTTAGTAGCTCTCTCTAGCATCTTCATCACAACTAATAACCCAGATTGATTACTTCCAGAAAACTTGCTTGCCAGCTTGCCACAGCCTCTGACTATATTTGTAACTGCTTCCCTTGTCTGAAGTGCTCTCTTTCTCCTTTTCAGTCCATTTTCGATACTCTGCTCATATCTCACCACCTCCTCCAGACTTTCCCAGAGTAGAGGACTCTGAGAGCCACTAGTCTGCATTAGCCTTTATTTTATGTCTCTAACTTTATATGGCAACTTGTCTTTTATTATGTTCATTTATATACTTAAGGGATAGACAGACAGATAGGTAGGTAGGTAGGTAGATAGATAGATAGATAGATAGATGGATGGATGGATAGATTGATTCTTCAGTTTGGAAACAATGATAAGGCAAGGACTCTGTGTGAGATTCCTATTGGGTCTCCCCTTAGTGTTCATCCAGTTCTGTGTTCTGTCTACAGTGATGATTTTTGATGTCTTATTGATGACGTTACTTGAAAACCAGTTATTTGTATGTTTACTTCAGTCAAGGGCTTAAAAAAAAATGGGACACCAGACCTAAGTAATTTCTTCTTCTACCCTCTTTGGCCATTTAACTGGTTTGCAGGGGAATGTGCTTTTAGGAAAATTGCACTTGCTCCTGGGAAAGGGATCCTTGTTTTCATTTAGCCAAGGGCAGCCTACCACACACAAGGCTTATGGAGCTTGGAGTGACAGCTTGCACTGTGTGTTGTCTTGTCCCCACACTCCCATCAAATAGACCTGCTAGAAGGAAAGAAACGTTTGACTTTCTTTGGCAATCCTTCTGAATCCTGGCCTAGAAGAGGTGGAGTCATAGTTTTATATGTCTGTGCCAGTGAATCTATTAGTTCCTTGCATGAGAATTCCTACATTATACCCTCAAAAAAAATCCATCTGTTTACCTCCTCCCTATACCTCATTTTTTCCTGTCAGTACTCTTTGCTCTACTTCAAGTGTACACACTAGCACAGTTCTCCCAGTAAGTTAGTTGGTTAGGAAATGGATCAGAGTTTATATAATTTGAGAAATAGAAGGAACCTAAAGGTCATCTTGTTCTTCCGTCTTATTTTAGAGATGAAGAAACTGAAGCTCAGGAGTTTTAGTGACTTGTTTCAAATCATGCTGTTAGCATGCTAGGACTAGAGTGACCCAACTTGAACATTTGGTTCATATTTTGTGAGTTAGGGAAATGTTTGAAGACTTTCTGACCATCTGAAATTCTCTGAGAGAATTCTCTGAGTGAGGCCTGGAGAATGAGAGAAGAATCTGAGTTCCAGAAATGACTTTTTCCAAGAAGAAACAGGACCCTAAATCAGCAGAGAGAGACCACCAGAACATGCAAGGGCTTGACTGACTCTGTAACTGTAGAATAGAGGCAAAACACAGTAAAAATCTAAAATAATTTGTTTTAATAATAGTATACATTTTGAATGCTTTTTGGTTTGCAAATTGTGTGAAATTTTCACATGGTTTTCTATATTCAGCATATTTGGGAGTTGATGTTTTACCATTTGATTCTTTTTCCAAGTTGGTAGCTTTTGAAGTAGAGCGAATTAAAGTTGAAGAAAATAACCCAGTGAAGATGATAAAGCATGTCAGAGAACTTGCTGAGCAACTATTCAAAAATGTAAGTAAGTGTATTTATTTAGACAGCCATTAATTTTAAAAGTATTAATAAAGTATTTTGTTTGAAAAATTAAAAGCTTTGTATTCCTAGTGATTATCTCTTTTTTTCTGATTTAAAACCTTTGGGACTATGAGTTACAAGATATTACAGCTGGTACTGGGCATCAAAATAGACCTCACTTTTCAAAGAGATTTTCCTGTCAGTTGCTCTATTACAAAAGCATATTAGTCACAATTTTCCAGTTTGTCATTTGCCTTCATTGTGATTTTCATTTAGGTCTCTGTCTTCTTAAGAGCGTATTGAACATTTTTGAGATGTAAAGATTAGACTCATTGGAAACCAGAACTGCATCAGACAGAACTGACCAATTTACTCTGCTCTAGCTTTGTACAGTGATTGTCTACTGTATCAGGAAAAACTTTGAGTTGTATTGTTTTGAACATATAGGGAGTGAAAAGCGAAAGGAAGAAAGACAGAAAACTGTCAGGTGACTACAGAAACTCAAGGGTGAAAATATTCCCTGAGAGAAGAAATACAATAAGTTAAAAAGACTGGAATGTGGTAAAATGTGCATTTGGATACCAGGAAAGAAGAAAACCTAAGATGCACGCAGAAAAGTGGATTGTGGCTAATGATTTCTCCTGCGTGTGAAGCTTTTCAGAGTTGAATCTTTTTACTAAGTAAAGGGAAGTAAGTGGGAAGTATGGTTTTCCAGGGGAAAGTTGAGGGAAGATGCATTTTAAAGGAGATACAGTTAAGAAAGTTTTGGGGTCAGTATCCTGGTATTGTATAACTTCATTATTTGAATAGGTGGACCTTTTTGGATGTTGGATCATTAGTCAGTGCTTTGTCACATCCATTCGAAATCTGAGAACCAATTGGATAAAAGCATGAATACTAAACTGTGTTTCTTTGTTTCATATTATTCAGTTATTTATGAATTTTATTCCTGAAGTTATTTTAAAATTTATCCCTTGGACTGATATCCTAAATTCCACATTTATAACTGTGTCCAATATAATAAATCTGTCTCTTGATTAGTATGCTGAAACTTAAAAAGAATTCTGTCAGAAGGAAAACTTGTGTTCTGTGCTGGTCTTTGCCATTTATTGTCAATATGATGGCTGTATAGAACTAATGTGTAGCGTGATCACATGAGAAAATTCTGTTGACGTATTGTAATAATAATAAATATTGAGTGTTTAGCACAACGTGCCAGGCATGGAATTAAGCACTTTACATACATCATCTCTAATCCTTATAACGATGTAAAATAGGTGTCATTATCCCCATTTTACTGGGAATAATTGGCTCAGGATCATATGGTTATTAAGTGATTGAATCCAGATTTTAAATTCAGGAATTTTCCTCTATCCAGTTCCTAAGACTATCTTCTTTCACTCCATTAGGCTGGCTCATCTCCAATTGGAAAAATAGTGGTACTTCCAAAGGCTGACTTTATACTTTTTTCTTTATAAAGCTCTTTAATGTATTTTCTCATTTGACTTGAAAATGGCCCTGTGAGGTAGATAGGGCAGGTGTTGATATGTGAGGAAATTGAAGATTAGAAAGGTTTTTTCCTGGCCTACTAGGAGTGATTTATTTATGGATTTCAAAGAATAGCAAAACATCAAATGGGAATCAGTGTTTGAGACTCTGGGACTGATCCCTTTAATAACTGAATATCTATTTCTTGCATTTCTACAAGACTATTCCAGAACTGAAAAATTGTATAGCCAGTAAGTGACCAGAGCTGGGGTTGTGACCCAGGTTTGTCTCTGTCACAGGACAGAATATGCAGTGTATGTAAGGGAGTGTGCCAAGCCATTGTGATGCAAAAACAAAGTAACTGAAATATAATGATAGCTTAAATGTAATCTGTAACTTAAATTTAATGATACGTAGCTTACACTAAGCCAAAACAAAACTGAAAACTGCAATAAAATAAATATCTAGTAATTATACGTTCTTAAGGGTGATTGTAAAACACAAACGGCCCCCATCCTATAGAATAGCACTTTTAAAGTGATCATCGTGAGGGATGTATTACTAGGTAAGATATGGAAATCGCCCTTCAAATGTACTCTGCATTTCTTGAGCCCTTGCTGGGCTTTTTCCCTTCCACAGTCTAATTCTGTTCCATTTAATTTAATCAAATTTGTTCATTCAGTATGTATATTAGGTACCTACTAGTTCCAGGCATTTTCTAGGTACATGATTACACTAATATCCTTGAGAAGGGGATACACATACATGATGAATGAGTATTTGAGAATATTCCAATGGATTATCATCAGACTTTATGAGATTCCTTCCAGTTCTGTGATTCTAAATCCATGATGGTCCTAAAGTAAATAAAAAGTTTTTTCTGAAGTAAATACAAAGTTTTATCTGAAGTAGATACAAAGTTAAAAACAGACATGATGGTAAAGTTACTTTCTTGGGTTGTGCAGGAAGTTGAGGGGAGGGAGGAAGGATGGTCTCAATGCAAGGAAAATAATCCAGATGGTTCTATTTTTAACTAGTCTTTTTTTTTTTATCACATTTCTAAAATTCCCTTTTGGTAAGCAAAAGCCAACCATATAATTTGACTGTTTCCTTATTATTGGGTTAGAATTGAGACCTGGTGATTCCATTCAGATGTTTGTAAATACTTTATTGCACTGAAGTCTGGTATGTGTATCTAGCCTCTCTCTTTCACTTCCCTTTGAAGTACCTCAAAAACAAACGTTAACTGTCCAGTTTCTTATCATCATTCCCTTAGAGTGCTTTTCAGTGAGTAGGGATGAATTGTAGGAATGTGAGTAGATGTGAGTAGGATGAATTGCAACGGGGTTTAGCTGCTCTTTTAACTTTCTGAAGCTTCCTAAATAATTAAGAAAAGTGTTTGGTGAGTTTGGTGGAGAAGGGAAAGGGAAGGTGGAATGAAGACGAAGGAAAGGAATAAATCCATTAGAGACAAATGTGTATGTGTTGGCAAAGTTATACCATGAAGATTTTTATTGGCCATACATTGGTACAGCTTTTCTTTCCATGCCGGGTTGATAATACTGTGTCTGCCTACTTTGGCTATCAGAATTCTTGATGTCTACATGACAGCACATGTAGCTACTCACCTGCTCTTTCTCTGTGATTCTTGGTATACACTTATAAAAGACAACTAGCTGAATGCAAAATGAGAATATTAAGATAGGTCAGATCAAGAGCTTTATAAACATCTGTTCCAAGGCAGCAAGAAATCAATGGGACATGTGTTTTACTGTTTTACATAGTGCAGTTTTTCTAATTTGTTTTTCATCTGCGGTAGTACATAAACATTTGCTAGACTGTGTAATTTGTTTTCTTAAAAATTAAAGGAAAAATGAGAGGATTTGGACTTTCTTATAAAATAATATGAGATTTCTATTTGTGCCTAATAAGTATTTCATTGCCCAGTGTTGAAACAAATAAGTCTGAAAACTAATGAGAGAACAAAGCCCAAATGCAGGAGTAGCCATTCTAAATCACATAAGATCTGTTCCCTTTACATTTCTGCAGAAAGTTAATTTCACTCCCAGGCACATTCAATCTACACTGATGATATTTGTACTCTTTGCCAACTGTGAATAAAGGGGTTTATTGTTGTTGTTATAGGAAGGAAGTAAAATATTACAGTCATCTTTCATCTTAAAAAGTCAAAACATAAACAACTTACTTAGATTGTTAGGATGAAATGAGGCCCCCACCCCAAAGCGTAAAAATCAGATTCCTTCCTCCACCCTGTCTGGTTTGCTTGTCTATTTTCAGTCGGGTTTACCATGGTGTAATCTACAGGTAGTAAGATTTACCCTTCTTAACGTGCGGTTTGATGGGTTTTGGCAAATGAATGAGTTTTGCGGCCACCGCCACCACACTAAGGGCGTAGAGCATTTCTGTCGCCTCAGATTTCTTCTTAATGCTCCCTTAGAGTCACATCGCCCTGCCACTTCAGTCTCTTGGCAACTGATCTGTTTTCTGTCTCTGTAGTTTTTGCTTTTTCCATAATGTCATGACATAGTTTTTCGAGTCTGGTTTCTTTCTCTTAGAATAATGCATTTCAGACTCATCCATGCCACTGCAGGTATGTCATTCCTGTTTATTGTTGAGCAGTACTCCATTGTATGGTTATACCAGAGTTTTATTTATCTGTTGAGCAAATGAAGGACAGTATTGGCAATTATGAGTAAAACCACCCTAAACATTTTCACAAGTTTTTGTGTGAACTTGAATATTTATTTCTCCTGAGTTAATATTTAGGAGTAGGATGCTGGAAAAATGGTAACAAAATGTTATCTCTGTAAGAAACTGCCAGACTGTTTTCTTAAGTCTATACCATTTTTGCATTCCCGCCAGCAATATTTGAGTGTTCTGTTTGCTTTGTGTCTTCACCAACACTTGGTATCCTCAGTTGTTTTTTTGTTTTGCTTTGTTTTTAGCCATTTTAATAGGTGTGTGGTTTTATCCTTTTGTGGCTTTAATTTGCATGCCAGCGGGTGAGTGAGAGTATTAGGTCTCCTAGCTAGTCACTTTGTGCTTTCTTGGTACTTGTAAAAAGACTTGTCTTAGACCATGAAGCCTCCGTCTAGAGTCATGAATTAGAGCAGTTGTTCTAACTGGGGCAAACTCTGTACCCCCAGAAATTTGTCAGCGTCTGGAGACATTTTTTGGCTGTCTCAACTAGAAAGGGTATACTAGTAACATCTAGTGAGTAGAGACCAGGGATGCTTCTAAATATCTTACAGTATACAAGACACCCACTTTTCCCTGCCCCCCACCACCAAACAAAGAATTATCTAGCCCAAAATGTCAATAGTGTCAAGGTTAAGAAACCCTGAATTAGGGCAACCAGCACATTACATACTGAAGTCATACACCAAATTTCTTTGTATTAAGGATGAGACATTAATTCTATTAGGTGATCATTGAAAGGCCTGTGAGGATGGAAAATTGAGAGTGTTTCATTCCATCAAATGTGTTCACAGCCAGGCAACTCTAAAAAGTCCAGTTACATTTTTTCAGTGTTTAACGATTTAGTCCAATTGATAGTATTGGTTTCGGCTATATTTAAAAGGATTTTTAAGAATTTGTGTAACACAGGTCTAGGTATGATTGGTGCACATTAAATAATTATTAAATACCTAAATTAATATGGGAAACTTGGTAAACCCTGACAAGGTCACATTGATTTGTCATTCATTGCTGAGACCAATGTGTTGGAAGAAATTTTTTTTCCCAGTGTGCCTACTTTGAATTTCCAGTAGGGTTTGGGGCTTTTTGTTTTGTTTTGTCTTGCTTTGCTTTGCTTTTATTTGAAGTGCTTTCTCAGCCTTGTTTTTTGTAAGCCCTAAGCATATTCTCATTTAGCTTGCCAAAAAGAGAGAGAGAGAGAGAGAGAGAGAGAGAGAAAAGAAAAATCCATGTTTCCAGACCAGATGGTGTGTGTGTCATTTTTTCAAGTCTGAGAAAATCATTAGACCTCCCATTGCTATAGTATACTCTAAAAGCAGGATTACAGAGCCCACTTCTTGAAAATCATTATCCAACTTTAAAATTCCCTCTAAATGATAGTGCATTTTGCCAGCTTTCTTGTTGCTTTGGACAGAATTATGTTCACCATAAGTATATAGTTGTCTAAATCCTTGGTTATTACTTTATATTTGCACTTCTCTAAAATCAAAGATGAATATTTGGCTGCTTTTTTTGTTCTGTTAGAAAATAATGCATTTCCTTATTTCAACACGGAGATTCAACAATGAAACTGGGCTGTGGTTTTTAATGAGCTCAGTAATCTTCAAGGGACTGATCTAAACGCATTTGGAGTTACAAATTATAGCATGTTTCCAAGAACATGCAGAGTTCAACGAGCCTTAAAATGTCTCTCATTTCTGCTATCTTCTCAGAAGTCATTGTGTGACTAAGGTGGGTGTGAGGTGGTGAGTGTGGTCCTTTATATTTACCATACTGCCCGCTAGAGGGCAGCAGCGTACAAATACGGCCGCCAGAAAACCAAATAGTACTAGATGTTGGAGCATGAGCCTTTTTTGAATTTTCTAAACACAGCTGAATATATTATCATTTAGTAACTTTAGCCCATAATCTGAATTTTTATGAAGACTATCTGTACAGCTAAAGGATAGCCTCAGCTTTGAACTTTGTTTTAAAATCAGTTTTTAGAATGCTTATTATTCTGAATTGTATATGGATTTGGTTCACAATATTTCAAATTGCTTATGAGAAAAAAATACTATTAGTGACAAATAGCTATATCTTTTCTTTAATAAGTGATTTTTATTTAAACCCTCATTGAGTACTATTATTGTTGTCATTGTTAAAATATAAGTAGCTGGTGATGTGATGGGAACCCTGGGAGAAAGAGGTGGTTTTAGTTTCAGAGGCATGGTGTCATGCCATAGAATATGCAGTAACTAAACATTTTTCAAATGAATATACTCTAAACTTTTGGAAAAGAGCTTTCAGATTTATTCTGGGGAAGTGTGTGTGTGTGTGTGTGTGTGTGTGTGTGTTGTAAAGCTTTCCTATAACAACTTGTTCCACCCTCACAAGAACCTTGTGAAGTAGGTACTATATTATTATCTTCCTTACAGATGAGGAAACTAAAACCCAAGTGGTAAGAGAATTGATACTGCACCGGGTCATGCTACTAGTGAGTGGCTAAGCTAGGATTTGACCCAGACAGTCTGATATCAGAGACCATGAGCTAAAAATACTTTGTTGTATTACCTTCTCTCATTGAATTGTCTGACTTTTCCTTCTGAATTATAGTGCTTCCTGTCTCTATCACATTTTCAAGCCCCTGCTTCTGGGCTTCTCTATTCCATTAGCCCTTTAACCCTTCAGTGATACCAGTTACTATACTGTATTAATTATTAAAAGGTTTGCATAAATTTTGATATCTGGAAAGTTTGACTTCTCTATTTACTCTTCTTCAGAATTGCCTTGACTATTTTTGGATCTTTGATCTTCCTGATAAAGTTTAGGATGAATCCATAATATTACAGAATTTTGATTAGAAGCAATCAATATGTGTATCTTTATTTTTCTAAACCACCTTAAGTCATTTTTGGAGCAAGAGAGAAGAATACATAGTAAGAGAGAAAATATACTAGAAAAGATACTGGCATCACTAAGAAGATTTCTACTTTTATTTTTCCATTTTTTAAAATTTGTTTTAATGAATATTATTTATATCATAGGAAGTATATTTAAAGTTTCTATTTTATTATAAAGAAAATAAGTATAGATAGAAATGGAAGTAGTGAAGAATGTACTTTAAATGATTCAACCTCAAAATCCACATGAATTACCTCCCCCTCCTGAAAGAAATATCTGCCCAATGGGTATTAGGAAGTTGATATTTATAACTTTTGAGAAGACGAGGTATCTTAGATATTGTGCCTAAAGAACAGAGAAAAAACATGCTGCTTTTGGAAAAGGGCAGTTTCAGAAACTCTGGACTAGTGATATTGGTGTTAATCCAGGGGTAATTTTAGAACAGTTTTTTCAACATATAGTTTAGAAAGTGGTGATTGTGAAGACTTGGCAGAGGAATTTACTTATTTTTTCCTGTCTTTGCTGACGATATAAGGGGAAAATACAAAGTGTGCATGAGGGCTACTTTGGCAAGAACAAGTTTTCGATCTGATTTCACCTTCTCAGGAACCTTTTAAGAAAAGCGTAAGTACAGGCATACCTCAGAGACATTGTGGGTTCAGTTCCAGACCACTGCAGTAAAGCGAATATCACAATAAAGTGACTCACACGAATTTTTTGGTTTCTCAATGCATATAAAAGTTGTGTTTACACTGTACTGTAGTCTGTTAATTGTGTAATAATAGTATTTGTGTCTAAATAAACAATGTACATGCCTTAATTTAAAAATACTTTTTTGCTAAAAAATGCTAACCATCATCTGAGCCTTCAGCAAGTCATAATCTTTTTGTAATAATAACATCAAAGATCCCTGACCACATATCACCATAACAAATATAATAATGAGAAAAAGTTTGAAATATTATTAGAATTACCAAAACATGACATAGAGACACAAAGTTAGCAAATACTGTTGGAAAAAATGGTGCCAGTACTCTTGTTCGACACAGGATTGCCACAGACCTTCAATTTGTAAAAAACCTAGTATCTACGAAGCACAGTAAAGTGAAGTGCAATAAAACAAGGTATACCTGTATATACTTAGGCAAAGTTATTTATCCAGCATCACATAATGAGCAGAGCAAAAACTAGAACCCAGGCTTTTGACACTTAAAGGAGTATTATTTCCATTGTATTGCTGAGATATGCTCCCTATATCATCTGCTGTGGTCCAACCTTTCCTTTTCTGGGTCTGGGTCAAATAACCAAAAAGAATTGTGGGGAGCAGCTCTGGTAGATGATGAGAGTTGGCCATTTTAACTGTCCAGAGAATGTATAGGGCAGTATTGAGCCTAATGTACAACGTGAATAACACAGGTTCAGGAGGAAAAAGAAATTTTCTGGTTGCAAAGAATAATAAATGCAAGAATTGGTCTAAGAATGATTGTATAGCAGCCTTCTTTTTTTTTTTTTTTGGTGGTGTGCGGGCTTCTCACTGTTGTGGCCTCTCCCGTTACGGAGCACAGGCTCCGGACACACAGGCTCAGCGGCTCCGCGGCATGTGGGATCCTCCCGGACCAGGGCACGAACCCGTGTCCCCTGCATCAGCAGGCAGACTCTCAACCACTGCGCCACCAGGGAAGCCCCTATAGCAGCATTCTTTAGAGAACTTTGTAAAAAGGATGGATTCCACTCTGCCCGTAGTATTTGAAATATAATTCTACTTAAGTAGTAGCTGGATAAAAGTCCATGCCAGCCCTAAGGGTCTATGAAAATATTAGCTGACACAATTAATTTAATTACTGCAATTCTGATATGTGTTCAACATTGTGTCCCACTCATTAGCATACAGTAGGAAGTAGTTTAGGGTGCCTGCTATGTGCCAGGCAGTTTCTAGATGCAATATGTATACAGCAGAGGATAAAAAAATAGTTTATAATTGATCAAAATGTCTGTCCTCTTGAGTTTCATTTTAATGAGGAAAGGACAGACAATAAACAAGTTAAATAGAATTTGTAGTATGTCAGAAGGTGACAAGGAAAATATAGTAAGGGGGATAGGAATTGTGTTGGGGGGTGTCATTTTAGATAGGGTGGCCACGAAAGGTGGCATTTGAGCAAAGACATGCAGGAAAAGAGAGAGGGTGCTGTACAAATTGGTGGGAGACAGGCATTCCAGGCAGAGGGAACAGTTAAGTGTAAAGACTTCGAGGCAGGAATTAGAAGGCCTGTGTAGCAGGAGCAGAATGAATGAAGGAAACAGTAGTAGGGCACAGTCATATAGAGAAGCCAGAACTTGTAAATTTTTGTAAGAACTTTTGGTTTTACTCTGAATGAGATGAAGAGCTATTTGAATGAACAGAGTAGTTAGGTGATGATTTGACATTTTAACTAGATCACTCTGTCTGCGGTGTTAAAAATAGAGTGAGGGTAGGAGCAAAGGGTGGAGCAGGGAGACTGGTTAAGAGAATGTTCTGTAGCAACATGAGAGATATTGGCTTGAACCAAGGTGTATTGAAAAGTGGTCAGGTTATAAATGTATTTTAAAGGCAAAGTGTAAAAGGTTTGCAGAGGACTGGATAATTCGGTATTAGAGAAAGGCATTAATGATTAAGCTTTTCACTGGAGTGATTGGAAAAAATAAATATGCCATTTACTGAAGTGGGGAAGACTGTAGAAAGCAGATTTGGAGGAGGTGAATATTGAGTGCTCCATTTTGGACATATATTTACAATGTTATTTTAAATCCAAATGGAAACACTATGTGCAGGTGGTTGAATATACAGGTATGGAGTTCAGGAGGAAGCTCATTTGGAGATAAAAATTTGTGAATCATTGGTGATTTATGGTTTAAAGATAAGAGACTGGAAGTTATCACCAAGAAAGTAAGTGTAAATAGAAAAGTGGCCCATGATCTGAGCCCTGGGGTATTCACATAGTTAAGAGATTAGGGAGATAAAAAATAAACAAAGATGTAACAAGAAGACCTAGAAACCAAGTGAAGAAAGTGTTCCTTGAAGAGGAAAAAGAGTGATCAGCTGTATCAGATGCTGCTGGTAAATCATGTAAGAAGTAAGATTCCAATACTCTATATTTTATGGCATATATTTGAATGTATGTACAGTGTCTCATCTCTCTGATTTCAGTTTCTGGCTGACAATCTGCCATTGTTCTTTTAACTTTGGAATCATTTTACGTATGTTTCATATCGCAGGAAAATCCAAACCCTCATATGGCGTTTCAGAAAGTTCCACGTCCAACAGAAGGATCCCACTTGCGAGTTCATATTCTTCCTTTCCCAAAGATTAATGAAACTCGGGTACAGGAATTAATACAGGAAAATCTTGCCAAGAACCAGAATGCACCTCCTGCTTCAAGGGTGGAAAAGAAATGTGTTGTGCCCGCAGGTCCACCTGTTGGTATGTATTTGTCCATTTATTTGTTTTAAAACTAAACCTTTTGAGGACTTCCCTGGTGGTCCAGTGGTAAAGAATCCACCTTCCAATGCAGAGGACGTGGGTTCGATCCCTGGTCGCAGAACTGGGATCCCACATGTCACGGGGCAGCTAAGCCCGTGCGCCACAACTACTGAGCTCACGTGCCTGAGTGAGAGAGCCCAAGTGCCGCAAACTACAGAGCCCACGCGCTCTGGAACCCCTGTGCCACAACTACAGAGCCCACGCAACCTGGAGCCTGTGTGCGACAACTAGAGAGAGAAAACCTGAATGCTACAACTAGAGAGAAGCCCGTGCACTGCAACGAAGAGCCTGCGCGCCGCATTGAAAGATTCCGCATGCCTCAACGAAGATCCCATGTGCTGCCACTAAGACCCGACACAACCAAAAGTAAATAAAAATAAATAATAAATAAATCTAAAAAGGAAAAAAGTAAACCTTTTATCAAGATATAAGACACAAAAACAGAAGTGCACGGCTTGATGAGTTTTCACAAAGTGAACAAATTCGTGCAACCAGAATCAGTACTTTTCCATTCAGTACCCCTCACAGGGTAACGATTAGCCTAATGGCTCCCGCTGTGGAATCTTCTCTTTTTAAAAAATAGCTATATTGAGATGTAATTCACATACCATAAAATTCACCCATTTAAAGTGTGCAATTCAGGATTTCCCTGGTGGCTCAATGGTTAAGAATCCGCCTGCCAGGGCAAGGGACACGGGTTTGAGCCCTGGTCCGGGAAGATCCCACATGCCGTGGAGCAGCTAAGCCTGTGCGCCACAACTACTGAGCCTGTGCTCTAGAGCCCATGAGCCACAACTACTGAGCCCACGTGCCTAGAGCCTGTGCTCAGCAACAAGAGAAGCCACCGCAATGAGAAGCCTGTGCACGGCAACCAGAGAAAGCCCGTGCGCAGCAGCAAAGACCCAACGCAGCCAAGAAAAAAAACGTGTGCAATTCAGTGGTTTTTAGTGTCTTCACAGAGTGCATCTTCACTAACTTCAAACATTTTCATTCCTCCAGATAGAAACACCCATACCCATTAGCAGTTACTCCCCACCCCACCCCCAAAGCCACTCCTTCCCCAGCTTTAGGCGGTAATCTACTTCCTGTCTTTATAGATTTGCCTATTTTGGATATTTTATATAAATGGAATTGTACAATATGTGATCTTTTGTGATTGGCTTCTTTCATGTAGCATAATATTTTCAAGGTTCATCCATGTAGCATATATAGTACTTCATTGCTTTTTGTGGCTGAATAATATTCCATTGTATGGGTGTGTATCACATTTTGTTATCCATATATCAGTTGATGGACATTTGGGTGGTTTCTTCTTTTTGGCTACTAATAATAGTGCTGCTGTGAGCGTTCATGTGTAAGTTTTTGTGTGGACATATGTTTTCAGTTCTCTCAGGTATATATCTAGGAGTGGAATTGTCAGGTTATATGATAAGCCTGTGTTTAATGTTTTGAGGAGCTGCCAGGCTATCTTCCAAAACAACCACACTGTTTTACATTCCTACCAGCAATGTATGGCATTCTGGTTTCTCCACATCTACTAATGTAGAGTATCTTCTCATGTGCTTATTGGCCATTTTTATATCTTTTCTGGAAAAGAAGTGTCTCTGTTCAGATCCTTTGCCCATTTTTTTTTTTTTTTTTTTTTTTTGTGGTACGTGGGCCTCTCACTGTTGTGGCCTCTCCCGTTGAGGAGCACAGGCTCTGGACGCGCAGGCTCAGCGGCCATGGCTCACGGGCCCAGACACTCCGCGGCATGTGGGATCTTCCTGGACCAGGGCACAAACCCGTGTCCCCTGCATTGGCAGGCGGACTCTCAACCACTGCACCACCAGGGAAGCCCCCCTTTGCCCATTTTTAAATTGAGCTATTTGTCTTTTTGTTTAAGAAGTCTCTGTATGTTCTATATACAAGTCCCTTATGAAACATGTTAATTTGCAAATACTTTTTCCCATTCTGTGCATTGTCTTTTTTTTTTTTTTTTTTTTTTACTGATTTTTATCTCTTCTTTTTC
Organism: Neophocaena asiaeorientalis asiaeorientalis; assembly: GCF_003031525.2. NCBI lineage: Eukaryota > Metazoa > Chordata > Mammalia > Artiodactyla > Phocoenidae > Neophocaena > Neophocaena asiaeorientalis. Next base: position 4,774,827 of record NW_020174438.1, read on the forward strand.
TTCAGCTATTGCGGGAGATGTGTTAAAGTCTCCCATGATAAGTAATAGAATTGTCTACTTCTCATTTTAGTTCTGTCCATTTTTTCTTTATGTATTTTGAAATTGATTTATTATATGCAAATATATTTACAAATATTATAGCATCCTGGTGATTGATCCCTTTATCATTATGGAATGTCCTTCTTTGTCTCTAGTAACACTCCTTGGCATAAAGTGTACTTTGAGTTTTATACGGCTAGACCAGCCTTCCTTTGGTTAGTGTTTGTATGGTTTATCATTTTTTATTTTTTTATTTTCAAATTCTGGGTCCTTATAATTAAGGTATGCCTCTTTTAAGCAGCATGTGGGGTTTTTTTTTCGCCAGTTTGACTATTGTAGTATATTACTTGTATTTAGCTCATTTATATAAATATAATTACTCATACAGTAATGGCTTTAATATAATTTACTGGGTTGTTTTTTCTATTTGATCCTCTTGTTTTACATTTTCCCCTGCTTTCTTTCATTCTTTTCGATTAATAAATTATTTTTTATTCCATAATTCATATCTGTTAACTTGTTATTTATATATGTTTACTGTTCTTTTAGAGGTTTACTTCAGTACTATAGCATACATCCACTTTTGTCTGTTCAGCTCTCACCAGAAACTTTGCTGGTCAACCTGGCCATCTGCCAGAATCAAGCCCAGATTCTCAGCTTCCTGTCTGTACTCAATATTGGCAAATCTCTTAGGGGAAAAGTGGATGTACTTGTTAACTTACCTCTTTGGTCTTTTCCTTTCTCTGGAATTTTAAGTCCTCTAATCCATGTGTTTCTGTAGCACTCTGATATATTTAAATAGATGGCTTTTGCATTTTATCTTACTTTTATAATTGTTCCTGGTGGGAGTTTTAGTTTGTTACAAACTGTTCCATCATACTTAGAAGTGAGTGTAATTTTATTATTAAAATTCTGGGATAATAATGTATTAATTATGTTAATTATTTATTAATTATTTATGTTGTTTATGTTGTAATGTTAATAATGTATGTATCTTAACATTTATGTTATATAGTAATGTTAATATTACTTATTATTTATTATTTACTTAATAATGTTAATTTGTTATTATTTCCCTAAGTAGTAACAGCTTTTACTTAAGTGTTGATTGTACTTTCACATAGAGAAGAGAATGGAGGAGAAGTAGACATGTTAGGGTAGTTATTTTTTGAAGGGTTTGGTCATTTAACTTTAATATCCATGAGCTAGTTGAATGCTTTCTTTAAATACCCACATGAACAGATTAGAAGTTGGTTTAAATTTTAATTTGCTTGAATTGTAGCCTTGTCTCAATATTGTTTTTGTATAATCTCTTTACTTTCATTTTCAATCAGCATCAAATTCTTTTTTTAGATGCATATGGAATGTTTCATTGTAGTCAGTGAGAGTTACACATGACTCAGTATTTGTCCCTGCATGTACTTCCTGTAAAACCAGAATGAATGAATGAATGAGCAACTGATGAATGAATGAGTGAAAGACGAATACAGGGACCTCTGTCCAAGTTTCTGGTTCATTTGAGTTGATCAGAATTAGGATTTCCCTTGTATTAAAATTAAAAGGTATGAATGTTTCATTTTACATGATACCCATTTAATCTGAATGTAGAATTGCTCTGTCACTTTAAGAGCCATTCACATTTTGAGAGGTTAATTAGTTTCCAGCTATTCCTCAGAGGGACCAGAGTGTTGATGAATACTATTCAAATGCTATTTCAAATGCTAGAAATAGCATTTGAAAGCCAAAGCCTTGGGAAGGAAGCCCTGGGGAGGTCAAATACCCATAAACCAGAGTTGTTATCAAATGTTAGAAAGCTAGTATTAGAATGCCACAACTGGGGATTTGGCCAATGCCTGATACATCAGTAACTCTAAGTGAAGAACTTTCTTCTGGGAATGAACTAAGTCATAGTCTCCAAAGGAAAATAATAATTCCCAGATGGTAAACAGATTCATTATAAGAAAATGTGGGGTTTTTAATGGTTCATCCTAAAGAAAATTTAAAATGCTGCTAAAAAGATTTTAGAATTAAAATTTTATAAACATAGGTTAAAGATGTTACTCTCTCAATAAAGCATGTGGTCTTATTTGGAGACTAAGAAGTTTTCTACTCTAAATATAGATCAATTTCAATTTCAGTCTATGCCACTCACCTACACATGTGGGAAGCACCAGAGTGCAAAATTAAGAATGCACATTTCAGACAGAAAAGTCATATGAAATGATCTATTTTACAGTCATGGTCATTAATGTTAATCTTACATGATTTTAAGTGATTTCAAGAAAACTACAGTAAAAACCAAGTAAGATTGATTTCCTGATTCTGATAAAGCACTATAGTTATGTAAGATATCACCATGGGGGAAGGTGATTAAGTGCATGGATCTTCTCTGTACTAATTTGCAACTTTTTGTAAGCTTATAATTATTTCAAGATTTTTAAAAGTTTAAAAAATTATTTGAAGGATATAAAATTTCTTATTGATGAAATGAAAGGAATGCTAAGAGTAAGATATGGTGGTCTTTCTTGTTAGGTAAGAGCAGCCATAAAATATAAGGCTTAAGAATTATTGATACTGCCTCATTTGTACAAATTATATAGTGTAGTTCTTTGTGAAATTATACTTTTTATTTGACAAATACTGCTTTAATTTATATCTTTCTAATATTCTTTTAATAAGTTAAATTTATTTTAAGTAATTTAAGGCTATGTAGTGCACTAGAATTATCCAACCTTGTAAAGTTGACAGGTACTAAGTTCACAGAACTGAGAAGTGACTCTCCCAAATTTTTATAGTGATTCTTTGGCCATGATCATTTTTCTTTGTGTGCAGTGCTTCTTCAGGTCACCTGTACTCAGATTTGTAGAACCTAATTTTTTGTGGTATGTGGTTTTTCTTTGGTAATAGGTTAGAAGTATCAACTTCTTTGTCTGTTAGTAGTCAGTCCTCTTACATATGAGTGTTTGCTATTTTTGTCATGCTCTTGTACCCAAAATATTTTTTATCTGTTTGTTTACAATTAAAGGAAAAATTACCTTTGCTTAAAAAAATTTACTGAGCAATGTAAATATGAATTAATTTGCCTAAGAGTTAAGTACAGTGTTAGAATCTATCCTGTGAAATTATCCTAAATAACCCATTGACTAGCCTGCCACTTCACAACCTAAAAATGTAATCAAAGTGAGGAAATGAAATACTTCCAGTGTCATGTAACAAGGGAAAAAAACGCTTAAGTGTTGGTCATGTAAACAGAGTCATAAACTGTAAACAGTAATATTCCCCTTTTGTAATTGCTGAAGGAGTTTAATTTGTGTTTTCCTTATACTCCTTTACTAGTTTCAATAATGGATAAGGTGACAACAGTTTTCAACAGTGCACAGAGATTGGAAGTTGTTAGAAACTGCATCTCATTCATATTTGAAAATAAAACATTGGAGACTGAAAAGGTAATAAAATGCCATCTTTCCCAAGTAAGCATTCATCACATCCCTTTCAGGTTTCTTTGTTTAGCTTGCCTACTGACTGCTTCTCTGATTCAATCCCTTTTCCTTATAAAGTATCCTTTCATTGTTTTGATCATTTTAAATGAACAGTGTCTAAGATTTAAATTCTTAGCCAAGCCTAATTATATGGCAACCAGAGAAGTATTGATAGTCATTTTCCCCCCCTGGAACTTTTAAACATTGTTCATTAATTCTATTTTGGCATATTACTTAGAAACTTAACATCTAAAATATAATTTTATTTATTACAAAGAATCTAGTTAGAACAAGTAATGAATTATAAAAATTGTGGTATTCATTTAAATATGCCTTGTTAAAACACATTTTCTTGCCTTCTTTAATGAAACATACTAAACATATGTAACCTTTCCTTAGTGACTCCTCATAATTCTGAACATTTATTACAAGGGGCTAGTAAAACATGTAAAATGAAGTTTTTATCCTTGCGCTAAATGACCTCAAGCCTCTTTATATTTTGAGTTTTTCTGGTATCCATTTTTTTCTTATGGTTGAAGTGTTACCGACTTTCTTTTGCTTCTCTTGCTTTCAGCTTTCACAGCCTGTTTCCTGTACCCGTTGTAGCAATATTAGGTCCCCCTGCTCTCAGTCTTCTTCCCTTCCTTTTTATTTGCCCCTTTGTTCTCATTTTAGGTTTTCAAAGTTAAATTATTACTTTATGTAAAGTAAATTAATTCAGCTCTAAAGGTGAAATGGAAGAGGCGTTCTTGTGGGTGATGAAGTGAAAGAATTTTAGTACATACACCTAGAGATTTCTGTTTGTTGCTCTGAGTTTTTTTCCTTCTTAATTATGCTTTTGAAATAAGAAGAGATTGCAGAATTTTCCAGTCATAAATTAAAACTGAGTAGTGATTAAGTTGCTAATCACTTGAGAAGTATAAAATCACCCATGATTCTTGTCATTTTAATTTTTCCTTCTGTTCTTGCCATGGAGATGTGACCAGTTATTGCAAGAACGTGTCTAAGTGTCTGTGGTTTTGACTCATAATCTGAAGCAACAGTTACTTTGGTGACCACAATTTTGATGAGTTTTTTTTAATGAAGTTTAATGTTTTTTAAATGTATCACATAAACTAGTCCTACTTATTTTCATGCTGCCTTACAAATTGAAAAATCACTATAAATCCATCTGTTTACAGTTGTCCTTAACAGTACATCAACTCTTTTTAGCAGTTTAATTCTACTAATAACTCTGTTAAATGGTTTATAGGATACACGTGAGTTTTCAGCATGATTGAAAGTTACTTTTTTTCCAGTGGTACCTTTTGTTCATGTCTTCCTCTCTTGTCCTCAGACCCTTCCTGCTGCACTGAGAGCCCTTAAAGGAAAGGCAGCAAGACAGTGTCTCACTGATGAGCTGGGTTTACATGTTCAGCAAAACCGAGCAATATTAGACCATCACCAGTTCGACTACATAATAAGGATGATGAATTGTACTCTACAGGTAACTTTTAGTTCTTTCAGATTATCCTTCTTATTTGAGAATACTTTTTATTTTTCCAGGTGATTCAGTAATTACCAATATATCAGGTTCTTGAGCCTTCTGCACCTAATAGGATGAAGAGCCAATATCCATACCATTTCTGTCAGAAACACTTATGTATTACTTGGCATAAATATTAAGAGTTTTTTATTCTTTCTTTGTTTTTTCTTGAAAAATATTAGGTTATTTTACTAGTTCCATAAGCAAGCTTTCTGAAAATGAAAAGTCATCTTTAAAACATTCAGTTATATATTACTTAATGTCTGTATTCATGTCAGCCCTTTTCAGTCAGTTTTCAGTTGTACTATTAAAGCAGAGGGCAATGAATGGTGGGTAATCCAAATGATAAATGAATTACTCAGTTAAGTGTTTACTAAGTACTTCGTGTGGGTAAAGCACAAAAAAAAAATATTTCCAGTTGGCTTCAACATACATGTATTATCTTACAGAGATAAACTTCCCACACAATAATGAGGACACAGTTTAGGAGAAGCAAATAATCTGATTTCCCTATCCTGTCCCTGTGACATTGGCATCGTATTCTTTGTAGGTGATGCAAAAATTCTTTCTTAAACTTTTTGCACAAAGAGAAAAATGTGATTAAATATTAAGATTTCAGAGACTATCTGTTGGTCTCCAGAGAGAATGAGTAAAATGCATGTTAAATTCTGGTAGATTGGAAAGTGAGATTTACAGGGTATAATTAATAATAACATTTGTGGATGAAAGAAGGCCTAAAGAAGTGGAAAGATATACCATGTTCATGGATTGGAAGACTCAGTATTATAAAGATATGAGTTCTCCCCAAAATAATCTATAGAGTTACTGCAATTCCCATCAGAATCCCAACAGAAAGAGCAAAAGTCTGAGAATTACCAACATGCTCCTAAAACAAACGGCAAAGCCTGGGAATTGGCCTTGTCACATATCAAAAATTAGTTTAAAAGAAGACACACAAATGGCCAAAAGGTAAGTGAAAATGTGCTCCATGTCACAACTCATCGGGAAAATGCAAATCAAAATTACAACGAGATACCACCTCTCGTCTGTTAGAAAGGCTATTATCAAAGACACAGGGGATAATAAGTATTGGCAAGGATATGGAGAAAAAGGAACCCTTGTGCACTGTCAGTAGGACTGTAAATTGGTGTAACCACTATAAAAAATAGTATGGAGATTCCTCAAAAAATTAAAAATAGAACCATACCATATGATCCAGCAGTTCCACTCTGGGTATATCCAAAGGAAATGAAAACAGGCTATTGAAGAAGTATCTGCACTCCCATGTTCACTGCAGCATTAGTCACAATAGCCAAGATGTGGAAATAACCTAAATGTCCATCAGTGGATACATGGATACATGGATAAAGAAGATGTGGTATATATACACAGTACAGTGGAATATTATTCAGCCATGAGAAAGAAGGAAATTCTACCACTTGCAATAACGTGGATGAACCCTGAAGGCATTCTGCCAAGTGAAATAAGCCAGACAGAGAAAGACAAATGCTGCATGGTATTATATGTGGAACCTTAAAAAACAAAAAAGGTCAGACTCTTAGAAACAGAGTAGAAAATGGTTGCCAGGGGCTGAGAGGTGGAAGAAATAGAAAGAGGTCGATAAGTGGTACAAACTTTTAGCTATAAAATGAATAAGGCCTGAGGATCCAAGGTACAACATGGGGACTACAATTGGTAACACTTTATTATATAACTGAAATTGCTAAAAGAGTTGAACTTAAATGTTTTCACCAAAAAAAAAAAGACAGATAAATGTGTAAGGAGAGGTGTTATTTAACTGAGTTGTGGGAATCCTTTCACGATGTATACATATATCAAATCACCTCAGTGCACACTTTAAATATCTTACCATTTTATTTGTCAGTTATACCTCAATAACACTTAAGAAATTTTTTAATTAGTTTAAGATTGTTGTAATTAAGACAGTGTGTGGCACAATCATAAACAAATTGGCCAGTAGAGCAGAATTTAGAGTTTATAAACAGATGTACACATGTTTGGAAATGTGATTTATGACAGAGTTGGTGTTTCAGATTAGTGACAAAGAGGTAAAAAATTCAATAACTAGTACTGGGACAGTTGGGTGACCATGTACACATAATGAACTATGTACAGGAAAAATGTACCGATACCTCACACTATACACTAAAATCAGTTTTATGTGGATTAAATATTAATACTTAAATATGAAAAGCCAACCTATATAGTCTTTCAAAGAGAATAAATGGCATAGCCTTATGACTTTGGGGGAGGGGAAGATTTGTTAAACACGGTAAAAATAGTGCCAATCTTAAAAGAAAATATTGTTATATACCACTTTTACCTCAGTTAGAAAGCAGAGATTGGTAAATTTGACTACATTAAAATTAGAACTTCTGTTCATCAAAAGATACCATAAAGAGAATGAAAATGTAAACTTCAGAGTGAGAGATGCTTGCAGAGCATATGACTACCAACTGATTAGTACTCAGATTATAAAAGCTCCTACAAATCAATAAAAAGACAACCCAAATTTTAAATGGGCAAAAGACTTAAAGTATCCCAGAGGAAAGGAAATCCACTTGGATAATTAGTGTATAAATAAAATGACATTTTTTAAAAAGATGATCTATGTCAATAACTGGAAAAATATAAATTAAAACCACAATGAGATAGCATTTTACATCCACTGTTTTGTAATAATTGTATAATTGGATAATATTAAGTATTGGTGAAGTTATCGAACAAATGGAGCATGTAAACTCTGCTTGTTAGAGTGTAAAATGGTACAAAGATTTTCTTGTAAAGCTGAATATGAACATATTCTATGACCCAGTGATTCTACTCTTAGAGGAGATCTTACCCACATACACCAAGAGATATGCACAAAAATGTTCATAGGAACATTGTTTGAAATAGCAGGAAACTGGAAACAACTCATATGCCAACCAGCAGTAGAATGTATAGATAAATTGTGCTATTTTCTTATGTTAGAATATTATTTAGCAGAGATAATGAATGAATTGCAGCTATAAGGAATAATGTGGATGAATCTTAAAGAAGATAATTTTGTGCAAAAATAAAAAGGCAATTCAATTACAATATGCTTTCATTCATATAAAATTCAAAGCATGTAATATATTATTTAGAGATATTTAAGTTAGGGATAGAACATATGTGTTAAAACTAAAAAGAAAAGCAATGTGTACATATATTAAATCATCACATTGTATACTACAATTTTATCTGTCAAATGTACCTCAATAAAACTGGGAATAAAGAAAATCAAGGGATAATAAGCAAAATATTGAAGAAAATTACCTCCGGGAGACAGAGAGGAAGGACATGAACATAGAGATCTTCAAAGGTAATGGTAATACTCTATTTCTTAAACTGTGTATATGGGTGTTAATTGTATCGCTATTATTTATAATCTTATAACTTATACACATTAATGTCTTAGGGTACTACTGTTACATTTTTTTGCAGGGCATATTTATCTTTTCGGTACGCGGGCCTCTCACTGTTGTGGCCTCTCCTGTTGCGGAACACAGTCTCCGGACGCGCAGGCTCAGCGGCCCCGGCTCACGGGCCCAGCCGCTCTGCGGCATGTGGGATCTTCCCGGACAGGGGCCATCAGCAGGCGGACTCTCAACCACTGCGCCGCCAGGGAAGCCCGGGTATATTTATCTTTAAAAACCCATTTCAAGTGATACCTTTCTCAGAAATTCTAACTTAAAATCTAGCATCAAAAAGGTAATCTTGGGGCTTCCCTGGCGGCGCAGTGGTTGAGAGTCCGCCTGCCGATGCAGGGGACGTGGGTTCGTGCCCTGGTCCGGGAAGATCCCATGTGATTAAGCAAATTGGCACGATAGGTGATTCACCTTTACTGGAAATACATTCTTACTTTAGAGCATAAGAGGCTAGCTGTAATAGTTTATAATAGCAAAAATTGAAAGCATCCTAAATGTTTACCATTTGGATTTTGATTAATCTAATTATGGTAGAACTCTTCTTCAGAATACTGTTCAGTTACTAAATAGAAAGAGGTAGCTCTATAATATGTACAGCTATAATATGTAGCTCTATAATATGTACCCATATGAAAAAACTTCTGTTATGTATTGCCAGGTGGGCAAAAGGAAGTTACATAAAGTAGATACAATTCTATTTTTGACCTAAAATTACATATATGTATGTATGTATATCATGGTAAAAATCTGGAAGGATATTTACACTAAATCCTTAATAATGGTTATCTCTGGCATAGATAGAAGAGTTTTGACTTCCATTTAAACTTTTCTCTGCTTGAAACACACACATACATACAAGCATAATTAAGTTATATAAAACATACAACAAGCATATTTTATAACTTAAAAAATGATTCTCATTTTTGTAGGAAGTAAATTATCAAACATTTATGAGAAGAATAAGACATAATAAATCTACCCTAAAAAAACTCATGTCTTTTGCTACTTGTTACTTTCTTACAGTTACTTTGGTACTGTCATTATAGAGAACAAAGGAATTTGATTAATAGATCAAGGTCACCAGAAGCTATAAAGTTAGGTAATTTCCTGATTCCCTATAACTGGTGATAAAACTACAAAAACTGTTTTAGGGAGCTTTTTTCCATTTGTACTTTATGTGCTGTAATTAACTGAAGAACTAATTTATAAGGCTTTCTCTAAACTTAATTTTAGCATATACTAATTAGTAATTACTTATAGAATAGCCAGGTACTCTTGGGTTACAAAAATACTCCTTTTCATTTGAATAATCATATTCTAGGGGTAAAAAGCTTGCATTTTTTTGTTGATGTTGTTTCCAGATACACCTGTACTGATGAACACTTAATATTTTTGAATTAACTATTTCATAAATACATTAAAATATATCCTGTCTTTCTTCCAGCATATGCTGTTGTTTAACATTATAGAGAGGCTCTTTTCAGTTATAAATGGGTTCACATGTGATACTCTTATTTTAATGGGTTATTTATTACCAACTTGGGATTTATTAATATTTATATTCTTGTTGCAACAATGTTACTTGTGGGGATTTAACATGACATTCTGAACATTTTTTACAAAAGCATAGAATTTCAAGGCAGAGAGGCCAAACATCTGTGTTGGTGTTTTAAGATAGAAACATTAAATGAACCAATTTTTAGGTAGTGATTCAGAAATTTTAGTAATTTTTGTTCTTCGTGATCTTGAAGTTTTTCTGTCTTTTCTGTCCTCAAGGGAAAATTAAATGGAACATGAGTACTGCCAAGGGGTTATTTTGTTTATCAGGTTATTTCACTGCCAAGATGATTTTTTAAAGGACTGGTTTATAGAGATTATAGATTATTCCTATGTATCTTCTCATCTCAAACAACTGATCGTATTTTAGTTGTTTTTTATAACTGAGATTACTAGAAATCTCTTCAAAAATATCATGGCCTTAACTCTTTTCATTTTAGCAGATCTATGATTTTTGTGTCAAGATCTTAGCTAAGATCTTTTCACAGTAAATTATAATTTAAAAACCCAGTAAAGTCCTCTATTTCCAGCATTATAATAAACTGCATGTTATGAGGGACCCTCTCACTAATGTAGAAATAGATCTTAGAAAATTGAAACAATAACAGAAATACCCCATGATTTTGATATATAGTTTTTCCCAAGGAGAAAAGGAAATCTATAATAGGCCCCTCCTCTACTCTCAAGAAAAGGACAAATAGGAAAAACCAAATTCTGAGCTATTAGCAGGTAGGGAAAGCAGATTTGTGAGCACAATTAAGTCAACTTCTGTAAAGAGAGCTGGTTGAACCTGAGAGCTTTATTTACATCAGGTTAGGACACTGGAAGAGGAATAAAATAATCCCTCTTCAGCGGCATGCCCCTCACCCTTGCCTCCAGAAGAAGCAATTATAAATCCTTTCTAGAATAATGCAGCCACAATTTAGGCAGTCAGGATTCCCACAGATAAAATTCAGTAAGATATGAACTCACAATTTTTAAATGACCAAATACCAAAGAAATGAGCCAATATGAAATAGTGTCAACAGAAACAACCAACAGCAGATTGAGACTCCCAAAGGCTTTATATGTTGGAATTATTCAGTATGAACATATAATAATTAAAATACTTAAATAAATAAAGGATCGAATACAAAATAAGCAAATAACAAGAAACTAACAAAAATGGCCAGGTAAGTTTAGATTATATAATCAGTAAAGTAAAAACTCAAAGGATAGGGAAAACCCAATATTGTTAAGATGTCAGTTCTCCACAAATCAATCTGTAGCCTGAATGAAATCCCAATAAAAACTGCAGCAGAATTTTTTCTAGAAATTGACAGGATAATTGTAAAATGTATGTGGAAATGCAGAGGACTTAGAATGGCCAAAGCAATCTCGAAAAAGAACAAATTTGGAGGACTTAACACTACCAGATTTCAAGATTTACTGTTAACCCACAGTAATCAAGACAGTGTGATACTGACATATCAAATAGATCAGTGGAAAAGAGCACTCAGAAATAGACCCGCGTTTATGGCATTTTTGACAAAGGCACCAAAGCAATCCAATAGGGAGAAGAAAGTTTTTTCCACAAATAGTGCTGAAATAACTGAATATATCCATATGGAAAAAAAGTGAACCAATATCTCTACCTCACATCAAACACAAGGATTAACTTGAGGTAGAGCACAGACATAAACATACAATATAAAACAATAAAGCTTTTAGGGGAAAGCATGGAATAGAGTCATGACTTGGGAATGAGCAACAGTTTCTCTTTTTTTTAATAATTAATTGAATCTTTATTGCCACTTACATTCTTTATAACTGGCAACAGTTTCTCGGGTCACAAAAAGTGATAACCAAAAAAAAAAAAGGTCACTGTACTTTATCAAAATTAAAACTTATGCTTTTCAGAAGACAGCATTAAGAAAATGAATAGTTAAGACTAGGAAAAAATATTCCCAAAATGTAAACGTGACAAAGAACTGATGTCATGTTTATATAAAGAACTCCTACAACTTAATAAGGTGAAGCCAAACCAGTTTTTGAAAATGGACAGTTTGAACAGGCACTTCACAAAATAAGATATGTGAATGGTCAGTAAAAACATGAAGAACTGCTCAGTATCAGTCATCTGGGAAATGCAAATTAAAACCATTATGAGATACTACTATATAACCACCAGTATGGCTAAAGTTGGAAAGACTGACAATACCAAATGTTGACAGAGTTGTAAAGTACTTGGAATTCTCAGCTTTTATTGTTGAGAATGTAAACTGTTACAATCACTTTAGAAAAAAGACTGGGAGATTCTTGTAAAACTAAGCATATACCTAGCCTATGATCCAATAATTTCACTCCTGGGTCTTACCTTAAAAAAATTAAAACATATGACTATAAAAAGACTTATACAAAAGTATTCATAGGAACTTTATTCATAATAGCCTAAAACTAGAATCAGCCCAGGTGCCCATCAATCAGAGAATGCTTTTTTCTTTAACTGCCATATATCCATACAGTGTAATACTAATCGGCGATAAAAAAAAAAACAGGCTAGGGGCTTCCCTGGTGGCGCAGTGGTTGAGAGTCTGCCTGCCAATGCAGGGGACGCGGGTTCAAGCCCTGGTCTAGGAAGATCCCATATGCCGCGGAGCGGCTAGGCCCATGAGCCATGGCCACTGAGTCTGCGCGTCCGGAGCCTGTGCTCCGCAACGGGGGAGGCCACAACAGTGAGAGGCCCGCGTACTGCAAAAAAAAAAAAACAGGCTAATGATACGCGCAACCACATAGATATATCTCAAAGACATTATGGCATATTTGTCAAAACCCAGTGAACACTAAAAGTTTGTGCATTTTATTGTATGTAAATTATACGGCAAAAGAAGAACCTATAAACAAATATTGACCTCTAATGATATGCATGCTAAAGTACTTGGGGGAAGTATAACTGATGTCTGCGATTTACTTTGAAATGCACTAAAAATAAGATGGGTTAAAGGATAGGTAGATGAATAGCTAAATGATAAAGCAAGCGTAGTAAAATGTTAATGACAGTCTAGGTGGTTAGTATACAGGTGTTCACTGTAAAATTCTTTCAATTTTGATATATATTTGAAATTATTTGGGTAAAATAAGTAAACAAAGAAATAAGTACATAATTACAAAAAGCTCATTGGATGGGTTAAACATCACACTAAATGCAGTGAGAGACTTGTAGTGAACTGGAATACAGATCTGAAGCAATTACACATAGTGGAGCAGAGAGAGACAAGAAGATGGAGAATATGGAAGAGAAGTTAAGATACATGGAGGATATAATGAGATGGTCTAACACAGTGCTATTCAAAGTAGTAGTCTGTGACAAGGTAAGGAACTTGTGCCAGAATGTGAATCAGTGGCTTTCTCTTCATTGAGAAAGTCTTGCTTAAATAAAGAAATACATACATGCATAATTAAGCAAGCAAGCTGCTCAACAGTGGGCTTACTATGACTTCAACTGGCAGTGGTCAGTATCTCCAAAAGTAACTAAGGGTCCTCCTGCCTTATTAAAGAGGATAGGCTTCACAGTCAAGCCTCAGATTTTGTCAAGGCTGAAAATTCTAGTTACCAACAAAATTGTTTTATAAAATTCCATTGGTTACTGGTTAAATTCTTATATTGGGCATCTTAGGCTAAGGGCTCTGAATAATATAGGAAACCACATAGAGGTTTAAAAGTATGAGAAAAATGGCTTATCTTCTGGAACCCCAAACTTTCCACAATCTACAAGTTTTTAAGGACACTCAAGCACTGCTGATGACCAGTCCTATGTAAGAGGTAGCAAATTTGAGAATTTTGTTAAGTGCTATGTTCTGAATGTGTCCTCCCAGATTCATATGTTGGAAACCTAGTGCCCAAGGTGATGGTATTAGGGATTAGGTCATGAAGGTAAAGACATCACAAACTAGATTAATGCCCTTTCAAAAGAAAACCAGCAGAGCTCCCCAGCCCCTTCCACTGTGTAAAGATATAACAAGAAGTCTGCAACCCTGAAGAGGGCCCTCACTCAACCATGCTGGCACTCTGACCTTGAATATACACACCACATCTTTATCCATTCATCTGTTAATGGACATTTAGGTTGCTTCCATGTTTTGGCTATTGTAAATAGTGCTGCTATGAACATGGGGGGGCGTGTATCTTTTCAAATTAGAGTTTTCATCTCTTCCGGATATATGCCCAGGAGTGGGATGGCTGGATCATCTGGTAGTTGTATTTTAGTTTTTTAAGGGACCTCCATACTGTTTTCTGTAGTGGCTGCACCAATTTACATTCCCACCAGTAGTGTAGGAGGGTTCCCTTTTCTCCACACCCTTTGTAGACTTTTTGATGATGACCATTCTGATCGGTGTGAGGTGGTACCTCATTGTAGTTTTGATTTGCCTTTCTCTAATAATTAGTGATGTTGAGCATCTTTTCATGTGCCTGTTGGCCATCTGTCTGACTTCTTTGGAGACGTCTATTTAGTTCTTCTGCACATTTTTTGGTTGGGTTGTTTCTTTGATATTGAATTGTATGAGCTCTTTGTTTTTTTTTTGTTGCGGTACACGGGCCTCTCACTGCTGTGGCCTTTCCCGTTGCGGAGCACAGGCTCCGGACGCGCAGACTCAGTGGCCATGGCTCACAGGCCCAGCTGCTCCGCGGCATGTGGGATCTTCCCAGACCGGGGCACAAACCCGTGTCCCCTGCATCAGCAGGCGGACTCTCAACCACTGTGCCACCAGGGAAGCCCTCTTTGTATATTTTGGCAATTAAGAATGAAATATTGCCATTTGCAGTAACATGTGGACCTAGAGATTGTCATACTAAGTGAAATAAGTCAGAGAAGGACAAATACTATATGATATCACTTATATGTGGAATCTAAAAAATAATACAAATAAACTTACTTACAAAACAGAAACAGACTCACAGACATAGAAAACAAACTTAGGGTTACCAAAGGGGAAGGAGGGAGGGATAAATAAGGAGTATGAGATAGCAGATATACAATACTACATAGAAAATAGATAAATAACAAGGATTTACTGTATAGCACAGGGAACTATATTCGATATCTTATAATAACCTATAATGGAAAAGAATCTGAGAAAGAAAAAAAATATATATATATTAAACTGTATCACTGCTGTGTTCGTGAAACTAACATAATATTGTAAGTCAACTGTACTTCAGTTTTTTAAAAAAGAGTATATTAATCAGTAGACTACATCTTTTGCTTGAGCAGGGTATGTATTTTACTCCTCTCCTCCTTCTCCTCCTCCAGACATTTACTGATTTCTATCAGGTACTAGACATACTGAGATGATTAAGATATCATTTTGGTTCTTAAGGAGTTCACAGTCTAGAAGGAAAAACTCACAGGTAAACCGGTATTTATAATATAGTGGAATATGCACTGATAGAGGTGTGTGAAAAAGTGCTATGAATGCTGTTACGGGTTACTGGGTTTAGAGTGGGAAGGAGGTGGTCACAGAGGGCACTTGTCAGACAAGGATTGGGAGGGAGAGTGTTCCAAATAGACGAAGTTGCTAGTAGAAAAAAGTATGGACAGCACCTGTGTTTTTGAAAATTAAAAATATTTCCATGTTGCCAGGTGTAATATAGAAAGGTGGTAGGAGATGAGATTAGTAGATAGAGTAACTTCTGGTTAAAGTGAACATTGAATACATACATTTAACCTCAGCTACTACCCCAAAACCCTAAAACAAAAGTAAAGAGTTTTTTTAATGTGTAAACCCACAGGCAAAACAAGATAGGAGACAACAGCAACAACATTTTAGAAACTAGAAAGCTGATGGATGATTGCCTTTACTTAACAGCCCAAAGAAAGACTTCTCCTAACTAACATTTGTACAAGCCTTAAAGCACCCCAGTTTGTGGAACTGCAAAGGGCTCAGGAATTAGAGATATCAAGTTATTGCTGAAAGCAGGAGGTTAAGATGGAGCTAAAACATTAAAAAGAGAATTAGTTGAAAGTCTCCTTAAGATGCAGTTGGAGTCCCGTCTCAGATCTTTTCCAGTTCTGTTAACAGCCAGCTGCCTCTCCTTTACCCTGGCAGAGTATTCGAGGTTGGTTGGTTGGTTTGTGTGTTTATTTTTGAGAGAGAGAGACAGAGCGTGAACAGGCCAGGGAAACACTATGTCTGGCTGAGGGAAATACTGTTTTGCTGTAAACATGGGAGTAAAGTGAGTGTCAGATATTAAGAATACCAGTCAACAACCTTCCCCCTTCAGCTCCTAGAACTCTGGCAACCTTCCCTCAAGCAGGACATTGGAAGACAGCTCTCTGAGAAATGTGACCAGCCAAAGAGGAAAAGATTTTACTAAAAATACTGAGATAAGAGTTTCTTAACGGAACAGCTCAACCAGGTCATGCTATAATGAAGCTCTCAGTCAACAAGCTTCACCATGGACACGTTCTTTTTCTTTTATCATTCTTTGGTTTACCTCTTGCGAAGGATGACCTAAGCAGAAGGGGTCAGTTAAACAAAGTCAGTTCCTACTCCCCACCATTGTTCCTCAACTCTGCTTTCATTCTCCACGCTCCTTGTAAGAGAACCGTCTAGTCAGCATCCATAATTATTCTGTCCTTTTCCTTCTTGGGTACCTCTATTCCTCTGACTGCCTCAGACAACCTCAGCTTTCTTTTGGCTTTGAAACAGGGTCATCCACAATCACTACTACCCTCTGGAAATAGGCTCAAAGAAATTAATTTTCTCAAATCACACAGCTTGTAATTTGAAAGGTGAGTCCTAAATCTAATTTTTTTTTTTTATTCTTGACTTTAAGTCACTGATATACTGTGTTCTTCAAAAACTGTGGCAGAGCTTCCCTGGTGGTGCAGTGGTTGAGAGTCCACCTGTCAATGCACGGGACGCGGGTTTGTGCCCCTGTCTAGGAGGATCCCACGTGCCACAGAGCGGCTGGGCCCATGAGCCTTGGCCGCTGGGCCTGCGCGTCCGGAGCCTGTGCTCCGCAACGGGAGAGGCCACAACAGTGAGAGGCCCGTGTACCAAAAAAAAACAAAAAACAAAACAAAAAACTGTGGCAATAGGTGCTATATAGCTAAATTTAAGTTTAGATCAGGAACTTAAATTCTGGAAACTTGTGGATCTTTATTTTTATTTTTTCCTAAATAGCAATTGCTATTGAAAAACCCCAACCTTAACTGAGTGAAAACAGACCTTGTTTTTATTGTTCATCATTGTATACCCAACATCCAGCACAGTACCTGGCACATAGAAAGTATTCAGATATTATTTGAATACATGAATGATTACATAATTTCATGGAAGTGGTAATTATTGAAATAAGAGTCTACTTTTCTAAGTTACTTATTAAGGAACTAACTTGGTTGTCAACACTTTGAATTTCACATATAGGAGAAAATTCATTAAGAAGTTAGCTGTTCTAACATCTGTAAGGTTTAGGCCAAATCTTTGGCTATCACCAACTCAACCAATGAGAACTCATTGATAAATCTAGTGGAAACTCTTCAGTTCTTATTTATTTATTTGTTTGTTTGTTTGTTTATTGACACATGGTAGATTTGATGATGACCACTGGCCACTTCTGTGCAAAACCCTCTTCCCTTGTCTTTTTTTTGCGTTATGCCGGCCTCTCACTGTTGTGGCCTCTCCCGTTGCGGACGCACAGGCTCAGCGGCCATGGCTCACGGGCCCAGCCGCTCCACGGCATGTGGGATCTTCCCGGACCGGGGCACAAACCCGTGTCCCCTGCATCGGCAGGCGGACTCTCAACCACTGCGCCACCAGGGAAGCCCCCCTCTTCCCTTATCTTTGATGATACCATTTATCCTGACTTTCTAATTCTTTTGAATCTCTTTTTCAGTCTTTTTGGTAAGCCTTCTTATCCCCCATCCTGCAAGTCGTGATGTTTATTTTAAAATCTTAAATGTTTATCTTAAATCTTAAACCTTCTCCCAGTCTAAGATTCTACCTAGGCAATCTTATTCATCCCCATTACTGTCTTCTACGTAATCCTTCCAAATCTTCCTCCAGAACTGAATATCTTGCTGGTTGCTCTCCATCTTTACTTGAATGTCCCAAAGCTATTTAGATGTTATGTTCCAAACTGAAATAATCACCTTTTATCCCCATTTTCAGCCACCATCCACAACCTCTTCCTCCTGAGTTTCCTGGTTTAACAAATGGCACCAAATAAGCCTAAAACATGAAATTAGTCTCTTAGCCTTATCCTCACGTCTAATCAGCCACTGAGTCCTATAGAGTCTGCGTTCCTATGTCTCTTTCCTGATGTCTCTCAACTCCCATCCACTTTTCTCTGTCCTTAAATTCCAATATCCTGATTTAAGTCACCAACGTTTCTTACCTCTTTTACTGCAGCAACTTCTTAACTGGTCTCCCCACCTCTCTCCTGACCCATCCCCTTACTTTTTCTGTTTCCTTGCTTTACAAAAGTGATATTTCTACAATTCAGGTTGGATCTCATCACTTCCCAACTTAAAATCCTTTCCCCGTGCCCTCAAAGTAAATTCTGATCATATCTTTGTTCCTTCCTACCTCTACAGCCTCATTTTTCACTGCTGTCAATCCTCTGGCCTTTGCACATCTTACTGCCTTAGTTTGGAACACTATTCTTTTCTACTCCCTACTCCCTCAATTGTCCCTTTCACCTAGCTAACTCCTAGTCATCCTTTACTCTTAGTTTAGATGTCACTTCCTCCTGGAAGCCTTCTTTGGCCCATCAGTTTTAGGTAGGTAGCCATTTCTGTGTGCTTCTACTGTATTTTGTACTGCATCCATTCTATCCATCGAGATCCTACAATAACGCTTACCACATATAATGAAATTACCTGTTGGTGTACCTATATTCTCCATTATGTCTGGCGTGAAATAGTCTCTCAGTACAACTTGGATGAATGAGTAAATGAATAAGTGAATGTAATATAAGTAGCTGCTTACCTTATCTGGTTAGAGTTTCAGTTCTCCACAGCTTCCATCCTTAAACAGGTTG
This sequence comes from Neophocaena asiaeorientalis asiaeorientalis, assembly GCF_003031525.2. Taxonomy (NCBI): domain Eukaryota; kingdom Metazoa; phylum Chordata; class Mammalia; order Artiodactyla; family Phocoenidae; genus Neophocaena; species Neophocaena asiaeorientalis. The sequence continues at coordinate 4,793,924 of NW_020174438.1, forward strand.
GTAGCTTTTATCCTTTCTTGGCTATAATCCAATTCACAACCAGAGCTAGCCTCTGCTCACTTTTGTATCTCTGTGCACAGGAATATCTAGGAAAGAAAACCTAGATCGATGGTTTGATAATTCACAACCTCTGCTTGAAAGCAAAATTTAAAGTTCACATATAGCTGGCAAATACTGTCCCAGTCGACAGTACTGTCAATGATATATTGGGTGGGCCAAAAAGTGCCTTCAGTTTTTTAAGTAAAGATAAAAGACACACAAGAACTTTATTGTACAACATATTCACCCTTTTGTTCCACTACCTTCTGCCGTTTTTCAGGCAACTTCATAATTCCATCTTTCCAAAACTTTTTATCTTTTTGAGCAAAGAACTCTTCCACGTGCCTTTTACAGTCTTCCAGGGAATTGAAATTTTTTCCATTAAGAGAATTTTGTAAAGACCGAAATAAATGGAAATCCGAAGGTGCAATGTCTGGTGAATACAGCTGATGAATTAGAACTTCCCAGCCAAGCTGTAACAGGTTTGCCTGGTCATCAAAGAAATATGCGGTCTTGTGTTATCCTGATGGAAGATTATGCTTTTTCTGTTGACTAATTTTGGATGCTTTTCGTCTAGTGCTGCTTTCAGTTGGTCTAATTGGGACCAACTTGTTGGAACTAATCCTTTGGTTTTCCAGAAGGAGTTCATAATAGAGGACTCCCTTCCAGTCCCACCGTATACATAACATCACCTTCTTTGGATGAAGACCGGCCTTTGGTGTGGTTGGTGGTGGTTTATTTCACTGGCCCCACAATCTCTTCCATTCCACATTATTGTACAGTATCCACTTTTCATCACCTGTCACAATTTCTTTAAAAAACGGAACGTTTTCCTTACATTTAAATAGAGAATAGCATGCAGAAATATGGTCCAGAAGGGTTTTTTTGCTTAACTTACTTGGAACCCAGACATCAAAGCGATGAACATAACCAAGCTGGTGCAAATGATTTTCAACGCTTGATTTGGTTATTTTGAGTATGTCAGCTATCTCCCACGTGGTATAATGTTGATTGTTCTCAATTAATGTCTCGATTTGATCTCTATCAACTTCAACTGGTCTACCTGACCATGGAGCATCGTCCAGTGAGAAATCTCCAGCACAAAACTTTGCAAAGCACTTTTGACACATTCAGTCAGTCGCAGCACCTTCACCATACCTGCACAAATCTTTTTTTTTGCATTTCAGTTGTGTTTTTACCTTTCTTGAAATAATAAAGCATAATATGCTGAAAATGTTGCACCTTTTTTCCATCTTCAGTTTTGAAATGGCTACACAGAAATTCACTAATTTTGAAAAGTCTTTTTTTAAATGTATGCTGATATGACAGCTGTCACATACAGTCTAACAAAATTGTTTCAAATGAAGTTAAAGACAACTAAGTGCTACTAGAGCCATCTTACAGAAAAAACCAAGCGAACCTTTTGGCCCACCCGATATTTAAAGTATGAGTGTTCGTATCTACTGTGTTAGTATCCCAGGGATGAAGCATCTTGTATTTTTTTAAAAGTTCCACAGGTAAATTTGACATGTAACTTTGACATGTAAATTTGACATGAAAAATCAGTGTCCTGTTATCTGGTGCAGTCATTTATTAAGCTTTCCTTAAAATTTTTAAATGTGCATTTCTGGGCCCCATCATCAGAGATTCTGATTTGGTAAGTCTGTAAGGGGTAGATTAGAGCCAACATTTAAAACTTTTCAACAGCGAAAAGGACAGCTTTATAGATATGCAATCCATCAAATACTCTTCAGTCATTTTCAGGAAAGCTGAAAAAGGATTTCTGCATTGTCAAAGAGGTTGGACTAGATGTCCCCCAGATTCCTCTTATAAATTCTATCATCTCAGGACCATTTTTTTCATCCTTGCTTAGTAGGAGCAATCATGGTCCTCTCTAGTTCATAACACCGTATCATCTTTGGTCCATACAAGGTCCCATTCTTGTTTTATTCATTTATTTTTAAAGTTCTTCTTTCTTTTTTAATAGTTATTTATTTGGCTGCACCGGGTCTTAGTTGCAGCACGCAGGTCTTTAGTTGCGGCACGTGGGATCTTTTAGTTGCGGCACGTGGGATCTTTTAGTTGCGGCATGTGGGATCTAGTTCCCTGACCAGAGATCGAACCTGGGCCCCCTGCATTGGGAGTGTGGAGTCTTAACCACTGGACCACCAAGGAAGTCCCTATTCATTTATTTTTATTACCGTTATGCTCCCAATCTCCCTCAATTATTTTAATGTGTTTAATATATTATTTTCAATGTAGATGTTGTTTAAAATCGCATATTATTTAGTGCACATGTATTTTTAATTTATGTAAATGGTGTAGTACATATTCTGTTTCTTTTTCAATCAGCATTATATTTTTAATATCATCTTAGGAGGCTAGTGTAAATATGATTCCCAAACCAAATAAATACAGTAGAAGGAAAGAAAAATTAGTCCCACTTTTCATATCAAGGTAAGTGCAGAACTCTTAAATATTGGCTAATTGATTATATTAGTGCATTAAAAAAAACCAAACCATCATGATATAGTAGAATTGGTCCCTGGATCCTTTCAGTATAATTCACCACATTAATAGATTCAAGGAGAAAAATTATGATTATCTTAATCAGTACAGAGAAGGCATTTAATAAAATTCAATGTGTATTTGTGTAAAAGTTCTTAGCAAACTGTTATTAGAGAAAAGCTTCCATACTTGGTAAAACCTACATACCAAAGACCTATAGCAAGCCTTATAGTTATTGAAGAAATGTTATGTGTTCACTTTAAGACTGTAATAAGATAAAGATGCTTACTTTTATCACTACTGTTAACAATGTGTCAAATCATTATGTTGTATACCTAAAACTAATACAATGTTACATGTGAATTCTTTCTCAATTAAAAAATGTTACAAGGGGAAAATGAGATCCAAGGATTAGAAGAGAAAGAAAAACCTGTCATTATTTTCAGATGATATGATCCTCTGCCTGGAAAAAGTGCCACATTGACAAATTAACTACTCAGATGATTCATTTAGATTACTGAATGTAAGACCAATCTACAAAACTCGATAGTATTTCTTTTTACCAGCAAAAACCAACTAACAAGTAAAAAAAATTTTTAATTCCCCCTTTCTCTCCCCTTCCTTCTTTCCTTCCTTCCTCCCGTATCCAAGCACCATTGGGCAGGCTCAGGCAGGGTACTGGTAGCCAGACAGAGGCTGAATCCCATACTTACAAACACACAGAGAGTAGATGAATTGGTATCGGTGGCCCAGTGGAATAAGAGTACTATTTATAGTCAGAAGACTGACCAAATTAAGTAAAGGTATTGAGGATAATTGTAGCCAGGTTTTTCACTGATAAAAGAAGAAAGTATAAGTATGGAAAAAGAGAAGCTAGCACGAATCTTATGGTTTTGTATAAATTAGGGCTAATAATGCCAGCTCATGGTTTTCAACATACATACATTGAAAAAATATGTGGAAATGTGTGTGTATGTCTGTGAATATGTGGGGGGAGGGTGCATATATATATTTCCTAGCTGTATTTATTGAGAGGGCCAGGCAGCAGAGACACCCCCGTATAACAATGAACACACCTAGTATCCACATCTTGGTTTCTAAATACCAGTCTCCATTAAAAGGAAGAAATGACTCCTTGAAGAAATTACTAGGGCCAGGACTAGAGCAAATAAAACATGAGAAAGGCTTTATATTTCAGGAAGTATGGAAGTGCTCAAAGAATGAATGACCTCTAGTTGGACTTTTTTTATTGTGGTAAAATATACACATCATTAAATTTAACATTTTAACCCTTTTCAAGTGTACAGGTCAGTGGCATTAAGTACATTCACACTGTTATGCAAAAACATCACCACCATCCATCTCCAGAGCTTTTTCCATCTTCCCGAACTGAAATTCTGTACCAGTTAAGCAGTAACTCCCAATTTCTGCCTACCTCCCACCCCAGCCCCTGGCAACTATCATTTTACTTTCTATCTGTATTATTTCGACTACTCTAAGTACTTCATATAAGTGAAGTCATACAATATATGTCTTTCCATGACTGGGTTATTTCACTTAGTATGATATCCTTAAGGTCATTCATGTTGTAGCATGTGTCAGAATTACCTCCCTTTTTAAGGCCAAATAATATTACACTGTATGAGTATAACACATTTTGCTTATCCATTCTTCTGTTGATGAGCATTTTAGGTTGCTTCTACCTTGGCTATTGCAAATAATGCTGTGGTGAGCATGGGTATACAAATATCTCATCACGTCGCTACTTTTTCTGCAAGCAAACTGCCTTTAAGCCTTCAAGTTTGCTTGCAGAAAAAGTTAATTCTCTTCATCACAGAGCTGCATATACATTAGCTCAGAAATTCAGAGATCCTGAAAGAGAAAATCCAGCTGAAGGAGCTGCAGGCCTGACTGACAAGGTAGCCAGCAGATCAGTAACAGTATGTGCATGCAGCGCCTAACCCTACACTTCTGAACATAAGCATGTGTACTGTGTCACTTGCACCTTCCACATCTCTGGCAACTCTAACTCAGAACTGTACAGTGAAGGGAATTCTGGGGACTGTAGTTCCAGCTTAGCTAAATTGACATACTGCAAAGTCACTCCACTCTTCTTCCCCATCAATACCCTCATTTAACATGAGACCCTGTAAGGCTGTGACCTCAGTTTGTACTGTAATTCAGTCACCTAAGGGTTAAACTTTGTTATGATAGTTACACATCTGAACGCTGCAGCTACAGGATCTTATTTCATTTATCTTTTAGAGTAGTCACAGAAACTTTCTGGTCCCTTAGCTGAACCTTGTGATAGAAATTTAGCATCTTGAGCTTACTATGATCTTCCTTCAAATTCTCTAGTGAACTTTGATACAGTGGGCGAGGCTTATTGTTCCTCTTATTTGAATTAAAATATGTATGGCAACACTGACTTGGTTACATAGGCACCTGATTACGGTTGTTTATAGGTGTTAATTTAGGTAACTGTTTTGCTTTTGAGTGCCATGGACTACCAGTTTCTCATTAACCACTGGCAAAAGATTTATTAATGCTTTTTGGTTTTAAAAAGTATTTTTATCAAAACTATCCCACCCCTCTAGGTGGTCACAAAGCACCGAGCTGATCTCCCTGTGCCATGCAGTTGCTTCCCACTAGCTATCTATCTTACGTTTGGTAGTGTGTATATGTCAGCGTTATTCTCTCACTTCGTCCCAGCTTAGCCTTCCCTCTCCCCGTGTCCTCAAGCCCATTCTCTACGTCTGCGTCTTTATTCCTGCCCAGCCCCTAGGTTCGTCAAAACCACTTTTTTTTTTTTTTCCATATATATGTGTTAGCATACAGTATTTCTTTTTCTCTTTCTGACTTACCTCCCTCTGGATGACAGATTCTAGGTCCATCCACCTCACTGCAAATAACTGGCTGAGTAATATTCCATTGTATATATGTGCCACATCTTCTTTATCCATTCATCTGTCGACGGACACTTAGGTTGCTTCCATGTCCTGGCTACTGTAAATAGAGCTGCAGTGAACATTGTGGTACATGACTCTTTTTGAATTATGGTTTTCTCAGGGTATATGCCCAGTAGTGGGATTGCTGGGTCATATAGTGGTTCTATTTTTAGTTTTTTAAGGAACCTCCACACTGATCTCCATAGTAGCTGTATCAATTTACATTCCCACCAACAGTGCAAGTGGCTTCCCTTTTCTCCACACCCTCTCCAGCATTTATTGTTTTGTAGATTTTTTGATGATGGCCATTCTGACCAGTGTGAGGTGATAACCTCACTGTACTTTTGATTTGCATTTCTCTAATGATTAGTGATGTTGAGCACCCTTTCATGTGTTTGTTGGCAATCGGTATATCTTCTTTGGAGAAATGGCCATTTAGGTCTTCCACCCATTTTTGGAGTGGGTGGTTTGTTTTTTTTGAAATTGAACTGCTTGTATATTTTGGAGATTAATCCTTTGTCAGTTGCTTCATTTGCAAGTATTTTCTCCCATTCTGAGGGTTGTCTTTTCGTCTTGTTTATGGTTTCCTTTGCTATGCAAAAGCTTTTAAGTTTCATTAGGTCCCATTTGTTTTTTTTTGTTGTTGTTTTCCTTTCCATTTCTCTAGGAGGTGGATCAAAAAGGATCTTGCTGTGATTTACATCACAGAGTGTTCTGCGTATATTTTCACTAAGAGTTTTGTAGTCTCTGGCCTTACATTTAGGTCTTTAATCCATTTTGAGTTTATTTGTGTATACGGTGTTAGGGAGTGTTCTAATTTCATTCTGTTACATGTAGCTGTCCAGTTTTCCCAGCACCACTTATTGAAGAGGCTGTCTTTTCTCCATTGCAGCTTGTTAATATGTTGTATCATATTGATTGATTTGCGTATAATGAAAAATCCTTGCATTCCTGAGATAAACCCCACTTGATCATGGTGTATGATCCTTTTAATGTGTTGTTGGTTTCTGTTTGCTAGTATTTTTTTTTTTTTTTTTAAAGTCTATTTTGTCGGATATGAGAATTGCTATTCCAGCTTTCTTTTGATTTCCATTTGCATGGAATATCTTTTTCCATCCCCTCACTTTCAGTCTGTATGTGTCCCTAGGTCTGAAATGGGTCTCTTGTAGACAGCATATATATGGGTTTTGTTTTTGTATCCATTCAGCCAGTCTATGTCTTTTGGTTGGAGCATTTAATCCATTTACATTTAAGGTAATTATTGATATGTATGTTCCTATTACCATTTTCTTAATTGTTTTGGGTTTGTTATTGTAGGTCTTTTCCTTCTCTTGTGTTCCCTGCCTAGAGAAGTTCCTTTACCATTTGCTGTAAAGCTAGTTGGGTGGTGCTGAATTCTCTTAGCTTTTTCTCGTCTGTAAAGGTTTGAATTTCTCTGTCAAATCTGAATGAGATCCTTGCTGGGTAGAGTAATCTTGGTTGTAGGTTTTTCCCTTTCATCACTTTAAATATATCCTGCCACTCCCTTCTGGCTTGCAGAGTTTCTGCTGAAAGATCAGCTGTTAGTAACCTTATGGGGTTTCCCTTGTATGTTATTTGTTGCTTTTCCCTTGCTGATTTTAATATTTTTTCTTTGTATTTAATTTTTGATAGTTTGATTAATATGTTTTTTGGTGTGTTTCTCCTTGGATTTATCCTGTATGGGATTGTCTGTGCTTCCTGGACTTCATTGACTATTTCCTTTCCCATGTTAGGGAAGTTTTCAACTATAATCTCTTCAAATATCTTCTCAGATGCTTTCTTTTTCTCTTCTTCTTCTTGGACCACTATAATTTGAATGTAGGTGCATTTAATGTTGTCCCAGTGGTCTCTGATACTGGTCTCAATTCTTTTCATTCTTTTTTCTTTGTTCTGCTCTGTGGTAGTTATTTCCACTATTTTATCTTCCAGGTCGCTTATCCATTCTGCCTCATTTATTCTGCTATTGCTTCCTTCTAGAGAATTTTTAATTTCATTTATTGTGTTGTTCATCATTGTTTTTTTGCTCTTTAGTTCTTCTAGGTCCTTTTTAAACGTTTCTTATATTTTCTCCATTCTATTTCCAAGATTTTGGATCATCTTTACTATCATTACTCTGAACTGTTTTTCAGGCAGACTGCCTATTTCCTCTCCATTTGTTTGTTCTGGTGGGTTTTACCTTGCTCCTTCATCTGCTGCATATTCCTCTGTCTTCTCATTTTGTTAACTTACTGTGTTTGGGGTCTCCTTTTCACAGGCTGCAGGTTTGTAATTCCCGTTGTTTTTGGTGTCTGCCCCGAGTGGGTGAGGTTGGTTCAGTGGGCTGTGTAGGCTTCCTGGTGGAGGGGACTGGTGCCTGTGTTCTGGTGGGTGGAGCTGGATCTTGTCTTTCTGATGGGCCGGGCTGTGTCCAGTGGTGTGTTTTGGGGTGTCTTTGAACTTAGTATGATTTTAGGCAGCCTCTCTGCTAATGGGTGGGGTTGTGTTCCTGTCTTGCTAGTTTTGGGCATGGGGCATCCAGCACTGGTGTTTGCTGGCCATTGGGTGGAGCTGGGTGTTAGCATTGAGACAGAGATCTCTGGGAGAGCTCTCGCCAATTGATATTATGTGGGACAGGGAGGTCTCTGGTGGTCCAGTGTCCTGAACTTGGCTCTCCCACCTCAGGGGCTCAGGCCTGACACCAGACTGGAGCCCCAAGACCCTGTCAGCCGCACGGTTTCTCGTTTTGTAGGTAAAGTCTCCAAGCCAGCTTGTAGGTTTTGCCATCTCTCTGTCAGCAGGAGGGACTTCTTTTTCAGATATGTGCTGCTCCTGGTGCACGGTGGCTGGGTCGCCAGGCTCCTGAGTGTCCTCGGCGTGGCAGGGGTTCCGTGGGTGACCTGCCTGCTTTCCTCCACCAAGAACCTGCCCCTGAGTGGCTGCGTGTTCTTCCCCGAAGCCCACACAGCCCACCCAGGTGGGCCACACCTGACTCGCAAGACTTTATTTTTTAAGAACAGTTTTAGGTTCACAGCAAAATTAAGAGAAAGGTATAGAGATTTCCCATATATCCCTTGCCCCCACACATGCATAGCCTCCCTCATTATCAGCATTTCCCACAAAAGTGGTACATTGTTACAATTAATGAACCTACATTGACACATCATAATCACCTTAAGTCCACAGTTTGCATCATTCTTGGCACTATGCATTCATTGGGTTTGGACAAATGTTTAATGAGGTATATCCATCATAATGATATTATACAGAGTATTTTCACTACCCTAAAACTCCTCTGCCTTTTCATACCCCCCCAACCACCAATTTTTAATGCTTTTGAATCTAATCAGATCAACGAACCAAGTCCAGATTTCCATCCTTAGATTGCTTTTTTCCTGTAATAAGTTCTGGTACAGGTCAGGAAAATCCTTAAGTAGCAATCTTCATTTTCTGCAAGTTTGTTTTATTTTACTTATCTCAGTTACATCTGTCTAAATGTGTAGAAACACCAACAATAATTTCTGAAGATTCTGGACAATAAAATGATTTTGAAAATGGAATTTAAAATTCTTACCTAGTTATATCAGATCTCATTGAGTGTTTACTATACATTTCTAAGGAACACTTGATGGAAATTTAACGGACTGCTGATAATCGTAGGGTTGACATTCTATATACTGATTATTTGAGAACAATCCATGATAAATAGTAATTTGTATTTTTGCTGAGGCAGAAATATGAACTGTACATGTAATGCTAGTGTTTACTAGTGGAACACTTAGCTAGTGTGTAAACCTTGAGAATCATTACCCATCATGCATCTCAACTTGACCTTGTTTTCAAGTAGTCATTGTGTGATTCATGAAATTCTATTTGTGATATGGTAATTGTGATGTATGTATTGTTTAAAGAGTAGTAATAAAGCACACATGTACCCAACATCTAGTTTAAGAGATAGAACATTCATATTAAAGTTCTTGGGAGTTCCACTCAACTGTTCTCTGACTCTTCCTCTCCCTTAGAGCTACTCTTCTGAATTTGATGTTATTCATTCCTTTGGTTTTCTTCGTGGTTTACCCCATATGTATACTCTTAAACTATAATTCAGTTTAGTTTTGACTGCTTTGACCTTCATGTAAGTGGAATCATCCTGTTTTTCATTGATACAGTAAGTATTTTTTGAGTAACTGCTCATAATGATCACCTGTGTTGATACATGTAGTTATGGTTTATTTATTCACTGCTGTGTGAGTCCATTCTACTGTTGAAGGATAGTTGGACTGTTTCATTGCCCCAGCAATGAAAGCAGTGTTGTAACTCAAGCAATGTTGTATGACCATTCTTATACACTGATGCACTTGTGTAAGAATTTCTCCTGAATAAACACATAGGAATGGAATTGCTGAGTCAAGAGTATGTGCAACTTCAACTTTCCTAGATTATGACAAATTATTTTCTAAAATATCTTTATAAATTTACATTATTGCAGCAGTGTATGAGAGTTTCTTTTACTTCACATCTTTGCCAACTTTTGGTATTAAAAAATTCTTAATTTTTCAATTCTGCCAGTCTGGTCATTATATAAGGGTATATCATTGTAGTTATAATTTGCATTTCCCCGATAACTAATAAAGTGGAATAATTTTTCATGTTTATTGGCTTTGCATGTTTTCTATGTAAGGAAATTCCTATTTGCTTCTTCAGCCCTTTTTTCTTCTGAATTGTTTATCTTTTTCTCTTTGATTTGGAGGAGTTCTTAATATGTTCTGAACACCAATCCTTTCATGTTGCAGGTATCTCTTCCTAGATTGTGGTTGTCTTTTCCTTGTCTTTCTAGCACGTTTTGATGACTATAAGTTTGTAAGCATTTCCTTTATGATTTGTACTCTTTTTATGTCTTGTGCAAGAAATGCTTCCCTTCAGTGAGGTCATAAAAATATGCTCATATCCACTTAAAAAGTTTAATAATTTTGCCTTTCATATTTAAGTCCTTTAATCTATCTGAAATTGATTTCTTGTGGATTGTATGAGGTAGAGATCCAGTTTATTTTTTTCCAAATGTATAACCAGTTGCCCACAGAATGATTTATTTCTATAATTATCTTTTCTCCAGTGATTTGTTGTGGCCCCCTCTTCACACACCACATTTCTATAAGTATATGGGTCTATTCAGGATTTCTGTTCCATTAATCTGTTAGCCTGTCTTCACAAAAGCATCTCATAGTCTTAACTAAAGTTTATATTAAATTTTAATACCCACGAGTCAAGTCCCCATGCTATGTCTTCTTAAGAAATATCTTGCCTCTTCTTTGCCCTTTGTTTTTCTATATAATTTTAGAATCACTTTGTTGGATTCCATAAGAAAATCTATGGGCACTTTGATTAAAATTACATTGAATCCATAGACTAATTTAAGGAAGAACTGACATTTTTGCAAGTCTTCCTATCCATAAACATGGTATATTTCTTAATGTATATAGGCCTTTAATGTCTTTTAATAACATTTTATGATTTTCTCTGTGAAGATTTTATACATCTTTTGTTAGATCTATTTCTGGTTGCCCTATTTTTTTTTTGTCTTTACTGTTATTTATATTACAAATGGTGTCTTTTTAAAATTACATACTCTAATTGCTTTTTTCTGATATATAGAAATATAAATGTATTCATTAATATTGCAAACTTCCTTAATTCTTATAATTTGTCTACATATTCCTTTTAGTACTTCGTGTTGGCAAGCATAATAGTAATATTATGTACTATCCAGTAATAGTAATGCTTTTTGCCTTATTTTAAAAATTGTATACACTTTATTTCTTTTTCTTATTGTCTGGCAAGAATTTATAGTATAACATTAAATAAAAGTGATAGGACTTTTAAAGTTTCATTATTGAGCTTTGTATTTGCTAAAAGGTTTTTGATAAGTGTCCTATATCAGGTTGAAAAGTACTCTTCTATTCCTAGTTTAAGAGTTTTTATCATTAATAAGTATTGAATTTTATGAAATGCTTTTTCTGCAGCTATCAGTTGTTTTTATGCATTGTTGGACTTTACGTGTTAGGGTTTTTTTCCCATGATTGTTTTCATGATTGAAATTAGCCTATACCTTTTTATATTGTCCTTGACTGGTATTAGAACAAGGTCACATTTAGTTTCAGAAAATGAAGTAGGGAGTGTTCCTCTGTATCTCTCTCTGATATAGTGCATATTAGATTGAAATTGCATGTTCCTTGAAAGTTTGTTAGAGCTCATTAGTAAAGCCATCTGAACTTAGTGTTTTCTTTGTAGGAATATCTTAAATTTCTAATTATAGACTTGAAAATTTTCATTTTTCTTTGGTATTTTTTTCCTAGGAATTTGTGTATTATTGACTTCTCTGTTCTTTTTTAAGAAGAAATACCCTTTGCCTTTGTAATTTTTCCTCTATTTGTATTATTCCTTTTTGTCAACTTTTTAATTTTATTCTATTATTTTTGACTTCTTGAACTACAGGTTTAAGAGGTTCCCAAACCTCCTGAGTTCACAGAGTCCTTACTTAGTATCTCAGCAACTTTTTCTTGGTGCCCCCTGGGCCAAAAAGAAGTACCTAACAGCTTCACTTCTTAAGTAGTTAGAGCCAGCTTAATATGTATTGATGTCCTTGAAAGTGAATAACCATTTGAAAAAAATACACATAAATTGAAAAAATTAATACTTTTATTTCATTTTTAAATAACTACAATTGTTTACTAATGGAATGTGTGCTCCTGTTAAGTACTTCATAGTTGTTCAAACCATGATTGCACTACCTATATATCCTGTTCCATCTTGCTTTTATTATAGTACTTGCTTTTAAATCACAGCAACCACTGAATACCCCAGCTTCACAAAGATATGTTGTTGATAGTAATGTAGCACAATCTAATGTTGAAAATGTGCATTACCTCCAGCTAGTTGTTCATGCAAGGTCAAGAGATGTTGAAAGATGCTGTATTTCCCCTGAACATTAGAATTATATACCATGTCACTTCTGTGATTTTGATGTAGCACCACAGAATGACTCATCTCAGAGTTTGGGAACCAGGGTTCTAAACATTCTTTTTAATTACTGTATAATATTTCATGGTGTGGCTGCAACCCAGTTTTTTTCAAGCATTTCCCTATTGATGGGAATTCACTCTCTGTACCGTTTTTTTCCAACACAAAGCTTCAGTAAACAACATGTGTCTTTGTTTACTGTGTTAGTTTTGTACTTCTGTAAGTTAGATGCCTAGGAATGGAATTGCTTGCTCAAAGAGTGTGTGTGTGTGTGTGTGTGTGTGTGTGCGTGTGTGTATGTGTGTGTGGTATATGTAAGGCTATATATTTGTATATATATGTGTGTGTGTATTTTTAATAGGTATTGCCAGATTGCTTTTCAAAAAGGCTGTTATGTTTCATGTTTCTGCAAATTTATTGAGGGTATCTCCTTCCCCACATCTTTGCCAGTGATAGGTTCAGTTGCTCTTTTCAATGTTTGCTCTTTGACAGATGGGCAAAAATTATATGGCAAAAATTACACATAAAGGATTTTGTTTAGTTAACTTCTGATCCCCAGCACCTTAAACAGTATTTGACCCATGAAAATTTTCAGTAAATATTTGTTGAATGTGTGAATCAGGAATAAATGAATCAACCAGCCAGCCAGTCAGTCAGCTGATCCCATTGTTCATTCAATTTGCAATTCTTTGACTGTTACTGAATTTTAGCATCAATTTAGATGTTTGTTTGACCATTCTGGAGTTGTTCTTCTGTGACTTGCTTATGCATACCTCTTGCCCACTTTTCTTTTGGGTTATTTGACTTTTTCTAGCCATTTTGTACGAACACTTTGTTTAATGTACATGTTGCCCTTTCAGTTTTTTTCCCAAATACATTTATTCATCTGTTGGCTTTGTATTTTATCTTTTGCCATAGAAAAACTTAATTTTTTGTTCAGATTTTGGCTGTTCTTTTTTTTTTAATAGCCTCTGTATTTTCATTCTAATTAAGACCCTTTTTTTCATTCCTAAGATATACATCTTGTCTAAATGTTCTTGCAAGATTCTTATTCCATCTGGAATTTATTTTTATAATTACGTAGTATATCGTAAGTGTCCAATTTTATTTTCTTCCAAAAGGATAGCCAGTTGATATCAGCACAAATTACTAAATAATTCATTGCTTTACTGTTGAATTGAATTACCACGTTTGTCATATATTGAATTCTCATATATACTGTAACTTATTTCTGGATTTGTTATTCTAATCCATGGATATTTATATATATCTTAACCAATACCCTATTGATTTAAGGGGCTTTATTATGTTCTGGTAAAACAAATTATCCTACAGTGATATACTTTTCTGTATTTTTTTAGCCATTCCTGGCTATTAATTCTTTCATATAAACATTAAGATAATAATATTCAATTCCCCAAAATATTCCATTAGAACTGAGAATGAAAACCCAATTGAAATTGCATTTAATTTTTATGTCAATTTGGGGAAAGTTAATATTTTATTATGTTAAGTCTTCCCAACCAATAACTGGTTTGTTTTATACCATTTAATTAGCTTCTAAAGTTTACTTCTCGTAAGTTTTTTGCTTTTTTAAATGTATTATTCCCTAGTATTTGATAGTTCATACTGCTATTGTGACTGGAGTGCTTTTCCCATTTCCATTCTAGTTACTTTTTCCAAAAATAAATTAAAGCTATTGGTTTTATATATTTTATATCAATCCATTTTACTAAATTCTCTTATTAATTTCTGTTTTCTATTATAGTGCTTGGGTTTTCTAGGCATATAATAGTACAAGTCCCCAAAAATGATAGTTTTATTTCTTCTTTGCCAGTGTTTACACCATTTATTTGTTTCACTTTGATGTCTTATTCTATTTGCCAGAACCTCCAAGACAGTGTTAAATAAAAATTTCATGGAAGTCATCCATGTCTCATTCCTGATCGAAATGGTTAGTGTTTTGTCACTTAGGGTAATATTTATTATTTGGCTTTAGTGGATGTTTCTTATTATATCCTACTAGCTTTCTTGTATTACTGTTTTACTTGGTTATTATATGTATTGGCTGATAAATATTTTTATGGATTTTCAGCACCTATTATAATAATATGGTTTTCTCTCCCTTATTGTGTTGATAAAATGGATTAAATGGATAAATATCCCGAATTGAACCATGCTTGCGTTCCTTTACCCTTCCCATGAAACTTGTGTTTTTTCTCTTTGGAAGCTTGTAAGATCTTCTCTTTGACCCCAGTCTTCTAAAATTTCACAATGATGTCCCTTGATGTCATTGGGCTATTTGCATGTGTTGTGCTGGATACTTGATAGGCCTTTTTAATCTGGAAGTTCCTGTCCTTAAATTCCGGGCAATTTTCTTCAGTTATTTTCTTTGATATCCTTTCCTTCATTTCCTCAGTTTGTTCTTCTGGGATTTATACTCTTCAGATGTTGGCCTTCTTGGACCAGTACTCTAATTTTATTTTCTATTTTCTCTCTCTGCCTTTTTGATTTACCCTCTGGGAGATTACCTCAACATTATCTTCCAAACCTTCTATTAAATTTTACATTTCAGCTATCATATGTTTTCATACCCAAAGACACTTTTATTCTCTGAATATTCTCGTTTTTGGTATTCTAGTTTTGTTTCATGAATGTAATAGCTTCACATATCTGTCTGAGGATATTGACAAAGAGCGTGTGGGGGGGGAGTGGGGGAGGGGGAGAGGTGCTTGGTTTCTGTCTCTCCATAGTTTTCTCAGTCAATTTTTTTTTTGTCTTTGTCTTTTATATTAGAAGCTTTGCTCAGATGTATGGTAATATTTGGTTGTCTGTTTATAGGATAACCCTCAGTATCAATAGCTTTAATTTTCTTTTTTTTCCTTTTTTTTTTTTCTTTTGTGGGAGCATGGAGTTGGTCATATTTCCCAGAAAATTATCTGGTCTCCTCCCTGGAATGTAGAAACCTGGCTGCCAGAGTTCTAGGAGCCCAGTAGAGTAAGAGGGTTAGGTGTCCTAACATTCGGTATGTAACATTTTACTTAATTTCGCTCATTTTCAGTATGGTACACCTACCTTCAACTGGGTCTGGTGTTCTGCAAACCAGGGAACATGATACCTCCAGCTTTGTTCTTCCTTCTCAAGATTACTTTGGCTATTCAGGGTCTTTTGTGGTTCCATAGAAATTTTAGGATTTTTTTGTTTTATTTCTGTGAAAAGTGCCATTGGAATTTTACTAGGGATTGCATTGAGAAAATAATATCTTTATTGTAATTTAAGTGGGGTTTTACAAGGAAGCAAATTCAGATGTGTATAAAATTTTCAACTTTAGTCACCTACAAAGTAAAGTCAAGTTATCTTAGAATGGCATCAAAGCCATGCCTTTCTTTCTAGCCTTGTATTTATCACCACATGTCATCTTACTAGTTTAAATTCCACTCAGCCACGTTCTTTACAGTACAATGACAAAACTGTGTTTTGCCTTTGTACCTTTGTTCAGTTTTTTTGTCCTGTAATGCCCACTATCCTTCAATTTCCCCCATAACTGGTGAACATATCATTCAAGCCTCAGCTCAACTTTTATCTTTCCTGTCTTTCTCAGGTCAAAATGGCCCCTATACTCATCTCTTAATATACTCTTACCATAGCACTGATAGTACTTTTTTGTAACATTTTAAACTGAACTTATAACATATAATAAACTGGACATATTTCAAGTGTACAACTTGATAACTTTTTTAACATGTGTATACACCTATGAAACCATCACCACAGTCAGGATAATGAACTCTGTGTCTGCCTCACACTTCACACTTCAGTGAAATTCACTTAACTTGGATCTCACCGCAGAAATTGGCTGAACTTTAAGCAGGTGTTTAGGGCCAGAAATTAGAGTTGCACTTTAAAAGGGTGAGGAAAATCAGTTAGGTACAGACACTTGGCCAGTAACGTGGTTCATTCCAAAAGGTCACTACTAAATCCCCCCTCCCGCAGTTCAGAACATGACCGCCATGCACCAGGAGGAGCCAGGCTAGAAAATGGTCTACAACCTACTTTAGAGTCAAGAAGACATGTTCCTTTTTATATAACTTTTCATTCTTTAAGGTTACTCAACTTTTTGAAAGGTTCAGAATTTCACAACCATAGTAAACAGTTGTCATTATTTTTCTGTGCACTAAGAATTATATTTGGACTGAAATATTCTAACCATGTTTTCGTAGAGTCTCACTGTAGCAAAAAATCTTCCACTTGATTTAAATCTCTTATGCTCTCCGTTATGAAATTCAGTTCTGGCCTTATCTGTGTTATTGTTGTTGTTTAATTAGGGTATGTTTCAGAGCAGGTTTTACAGTTTGAGGAATGACTTTTCTGTCAATTATACAACAGAAAGTCATTCAGCCAAGGTTTTGACCACTGCCATGGCCTCTTGAGACACTTCTTGTTAGTGATGAAGTAATGTGATTTTAAGGACACTCTTTCCTAATGTGGTCTGTGATGAACACATTTTGAGCCTAACATTGTGTTCTGTAAACTTCATGCGACTAGCTTCTGGAATCTACTTTTGTAGCCAAAGTATTTGTAGAGGATATTTGCCTAGATAGCCAGAAAAAGAGGCATTCCCCTTCTTGATGAATATTTTAATAATTGAACCAATTGAAATTATAAATGGAATTCAAAAGGGTTTTGACAAAGAAGAAATAAAAATAAAGGTCCTCAGAGATCACTGAGTCCAAACTTTTCTAGATGAAGAAACTAAGGTCCAGAGAGGTGAAGTAATTTCCTCAAGAACACAGCACCATATAGTGACACACTGTAAATAAGAATGTGGTCTTAATGTTGTTCTGTCCTGTGCTTTTTCCAATATACTACACATAGTCTTTAAACAATAAAATAGATTTTGGTCTATAACCATAAAAACATTTCTTCAGATTTATTTAAAGGAAAGTTTAAATAAACATAAACTAGCTCAATATTGGAAACTTGTCTTGAGGCAAATAATAATGCTTTTCTTAAAACCAAAATCACTGGGCCTCATTTCCCATACAGAATATATATATATCGTCGTGTTTAACCTTTATATATTTTTTAAACACTGCATCTAAAACCATATGCAAAATAGCCATTAACTGGCATATAAGAGGAAAAAATTAGAGATATAAGTAAGAGAAATTAATCCAAAGAGCCAATTCATCTTCCAGTTCAGCTCAGATGCCCCTCATTCATAAAGCCTTTTCTGATTGCTCTGGTGGAATCACTCCCTCATCTATGCTCCCATAACAACTTTTTCTACTTCACTTTCTCCTGTGGCATGTTGAACACATTGATTTTCATTACATCTTGTTAGGCCTCTCTGCTGGTTCCACTACCTTGTAAGCCCTGTCATGTAGGGACCGTATGCAAGTTTTCACTTTGTAGGCCCATATTTATTGGTTGAAAAAATGACAACATGTAAGTATAAACTAAATAACATAAACTTATTTCTTCTAAGCATTTAGATTTTAGTCTGAAGTATTTGGTGCCGGTTACTTTAAGCAAATGTAGAGTAATTTGAATAACACAAAATTGTTCACACATTCACCTAAATCTAAAATCAAGTCAAATATAGCCCTATTTTTCTAGAATGGTTCACGGTTGTATCAGAAAGGATAGTTGTACACTGTAGGCCAGTGATTCTCAGAGTTTAACATGTATTGGGATAACCGGAGAGCTTGTTAACACACAGATTGCTGATCCCCACACTTAGATTTCTAATTCAGTGGGTCTGGAGTGGAGCCTGTGAATTTGCATATTTAACAGGTTCTCAGGTCACACTACTACTGCTGGTCCAGGCACCTCAATTTTCTGAAATGGCATCATAGGCAAATAGACTAAGAAGAGAGGAGAGGCAAGCTGAAGAAGAGAAAGAAGGAAGTGTGGCAGTGTACACAATGAGTGGGAGGATTAAGGGAAGGAGCAGTTGTGGAGCCCTGACAGAACACCAAAACATTAGAAAGACGTGGCCTTTCTCCACTTCATACTTCCGTGACTGGGGTGCCACTCACCTGACACTTACCATTCTGAAATAAAGGCACTGAGTACCACAACCAAACTCACTCTCCACTAGCCAATCAATTTTGTTTCAGAAAATAGGCCTTCTTCTGCAGCTAGTCTTTTCAAACCAGTGCTTTGAAGGACAACTTTTCTATACAGCACTAAAATCTCAGGGATAAAAAGGTAAAATGGTAAGGAACTCTTAGATAATGTCTTTTTTCGCATATAAAGGAATAAAAACCTTATCTAGTAGAGGAGAGTCTAATCATCTGTAGCCTGATCACAAAATTATGTGTATGCTCTGAAAGACAGACTAGGTATCTACTAAGGCATATGTGTGCTTATACTAGTGCCCAGAGTGTCCATGTTGGGTCTTATAAACTACACTCAAAACTGATAACTCCTCTCTGTGTCAGGAGCTTGGCCTGCTTTTGCCTTTCCCTCCTGTACCTTCCTCCCCTACTCCTGTACAAAGCTTAGTTGCCCAACTTAGAATATATTCTTTCCCCATCCCGATTCTTCCTGTCTTTTCATTAAAAAAAAAAAAAAAAATTATTCCTGATGTGTCTTCTCCGACAAGGATTCCTCTCTTTATTCCAGTAACCTTGCCACTTCTGTCCTCATGTCCAGCACCTTTTCAGTTTCTACAGCCCTTACTGCCTTTTCTCAGCTAGCTGAATTCTATTTTGTATGTTTGTGTGTTATTTAGGAAAACTACACCTAGAAAGAAAAGGTCTGATTTTTTTTTTTTTCAGAGAATTCCGGCCAGTGGTGTGATTTGTTTTCCCCTAAGGAATAGGAATTAAGTAAATATTTGGTTGATTGTTCAGTTTCAAGGTTAACTCTCATATCCTTTCAAAAATACCATGGCTCTGTGTGTGTATGTGTGTTTGTGTGTGTTCATTCCAAAAGTTTTGTAGAAGAAACATTCATAGTTCTCTAAAAGATTTAATTAAGATCAGAAAGAATTTTCTGATAGGCTGTCACACCAATCATTTGGCAGGTAGGCTTTAGTGTTCCAAAATAAAAAATTAGACCTAATTTCCACCTGAGATTTAAGGCCCAAGGTATGTCACTAATATTTGCACATTGTTGCCTAATGAGTTGTACATGGTTGCTATACAGTCCTAATACATCTACCTACTTACTGAATTTTTTTTTTTTTTTTTTTTTTTTTTTTTTTTTT